>NW_027249090.1:1200000-1708992 GCF_030848795.1 Temnothorax nylanderi | reverse complement strand
GGAAATTTTTATCTACGTCGCTTTGTTTAACCGGTATAGAGCAAAAACGACAACGGTGCAAAAATTGAAATCTCAAAAATGCCGGGGTTTAACCGTCACCCCCCCAGGGTTTATCCGTCACACTGCATTTTCAACACATATACATACATCTAAGCCCGAAAAATGATAGGATACATGTTAATAATTGTTTTTTAAGAGAAAAATATAAAAATTTATTAAAAATAATTGTTTTACTTATTCCATAAAACAATTTAGGCACGTGAATACAGAGGTTAACCAAATCGTAAACTCCCCAACGGCACGTCATATTGTCAACGCGGGCAACCACGGGGAACACGCGTGACGGCGTTCCGGTGCCATAGGATCAGCGCGGACCCTCGAGCAACCTAATCAAGCCGCGTTTCTCGCGGGGGGAGCGATAAATAGCGACAGGGGGGTTAGAAAAGCTCGCGGTTGGAGCGCGACCATTTTACCGACTCGACGGCGTCCTCGCGCCGATTCCTCGACGCGCCGACGACGACGGCCACGACCACCACGACGACGACGACGACGACGACGACGGCCACGACCACCACGACGACGACGATGACGACGACGACGACGACGACGACGACGACGATGACCACCACGACGACGACGACGACGATGACCACCACCGACACCACCACCACTACAACGCCGGCGACGACGACGACGACGACGACGACGACGACGACGACGACGATGACGACCACCACCGATACCACCACCACTACAACGCCGGCGACAATGACGCCGAGACGTGCGAACGCTGGACGATGCGGTCGCACGCGCGACTGTCACTGACACAACGACCAACAACGACGATCTACCGCGCGCGCGGCATGTCAACTCTCGCGCGGAAATCGCGGGATCTCAGAGCCGTGCCGTGCCTCGCCGTACCTCGCCGACGTGCCGTGAGCGCGAGCGATCTCAAAACAACGGTCCGCCATCTTTTCGGTCGGCCAAAACACCCGTTTTGCGACGATACGTGCGTACTATTTCCCTCCTATACAAACTGACGCACGTGCAAGGGAAGACAGAATCACGCTCGAGGGAAACCTAACCTGAAATCGCCGTGAGCCGAAGTCGTGCGCCCGGCGCGCCACAGTGACGAGACTGACGGATAAATCCCGGGTGCTTACTGACGGATAGGCCCCAAGCACAAGTTTCAGGTTTGATCGCCCACGAAATATTAGACATCAACGATAATGAAAAAACTACACTGGATTCGTGTTCAGCATGCATTACTCTTTATAATCATGTACTTTGAGATTTGGAGAGCAAATATTATTGCAGATATTACAAAATTTCCACGCGCAGAAAATTTCACTTTCACCTTCCGAAAACACGTTTGCCCTCGTAAAAATCATAACACGGCAGATAACCTGCCGAAACTCCGTTGGTTACATGGGTACCATAAGCAGCGTTTACAACGTTATAGCGAGTTCGCACAATATACAGGTTCCGAGATATTTGATTTGACGTTTAGACCCCGGCGACGGTTAGGCCCCGGTCTCCCCTATGTAAACGGATAGACAAAAAACTTTGATATAACTGTTGGATTATGTAAAATACAGGTGACCGGCATTGCCTGATGACTGTCAGTCCCCCATTCTCCCCTACGTTTTTTATACCAATCCGTGTTTATTAAATTTGTATATATGTATAACATGTATAATATGTGTATATACATATATATATATATGAGTTTTTTATTTTTGAAAGTGGTACGTGTAAGTTTAATTTTAAGAAAATCTGTCGTAATATGTTGTTATGGTTACAAATAAATTGAAATAAATACGAGTTTTTGTGTTTAATATAATTAAAGAAGAAAAAAAAATATATTTACACTTGTATTTTCAAAATAAATGGCTCATATGTATGTATATACATATAAATAAATAAAACAATTTTAAAACTGCGAAAATAAAGCTTATAATTCTTTTATAATTTATTATAAGAGAATATTATAAAATGACATTGACACACACACAAGACACAATAGTTTTAATATATGGATTATAAAAATTAGTTTTCTTATTAAGTGGATTATTAAAAATTACATAAAAAAAAGAAATATAAAAATTAATTATGAAAATTTATGTAGTTTTTTTAGTAATAGAATAGCTTAACCGATTATTAGCTAATTTTAACCAGTCTTTTACGGCATTTGCAATAACTTCCCACACAGACATTAATATTTAATAGATATCTATTAAATATTCCCAATGTATATCCATGATATCCATGAGATATTTAATAGATATCCATTAAATATTCAGATGTCCGCCACACGAGATCTAATAGATATCCATTAAATATCCACGGGGATATCCAATAGATATCCATTAAATATCCACGGAGATATCCAATAGATATCCATTAAATATCCAGTGGATATATATATATATAGACTAGCTGGTTACCCGGGCTTCGCCCGGGAGTCGTTTTTCTTCAAACGACTTCATTTGTGTTTCAATATCTTTAATCGAAAAAAATTCCTTTATCAGGCAATGGCTTATCAGGCAATTGCTAAGAATCCTTTATATTCATTTTTATTCAAATTTTATTATATTTATTTATTATTAATTAAATTATGATATTTAAAATTGCACAATATATTTTTTATTTAATATAATTATATTAAATAATTGTACAATTATTATAAAATAAAAATTATTAATAATAGACATTTAACTTTACAATTTTCTTTACGTTTTGTCTTTTTACAATTTATTCATCTTATTCCTCTTATTATTCTCGTCATGATTTCATCCTTTCTACGCTTTAATTTGTTATTAGCCTCCACAACCACATTACAATTTCTTCTTTATCATCCTTTTTACTATTTTTATGACCTCCACGACATCACAGTTACGCCCTTCATTTTCCTCTTGTATTCTTTAAAATTCTAATACTGCATTTATAATAATTCATCAAATCCGTCTTCTAACACTAAAATTTTGTAATTATAATACTAATCATAAGTTAAATAAAAAAATTTATTTATAATCTAATAATTAAGTAATGTTTTAATTACTATTTCTAACTTCTTCCATTTCAATCCATTCTGTCCATTTCGTTCTTGTATATATTTATAACGTTCTACTCCTGTTGACTGATTTTCAAATTGACATATAATCGCTCACGACAGCCACGAATTGAAGTAACTGTTGACATATAATATGTGAAACTAGCAACTTATCCTACATAAAAAAATAAAATTGTTATCGAAAAATAATACACATCGTGGCAATTAAACCCATCCTCGAAAATTAATTAAATTTTGAACCGGTTTAAAAAAAAAATAAATTGTTATCGAATAATAATACACACCGTGGCAATTAAACCCATCCTCAAAAAATTAATAAAATTTTTGAACCGGTTTTAACTAAATCGATAAATCGGTAGATTAATGTGAAAGCATTCCCCGGAAAATTCGGTCAATTATTTCCCGAAAAATTAGAAAATTAGAAATATCGGTTTCCAGAAAATCGGTAACGAAAAACTATACACATGATGGCACTCCCCGGAAAATTCTACCCCTATTTCATATATACCACTTTAAAAGAAGGGGGTCCAAAAATGGCCGTTTTGTGCCCCGCTGGGAAACCTGTGAAACATTTTTTTCCACCTTATTTAAGGTTGAAATAAGAAGGAAATAATAGTCATTTACCCAGGAAACCACGGAAATATTTTAAAATCTATAATAATGTGTTTAAAACGTCTGTTAAAGTAACTGTGTTTGAGCGGTTAATTAAAGGTGAAACGTTTTAAAACAAGCACTACATTTCTATTAATGAATTTTGCATCATGAAATTGTATATAATATTTTTATTACATTTAAATACATATTTTTTATTACATACATATATATATATATATTTTATACTTTCTGTATATACACATATATGCAGTCACATCTTTTTATTTTTGTTCTGTTTTTTTACTAACTACGTCAACCATTTATGAAAAATATTCAGATATATTTGAAAGATTACGAGATTTAATGTTCAGAATCTGATTCAGATGAACCATCATAATCATCTTCAAAATAATTATTTAAATATATCTGAAAAAGATGTCAGAAAGCCTGTGAATGCAGAAAGGCTGGGTTAAAGTGCTCCGTTATATGCACGAATTGTAGTGGTACCTGTGATAACTCGCAAGTTCCATCACAAGATAGCGACGAAGTTTCGAGCAAACGTATGATGAAATCGAGAACGAAGAGGATTACGATGAAACTGATAATCCCATCGCGGATGATGTGGAAGAAATTTCGGTCTGTGACGTTTCGATCAGTACTAATGACGATGAACTCGCAACACCTGGTCCATCAAGAACAGCGAAGCGAAGAAGAATGCGCTAAATTTTAGAATAGTGAATTGCATGTGGACTAGGCCTACTGGGGATACCACGGTAAAAAAAACGCGCCGCTTACTCTACCTCAAGGTGGTGTGGAAATGAGTTTTTAGGCCAAAACGCGTGTTGAACTACACTTTGCGGCGCTCGTACGCCAAAACTATTAATTTTACGAAAAAAAAGGTTATTACATAAATTGTAGGAAATTTTCTCTAGTTTTATTTTGTATATAAATGTTTTTATCGTGGAATGAGTCGGAAAGGAGATATTGTCAAAAAACTGCTTTTAGACGCCATTTTCCCTGGTGGAAATCTCCCTATGGGTAGTTAGTAAAACTCCCCATTTTAGATAGGTATATACCCATCTAAATGAGTATCTCTTCATACTGCATAGGCATTTCCGTATGTCTCGTGAGTATCTACCCTTTCAATTCCCTTTTTAAGTATCTTCCCATGAGCATCTCTCTATGAATTTTGCGTCTTTCCTTTTCCCATATATTGGATATATAAGAATGTTTGTACTGCCTAGGAGTCTCTTCATTAAGATGTGTACAAAACAGTGTGTGTGTGTGTGTGTGTGTGTGTGTGTGTGTGTGTGTGTGTGTGTGTGTGAGAAAGAGAAAGAGAGAGAGAGATATATATATATATATATGAGCAATGAAATAATTAGGAAAAAACCATATTAATAAATTCAGATAATAGCTTCTACAGTTTATATTTTGCATACACTTTATTAAAAATTTGTATTAATACATGTGTTGTACATTAATATAAAATAATGTGTTAAATAATAATGCATAACATGATTGATATATATGCATAACATAATTGATATATACTACAAGATAATAATATAAAAGAAATACAAAATAATACGTACCAAAATATAATACATACGTTAAATAATACGAATAAATTTATTATAGGGTGCAGTAATATACTTAGAACAAGAAATTATAGATTAATAAGTTAATAGATTATAGATTAATAGGTGAAAAAAGTTTAATATACAAGCAAATTCTCATCAATCACTTAATCTTTTTCATAACGATTAGGAAAATCAGTAACATAAGTACGGTTGCCTACAGTCATTAAAATGGATTTAGCATGTATATCATTAGCATTATATAGTTTGTACTCGCCATACGGAAGTGGGGAACATACTTTGATATGTAACGCTTTAGCGCCATATTGGTGGGCAACAATTACGTCATTGTGCTCAATGTTTAAGTTACAAGTTAAAATAAAAACAGATTTTTGATGAGTATGTTTATCAGTCAGCATCACAATTCTTTTAATAATTGCATATTTTCCGCTAATAAGTCTAACAACAGAATCGTTTGACTTTGCACCCTGCCTTGCATAGCATTTAGCGTGGTACTTGATACTATCTTTGATCATTCTTTCATATGTGGTATTTATTGGTTCATACTCGGAATCTCGAAATGCTTGACGCTCTTCATCTGATAATGGCACATACTTGTGTGCTCCGAAGACAGTGATTGAATTAACTTTGTAAGCTTCTTTTACAGTTCGGTAACACATCAAATCCGAACAGTAAGAAAGCACATCTTTTTTGACATTATATGACTGTATAATGTTTGGTAGTATTCTGCACATTGAATATTTTTCAGCAATTTGGCTTGCTGTTCCTCTTACTCCTTTTATGAGTTTCATCAAGCAACCGTTTCCGGTTTCGAAGGAAAATGCAGAGTAACACCACCATGGTCCCATTAATTTTACCATTTTTCCCATGTGCAGAAGCAAATGAGTATTAAAATGCATGAGTGATGATCCATACAATTTCATCAATTCGAGAACATATTCAACAAGAAACCAAGTTGCCTTCTGTAAGTCATCATTGCTAATATTTTCACTCAACAAAATATAGGATGCTGATACTAATAAACAATGATGCTTTAAGTACCGCATAGGAAGTATATCAATTAAGCATGGTAAACTGTAATATAGTAACCAAGACCGCCATTCATTCGCTTTCCAATGAACACGATCAGTAATACTTCTTGGTCGCCTGGATATTGATGAAGGGGGACATATATTAAGAAGTCTTTCGTCAACTATGGCCTCTTTATCTTTTAAAGAAAATGATTGACTAGCAGGTGATTCAAACCATAAAAAAGTCATAGTCTTGACAACACCAAGTAATACTCCATGCATGTAGTCAATTGCAAATCCGTAAACCAAATTAAAATAACTAAGAATCCAAAAAGCATTTTTTCCTTTTATTCCTTTGTAATCATTCACACCTCCTGGACGTAGTTTTCCCTCTCTTCTTAAACTCTCTGCCAATTCCATTTCTTTTCTACATTCTTCGTCATTTCTATCAATAACTTGGAAAACTTTCTCTTCCTTGGAAACACGATCTATTCCATTTACTGTGTAGGAGAGACTAAAGTCATCCATCATATAAACATCGTCATTCATAGGATATTTTGCATGCATTCCATCTTCTAATACAATTCCAGGATGATAACAATAACCACAACCAAAGTATCCGTTGAATTGCTTTATATTTTGTACAATCGGTTTTGCCTTAGAGTCCAAAACACCAGCAAATAATACAATTTTGCTGTTTATCAGTTCTCCCGATGGTGCTTTCCAGTCTAAGCCATCATTATACAAAACTTTTGCCTCTTTTACAAATGCAGAAAGGAAAAGTGGCATATCTGGCTCATTTCTACCGAACCAAAGACCTGCCAACATGGAGTTATTTTGATCAAAACGACAAGAAGGAGGAAGCTCATTTATGCGAAAATGGATGGGCCACAAAGTATTTTTACTTCCAGAAAATATAACCGCTCCATCTGTTGAAAACGATAAGCTCAAACTAAAACGGCTTGAAAGCGTGCCATTATCAATTAGTTCTTTATACATTAATCCATCAAAAATGTCACTAATGACAGAGTCGTCTTTATCCCGATTCCATCTATATTGAATAAGTTCCAAAATTTCATTCGTGTTTTCAAGAAAAAAAATAAGTTGATGTTTGACAGGCAATGTTACAAAGAAGTGACCGTCATTCATATTTTTGGTGCTACTTTTTCTATTACAAACAGGACATTGCAAAAGATTAGTTTTTTTCTTTTCACTTTTTAGTATTTCTTTAATATAGCAATTACAATCGGGACAATAGAAATGAAAAGAGTAGTTAATGCTCCCAAATACCTGCCGAAACATATACTTTGTAGTTGGGATAAATTCATTATTCAGCAAACAATTTACAAGTTTGCATAAGTCCTCTGTGGCTGTAGCTGTTAAGCTGTGTCGAAAAGAAAAGTTCCAAATAAGCAACATAATCTCGAACTTGGTTCTTCTTGCATTTAAGAAAATTTCTTCTTCAAGATGCAGAAATTTCTGTCCTCCAATAATGAATTTCATCTTATTATCAATTAAGTTATCTGGATTATCAAAAGCACCACTGCTGTGTCCTTCGCTGTGTTCACTTGAATCATCAATGCTCAGAAATGTAGCACTAGAGTCACTCTGAAATAAAAAGAATCAAAAACGAATAAAAAAACGTGAATATCAATTAAATCAATTTATCAAGTCTGCAGTTTTTTAGATTTAACAAAAAACAAATATTAAATATGTTATACCTGCTCAAAGAATTAAAAATTTTTATTGTATATTACAATAAATTTATTTTTCATTATGTATTAATAAATAAAGTAATTAAAATAACTATATACAGAATATGTCCAATTTTAATCAATCACCCCCAAAAACATTTTTATTTTTTATTATTTATATAAGCAATCATTGCCACCATCTGATGGCCTCCTTCAAGCCATGCAATTTATGTCTGAACCATTTTGCTGTACAATCAAAAATAAAAAAGTTTTTAGGGGTAATCGATTAAAATTAGACACTCTGTATATATATACATATAAGATAAGATAAAGTATAGTCACACAAGTTAATTAAACAAATACTTTTTATTTACTCAAAGATATGGAACTATTCATTAAAAATATCTCATTAAACACATAACATTGATACGTACCTCATCACTGACAGAGTCACTGCACAAGGATGAAAAAGTTGAAACTGTGTCCATTTCATCACTTGTACTACAGACAGTATTAAAACTGCTGTTAGGATCCAAGTTACACTAAAACAGAATAATTTTAGTACATTATGATATATCACAACTTAGGGCCTGCGCACAATAGGACAAATATTAAATATTAAATATTAAATATTAAATTTTACACAAGAGAGAAAGAAAGAAAAGATCTTTTTTCTCTTTCTCTCGTGTATAAAATTTAATATTTAATATTTAATATTTGTCCTATTGTGCGCAGGCCCTTACACTATATGATGAAATCAAGGAACAGATTTATGCAATGAATATATACTTACTGTTGCAACCGTTGTTGAACATTCTCCATATAAATTATTATTCTTTAAAGCAGCTGTAAATTGCACCTGGTCACTTTTATTTTCCTGTAGTTTGTACCTACAGGCTGTAGATTTTGGTGGCTTGGGGATAGGATCTTTTAACCATAAACGATACTGACGTCTAGATGCTTTGCTATTTTCTTGTGGCATGATACTTGCAGATCTCACTTGGCATAAAAAATTAATATGCTCGTTATATGATCGCAGGCTGCGGTTTCATGCAATTAACAAATTTAAGACACAGATTAATTATTTGAGGTTAGCATGCTGTCAGTGATCTTTTTAACATTCAGTCTTTAATATTTAATGATATTTTTAATATTTTTATACATAATATTTATATACATACGTCACTTTATAAGTTTGTTTAATAAACTAGAAAGATTGCAGTCGAGCTAATTTCAATAGACAAATCTTGTTGATACACATGAATGTTACATATACACGTTCCACATGAAAATCACGTGCTCTATTGTAGTATTCTGCGAGAATTCTGCGAGAGAGATTCTGCGAGAAATCGTCTGCGCATAGACGGGCAGAGTGGGGAGAGCGTGACGCGTTACTATACGCTCAGAGGCCTCAGAGTCCGTTTTATGGTGGAGATCGGCGTGAAACGGACGAGTTTTCCTTCACGGTCTGCACGACTTCTCGCTGAACAGCGCAGCCACAGAAGGCGCGAAATGAGCGCCATACTTTCCATTATTATAAGGATTCCGACCGTTGTTTTACTTCTATCGCCATTACTTTCAATCGACTTTTGAACCGAGCCAGACAAAGCGCACGATAAGCAGCTATTGAGGCTAGAATATTAGAGGGACAGTGCACAAATAATTCAAGTACTTGGTAAGATATTCAGCTGAAAAATATACTGCTGTTTGTGAAAATTGCAACACAGTACACAGTTAATATTACACAGCAGTTAATATTATTATAATAATAATAGTACACAGTTAATATTATTATATCTTCATCATAATGTTGATTTTTTGTTCACAAACAGCAGTCTATTATTTTATATTTATTAAAAATATTCGCATATATTAAACTTGCATTTTATGGTAAAATTATAATATAATACATTAAAACGAGTACAAACATCATATGTGTTTAACTAACCTCTTTCTAGTCTTCAGCAAGTAATATTTATTTCTACAACTTAATGTATTAGTTAATTTATTATTAATTATTAATCAACTTTGGATTATATACAAAAATTGTTTATTCGTTATTTCTTGCACATTCTACGAAAACATTGATAATGTAAAAATTATAATATTTACAAGTAATTAAAATGTTAATTAATTGAAAACATAATTTGTTCACATAAATAATGTTCTTAAAATATGCAAAAAAATAACAAATATATAATTTGCATATAATTTGAAGTCTAATTAGTTTAATATATGCGAAAATTTTGTATAAAAATATTTTTTAGCCAAAAATAATCATTTTCTTCTGTTCTTTGTCTTATAAGTGTGCTTAAAATAAAACATGAACGTAGAAGAAACGATGTGGGCCCGTGTGGAATACGAATTAGATAAGCAAAAAGCTGATGTTCCGCTATCTTTTTTTAAAGACTATGAAGTAGTGCTGAGTGAATTACAATCTTGTGTTACAAGATCAGAGTACAAAGTGTTTTGGAGTGTAAATCAAGAAGAGACCCCAAAAACAGTATTGAAAGAACAGGGACAAATATTAGACATAGAAAAAATTGTGTGTGGTAAAAAGAAAGTGCCTCTCACTGGATATTATAAAGCCAAACTACTGCACTATGCAGGTGAGTTATACTAAATTCTTTAAGACTTTTTGTACAATACAAAATGCTGTTTGTAATACATTTCTATTTTAGAATCTCTTAGTGACCTCACTGCTTTGTGCGAAAAACCGAAAGGGCGAAGACCTGTTCAACCTACAATGAAAACAGAGTGTAAAGAAAACAAAGTAAGATGAAGAAAATTGTATTTTTTTCAAATCTTTGTATTGATTTTTTGAAATAATAATGTTTTTCTAGAAGAAAATGACAGGCAAGAGCAAAAAGAACAACTGTATTGAAGAAGCAAGACAATATAATCTTCAAAGATTAAGTGATGATAAATGTAACCAAAACTTAGAAAAAAGGAAACTAAGGGATAAGGTACATTCATTTTGTTTTGTCATTTAAGAAGTAGAATAATTGTCTTGTTCAAAATTTCTTTTTGATAAAATTTTCTAATTTTTGTTAATAATTTATGATTACTTTAATTCCTTTGCTTAAGTTAACCTTTTTATTTAACACTCATAGAAGTAAATGCTTCTTTTTATCTATTGCGTTTCCATAACAGGAGATTAAAGACAGCAAAGAGGCCAAACTTTCAAATACAGTTTGTTCTTTTCGAGAACTTTCGAAAGAAGATGATTTGATTTGTATGGATAATGCTTCAGAAGATGAGCATGAGGAGAAGATTATTAAGAAGCAAAAGACTGTAAGCAATAATATGGAACACATAATGCATTTTCAGGAAGAGCTCAAAGAATGGAAGCAAAAATATACAGAATTAGAAATGAAATACAAAGATCTCGAAGATCGATATTTCAAAATATTAGATCTAAATTTTAAATGGCAAGATAAGGAATTGTCACACCACTCATCGCATCGGTCTTCTCACAAGTCTGAATCGTCAAAGCACAAAAGTGCCAAGCACGATAGCTGTAAATATTTTTGTTTTTTTTATAATATTTTCATATTTTGATTCTGTACCTTCTATATTTTATTGATAATATATAATTTCTTTTTGTTGTTATATGAAATTTTTTCATGTCTAAAACTGATTAGCTGTTTTTGTTTTTAGATAAATTCAAAGATTGTCTAAAAAAACATGATAATTCACATAAGTCTGACAATGAGCTTTCCTGTTCTAGTAAAATTCCAAACTATCAAAAAGTAAGTTTCACTCATTTATTTATTATGCAATATAAACATTCTTATGATTAGTAAAAGTATAATTGTTTAAATTGTTTCAGGTTAAGACCGAATTACCTGATTGGCAAAATGATTTTGATGAAAGCAGCATAATTTTAAATGAAGATTTGTCTGTTGTATGTAGTGAAGAAATATTTTCATTAATATAATAATTTTTATAAATAAATATAGTACTATAACCTGAAGGATGACACTTGTGACAATTGAACTCAAATCTTTTGCTTACAGATCAACGACATTGATTCGAAAGTCACTGTGCTGCACATTGAGCAGCCGATTCCTCAAATACCGAAAGTGGACACTTCTCTAAGTAGCGCTTCAAAAAGTCAACTGAAAGATTCTGATCATGTAAATAATAACTTTATTTAAAAGAAGAATGTTGTTTTCTGGAAGAAAATATTTATAATACTTTAAATCTTTGCAGGTATCATATGTAGTTGATGATATCGAGAAGGATGAGTTACATAACAAAAACAAAACTGAAATTCGACCACAATTAGAGGTGAATTATGATAAATTTAAAGAATTTAAAATGTACTACAAATTATCTAAAATATTTAAAATAATTAACGATAATTTTTTTATTCTTTTATTCTTTACAGGGTGCTACCTCAAATAAAAATTATACTTTGGAAGGTCCCGCTTATAACATTGACCCTTCAAATGGAGTAAGTTAAACTTCTTAAAACTATTTACTAAATAACATCACGTCATCAAAAAATATAAAGTCATGTGTGTTATATAATCTCTGCCTTAATGCTGTATATGTATATGACTTCATGATGTAAGCCTATTATTTTTATTATTTCTATAGGTTTCTGTTGTGTCACAGGCACAGTTTGATCAAATAAATAAAGTTGAATTGGGATTGAAAGGAGATGGAAAATTTGTAAAAAAAATCGCCGACGTGCTATGGACCCGAGAAGAATTATCAAAAAGAAGCGCTTCTGGGAAGGCTTGCCCAAATAAAGCAAACTCTAAGGCACGAAAGGCTTGCTCGCCAGATAAGAAAAAATATCTGTCAGGTATTAATTTTCAGTACTAATTAAAATCAACTTATTTAATAAATAGGTATTTATTTTGATAAACATATGTTTTATTAAATTCTTTCTTCTTTCAGATCTTTTACAAAAAAGAATTTACTTGGAACAGAAAAATGCTTCTGTAAATCCGGCGGATTTACAAAAGCGTTTAAACAATATTAATAAAATATTGTCTTCGAAAATTAAAACTGTACGTCAAACATTTGAGCTAAAGGATACATCATCCGATGAAGAAGATTAAATAATATACATGACCTATCATCCCTAAGACGCCCATAAGACGCGTTAACGACTGACCTCTGCCGCAAAGGACGGCTTCTGAAAAGTCCCGAGAGTCGAGAGCAAGTCGACCGAACTAGGATTTAGATCGTAATGAGAGGCGGTGGACGCGCGATAGTCGTCGACGAGACTCTCTTGAAAGAGAATCGTCGTCTTTTGCACGATATATTCGCCGTTAATCTTCTCTCTCCTTTCAAATCCCAATCAATTCCGGTAAAATAGACCGGTATATAAATATATCCGATTTATTTTATTCTCATTTTGACGCTATTGATGCTTAGAACGTTTATTTTATCGCCGAGTCATCTCGAAGAAATAGAAGGAGGGGGGCGGCATAATTTATCGCATTTTTTTTTCTTTTACCAGCAGACAGAAGCTGTCCAATCTCTCGTCTTCCCGAAGGTGAGGCAAAGTCGGGTTACAATGCAGAAATCGCTTTTGCAATCACGGCGAAAATACAGTTTTTATATCCGCTTAGTCTAGACGCAATTATACGTTAATTTATAACAACTCTGCCGCGATCGCCCCCTCTTTCGACCCATATCGATTATAATTTACTCTATTACTTATTCTGCATAACGCGCACATTCGGCTAAATTTGATCGATGTAATTGTATACGCGTGAATTTTTTACATTCCTATTTTATTTGTAATAACGGGTATATATATATCGCAGAGGACTTTCTTTTTTTTTTTTATATTCGGTTATCATGAAGTCTGCGAGGATTCATTAGAGAAGCATGTCTTATAAGACGTATCATAACCTGGAATCGAGGCTAATCACGCTCTTATGCAATTTAACTTCGCCTCGCCGCCGCGATTATTTATCTTCCACCGTCTATTTACTCCGCCGAGGTCCGTACGTTTACGCCGACAACGTTCACTAATCGACAAACAGCCGCGAAAAAAAAGCACATGTGCGATCCGCCTGACGCGAAATAACTTGTACATGATTCTGATTTATATAAATATATAAATTTATAAATATTTTGTTGATATTTTGTTTATCTAACTTGTCTCCAGTATTTTTTGTGCTCTAGGTATATGTATGAATAAATTTCTATAAATAGATTCCTATGGGTAGATTCCCATAGGTAGATTCCTATGGGTAGATTCTCATAGGTAGATTCCTATGGGTAGATTCCCATAGGTAGATTCCTATAGGTAGATTCCTATAGGTAGATTCCCATAGGTAGATTCCCTTAGGTAGATTCCCATAGGCAGATACTCATGGGTAGAAGTCCCAATTCTCCCCATGAGTATCTTCCCTTTTTTGCCTACCCATGAGAAGATTTCCACCAGGGTTACTTAAAGTAAAGATCGAAATTTTAGCAATCTGTACTTTTCAACGCGGATTTATAGCGAACTAAAATTATCTGAACGGAGCAATCTTTTTTTCGAACGGAGAATGACCTCATTTACCTTTTTTTTCTGTATCTTTTTCCAACATCGCCTTTAATGTCTTGTAATAGCCTCGGAAAATTGCCATATCTACGTCCCAGATCCAATTGCATTCCCGTGAAAAGCGTTGACGCGAAAAAAACGTATGCAGGCAACAAAAAAATGTGCGGTATTAAGTGTCGGTGGAATCATAATAACGATGACATGATTGCAACCGATAAAACAAGCGAGGGGATAAGAAAGAGGGGAATCCGCGAAAGAAGGCCGCCTCTCACCTGCGTGCGCGTTTGATGAAAAACGTTAGATGTACCGAGCTTTCCGAAGTCTCGCAAGAGTGACTAGGGCGAAATTTTTAATCTTTGTTGGTGAAAGATATGTATCGATAATTTCTGAACTGGCATTCAGACCACTGTTAAATTGACACCTGCTACTATCTGTACGCGGTTTTATTGTCTCTCGACTTGGCAGATCGTCTCTTTTAATGTCTTGGCAGAGACAGAGTCATTTAATTATCCCGTCGCTTATAGGTGGTAGAGCGTTTAAACTTGGAGATCAAATGAATGCCTTTTGAATGATACATTGAACGATACCTTTTACCGATGTTTACTAATGTCAGGCACGATTCACGTTTTCCTATAAATCGCGAGCATTGTTCCGCGCCGCGGATCCGACTCGATATCTATACTCGATTATGTAATCGCAGTAAATAGTAAATGGCGTGGGATATATCTTATTGATATCACCTGCATGCTGTGCGAATGTAATCCAATGCGAATGTAATGCTTCTATCTAAACTTGACTGGATGACGATATTTTCTATCTTTTTGGTGTTTATAAAAAAATATTAGAAAATCGTTAGCAAGTCGCCAAATTCGGAGAAAGCTATAACATTATTGGCATTCATAGACGATTATATTTCGTTATCATTTATTAAAAAAATAATTACTGCAATGTTAATAATTATCATATTAGGTATCAATATTTATTATTCTTCAAGACCGCGACGAGTTTATCACGCGTATAGCTTTAATATTTTCAAGACTGGTTGGAAAAGGCCGCCGCCGACATTTTCGCGTGCCGACACCCCTCTCACGACGAGCTTTCTTTGAGACAGCCCTGAGGCACGTAAATTGCGCGCGCAGCCCAGTTTGAAATTCGTGGCGCGCCGCGGAGATCCTTGGGGCTGCGTTCCTCTCTCGCCTTTCGTTCCACGTCCGTTCGTTCGTTGGGTTCGTTCGCTCTCGCACCGTTCGGCTCCGGTCGTGGAAGTCGATGCTAAGGTCGGAGTGCTGTCGCGCGAGAAGGGAGTGCCGGGCGCCTGTCTCGCCGCCCTCCCGGTCCTCCCAGTGATCCCGAATTTCCTCGCGAGCACACGCGCTTGCCGCTCGAGGATGACGCTCCCGAGTCCAGTCTCGCCCATCTGGTACGCCCGACATTATTCGCGAACGAACACGTTGGATCCTTGATCGAATCCACGATTTGAAAAAAAAAAAAAAGGAGAGGAAACAATAATCGAGAGACTCGTCCACGGGAAAATTCGCACCGCGTCGTTGTCGCGGATATTTATGTGTCGCGACGAAGTGCGTCGTCTCTCAGTGGCAGCGAATACACGAAGCTTCTATCGATTGCCAAGTGGATTTAAACCGCTGCGTGTGAGATAATTGCTAATAAGCTAATAGGAGCCTCCTTCATTACTCTTTCGTCTAATTGTACGGTATATTTCGTTGTAAGCGAAAAGAATCTTCTTCTGTTTATGGCAATGGACAGTCGTCTTCTCGATTGATCGGAGATTGTCGCGTAAAACCAGCTCACGCCTCGAAAGATCCTCGGTGCGAGAAACGAGAGGGATATCCTTGACATTATGGCAAGACGCACAAGGAGCCGGTAGTTCGGTGGTTGGCAGGGATGTCCTCGTGACATGTTACCCCGTGACCTTGGCTGGCGCAACTACAACGTCCTCCGTGGAGAGGGTCGTCTTCTGGTGCGCGGGTCGAGCGGTAATACGAACGGGCGATCGGTGTCCTTTAATCCGCGCGAGATCGAGTATCGCCTGCTGCCGCTGGTGCAGGTCAAGCCTGACTTCGTGATTCCATATGTGCTCTGCTGGAGGGTGCCAGGCGCGATCCACCGTATCCAGATTAATCCGTCGGTCGTCCATCATCATCACCAGCAGCAGCAGCAGCAGCAGCAGCAACATCAACGTCAACAACCGCAACATCACTACCAACAGCACCGTCAGCGTCGACGACACTTTGAAGGAGCGCCGCGGACACGTCCTGCGCCACCGCCTTCGACGGAACATCGTTTTGCGTACGGCGCGCAGCGTGACATCCTTGCGGATTCTGGTATGGAAACAAGGTGAGTGCCACTCGGAGGCATTGAGGAATCGGGATTCTGAGGTCTGCGGCTTTCATGACTCGGGCGTGTCGCCTGTTTGGATCTCGCGCGGCTTCGACGTTGCACAGAGAGAGAGAGAGAGAGAGAGAGAGAGAGAGAGAGAGAGATTTTCATTTCTTTAATTACCTCGTACTTCAAAGTCGGATCGTTCCGGCGTATTATGTAATTAAAGGATTAATGTTTTGCATTTTAAAAATAAATTAAATCTGAAAGGAGTGAATACTAGTTTTACGAAATTTATTTAACGAATGTGAGCTCGTTTTATTATTATCATGAAATAGAATATGAAATAAAATGTCATTTACATATCACAAAAGGTTATAATAGTCGCGTAATATTGATTCTTTTATTATATTTAATTTGATATTTATACAATGATGATATCGAACTTCCTCTAATACAATTTAACATCATAGAACGTTTACTCTATTTTTCAATCAAGATATATCCATAACTAAACACGCACATGCGCGTCACGGTAAATGGTGGTAATTTTATTGATAACGCGATATATTAATGATGACACAGCTTTTAACCATTTTTATTGAGGCTAAACAATTTTGTAATGAAAATACATTCGCAGATAAACATACAGCACATCGTATAGATAAACTTCGCCGCCATCATAATGTGGCCATATAGCCTTTTTGGATACGCGATGTGTCAGTTCATTGCCCCTCTCCGTATCTTTGTGGCGCACCCTCGGCCATATACCTATACGACAGCGAAATAGAAACATTTCGTCGTCACTTCGACGGCGGTAAGCTGACACTGTGCCAGGTGTTCCTACAATAGCAAAGTCTATTTCGCATATCGCGCAGTCAACATTGCACGCGCAGCATGCTTATCGAATGTTCATTGTGCAATTATATCGCGTTCTACAGCGACAACTCTGATGGTATTGGAATCTACATAATTAGGAAACAGTTTTTGAATTTTTTTGCCGATAAATTAAATTGCACGAGTGAGACAATTGAAGGAGTTTCCTCCTCCGCAATTCTTTCGAAAGAAAATATTTAAGAAATACGCATGATGTGGTGCGCGCGATGTTAATGTAACAGCGCACCGCAATGATCTCATGCCGAGATATTCTTCTCTTTATATCTTCCAAAAGAAAAGAAAAAAGGGATAAACGCCCGTCTACTGTCGCGAGCAGCCTTCTTTCGAGTTTACCTCCCGCTGTCGCTGACAAGCCTTAACCAACACATTTTCCTACGAAAATCTGAGACTGTTATACCGCGATGCAAATAAGAGCGTATATATAGCTTTATAACGTGTAACATCACATTATGGAAACACGAAAGAGGAGAAATATATAGAACCTGTACTATAACACTTTGACACATCGTATATCTCTAATATATTTTAATTGTCCATATACGGCGATGGTTCTCTCATAAGTTTCACGTTGCGTCGAAACAAAAGACCCGAATTCCATTCAACGGAGGAAATCGAGAGACATAAAATTTTACATTCGATATTAACTCTGTCACGCCATACGAGTAGTCGATTCCCGCAAGTGCACAGGGACATTTGTCACGATGCAAATGTATCTCATTGGCCGGGGACATGTAACGCGAGATTGCCCGTCAATCCCAAAAGCATTGCGTATCTTCGGTTCGCCGCGGGGCTCTTTTATAAGTCCGGAATAAAAAGGTCGACGGACGATCGCTCGTAAAAACCACGCTCGGGCGCGGAAAAAAAATTGTTAAAAGAGGAGGATTTTGTGCTGACCGTTCACGACAAGCCATTTCCGGTAGCTGCCCCGACGATTTCCCATTGCGTAAATATAGCTTTGCAAAGCTCGAATATCATCACAATGTTCTTTAAAACTTTTACATCTTCACAATAGGTGCGCGAAAACAGTTGTCGATCAATCGCGTCGACTATTTTTCGACGACGTACGTAGCTGTTGTTGAGATTTCGCGAAACTCGAAAGTCAGATCGCTTTACGTAAGGACTACGTTTTACATCGTGAGATCATTTTCACGGTTCGTAACATTATTATCGTTCATAGTTCTTCGATTCGCTACTATGGAGTATAATGCGAAGAAATATTTATCGGCTATGTATATTTTTCTAGCGTCTGTTCGTACATACTAGGCCATAGATTCGCTCCCAAGTGACACAAATTGTCCACATCGACGTCATAAAAAATGCAATGAGCAAACGTCGCACACTGCAATGGTCGACGAAAGAGTTGTTATTCATTCATAAAAAGTTAACGTATTGTTACTCTACAATGCCGAATAAGATATATCATGTTATGCAATATATATGAACGGTTTTTTCTGAGTTTATTTAATATCTTATATGAGAATGAACAAAAAGAAATATAAATTTACTATTTTTTTCGGCATTTTCAAGAAAATTAAATATGCAGAATTTAGATATTTTAATGAAATATTTTAATGAAAAATATACTATATTTTTTTTGTAATGTATAATATCTCTAAAGGTGAGCAAGAATTCATTGCATCCTAATTTTATTACAAAAAAAGTATGTAAAATTTAAAGTGGATAGTTTGTATTGTATTTGTCTATGTTAAGTATTTGCTTTCTTGAATTTTTAAGACCTTGTTCGCTTTTATAATTTAAATTTTTTGCTTACAAGAATAGAGCCTTATTATCACGCATTACTGCCATTGTAAAGTCGCGAACTGCTTCAGAAAATTATGTACAGTCGTAGAATGAACCAGACACATACGAATAGTGATTTATTTAGAATCTAGGATATACTCACACAAGGCTTATAACAACGAGGTTCACAGTGTAATAAGAAGATAATGTAAAAACAGGATTGTAGAAAGTTAATGTGGATGAGCAAAGAAGATAATATATAACTAACACTAATATAAAAATAATTAATCGATGTCATAACTTTTGTGTAAATTATGAAGATACGTACGATGCGTTAAGAATACAAATTTGTACAAATAAATGTCACATGCACTTTAAAGTTCTTATCCAACACTATACGCTATTACTAGAGGCTTTACAAAATTGTGAAAATTTGTGAAAAAAGCTGTTTTTTACAAAAATATATAAAGAGTAGTGATTGCAAATTTAAATTTCTTGCAAGAATACAATAAATCACTTGTATATCAAGGGAAATAAAGTTTTATCTCTCAACATTTATTGAATGTCAAAATGAGTAAACGTTTACAAATTCAATAAATTACTTCGAATGTTTCGAAATATGCAATAACGATTCATCTTATCGCCACGTATGATTTCCCACGACATTGAAGTCGAAATGGCAAGATTCTAATTTTTATTTAATTCTTCACGGATGTCTTCACGCATAAAAAAAAGATTGATACTACCATCGTAATTGAAACTGCAAAGTTCACGAAAATAACGGTCGATCTTCCGATCATGTGTACGTGGCTTATACGTATGTGGTCGTTATCGCTTAAAGTGATTCACGTTTTATCTAGATAAACGGAGGAGATAGAGAAAAGAAGGGAGAGAGAGAGAGAGAGAGAGAAAGAAGTAGTAACGCAGTAAATTCGGTACACATAAAGAGGGCATTCTGTATAATTCTGTATCTCTTCTTTAGCAAAATGGATTTTTTTACCTTCGCCGTTTTAACCGGAAGATATCTTAACCATGAAGAGAAAATGGTTATTGCATCAGGTAACTATTCTGTCTAGAATAATCAATAGCAAACCGGTATCAGTTCCTTTTCTCGCAAAATATGTATCGTTTTCTCTGTATATGATAAAACGCGCTTACCTAATAACATCATTATATTTTAATAATGAACTAGTTTAGAGCGTATTATCAGTTCATGGAGGTG
The DNA here is from genome assembly GCF_030848795.1 of Temnothorax nylanderi. Classification (NCBI taxonomy): domain Eukaryota; kingdom Metazoa; phylum Arthropoda; class Insecta; order Hymenoptera; family Formicidae; genus Temnothorax; species Temnothorax nylanderi. Next base: position 1,688,307 of record NW_027249090.1, on the reverse strand, counting down.
AACAGCATAAGTCGATGAGAGAGGGAGGAAGAAGAGAGAAATTGTTGCGATAGAAGCGAAACTTTCTCGATCAGCTGACAATGAGATCGTTGCGCAATAATTAATATTTGCTGTTGGGAATTTCAACTGAATTACCGCAACCTTTCGAGCAAATACATTGCGATTATGCGTTATTATTTTGCAATTAGAAATTTATCAGAGGCGCCATCATAAAATGAACATTCTTATGAGCCTAGGCAGTTTTGAAAAGTCAAGGAGTCTTTATTACGGAACGATTTCCTCTTTTTTCACACTCGTTGGCGCGACGTGTGATTCGTCAAGTCTCTTTCGGCGCGACCACAATTCGCATTCTGTTAAGATATATTACGCGAAATCTTCTTCGACAAATGAGCTAACATTCGTAGGAACGAGAAGATCGACCGTACGTTATTAGACGTCACGAATCATCGGAGTTCGCGGAAGGGTGAGATCTCTTCGTCACGCGTCGGGAAAATCCTGACGAACGATCGCAGGGACAAAGAGAACTTGCAAAAGTTTCTGAAGACGGTTTGTCTAAAGCAAAAAAAAAAAAGTGACGCGCTGTTATACTCCCAACATCCCGAGATCTCTCTTTCTCCCGCTCGACACGCTCAGCGATAAAAACCCCTCGGATTCCCCGGGACTTTCCTGGGTTACACGAGCCATCAGAAACTATCCCGTAAAAGGGAATAACGGACAAGTATGAAGAAAAAGGGAGCGAGGAGAACCCCGTCTACGTCGTTCGTCGTGACGTTAGATTTAATTCAAGCGTCGGTCCGAATCTTCAGCGCCTTCGCGATGCCGCATTGGCCAAATTCTCTCGCCGACTTCTTCCGAGAGAGTTGATACCAATGGCGGCAACGTGCGACGAATCTAAGGAACGGAAAGAAGCTCGTATCGTGCCTGAGTCTGTCTCCATTAAGAATATAAAATGCTCGCCACGCCGACTATACCTACAGCTTTTACTACTCAACGAGAACGAATTGAATATGTACATGAAATTGCCATTTCTTCAATCCCTTTATTATTATATTGTTTTTATAGCAATGATTATTCCTAAGATTTATATTAATTTTATACATTGAGCTCTCTCATTATTGATGAAATTTTATTACTGGTCTTTTACTTGATCTTCTTTAGCGGTCTTTTTCACGAATACCATAGAAACTGTTATGCACGATTTTTGTACAAAACGGCAGACAGGTCATATTTTCCATGAGAGCTATCACATTTTGCATGTTGACGAAGATTTCGAAACGCTTTTGGCTTTTGTACGGTACAATTGCGAACACCTGCGAAACTTACTTAGAATTATGTGTTTCCTGTGTACAACTCCTGTGTGCTTGCCTTCCCCTTTTTACGTTCGACCACACATTTCTGAGCCATACACTTAGATATACACAAGAGGTGCCGACAGTCGGCCATTCCTCATTCATAAATTATTTATTTCACAGAAGAGAGGGAGCGAATGTATTCTGAATGGCCGTACACATTTTATTGCAATTACACTCATTGCAGTTGCACACTAAACACTTGATAAAAGATGCATGTAGAAATGGAAGGAGTTGTAAAATGGAAAAACAATTTGTGGCATGAAAAATTATTCATATGTCCATATGATTAATAACTTTAATAATATAATTATCTAATGTTTTATTGTTTGCAATGAAAGATATATCTAATAATATTTTTAAAATATACGATATAATATTAAAATAGACTACATAATATGTTTAATAATGCACACAATAAAACTTTTTTTATATAGATACTATACAAATATTAATCTTGAATTAATAAACGTATTAATAAATTCCTTTTTAAATTATTTGCATTATCGCGAAAATTCGTGACCTATATAAAAAATTATTGTAATTATTTGTTATACATTATTTATTTGTTATACAAGATGTATTTAATTGTTTTTCTATGAGTCTATGAGAAAAGACTATATGTTTGAATAAATCCTTACAAGAATTTATTTGTTCTATTGTATTATTATTTTTAATCGCTTGCATGATACATTGTTAAATTTTTTTATGTAAAAAGTTTTGAATGTGCTAATATATAAACATCAAAGTAATTATATGAGTGTGAAAACATTACAACTTTTATATTAATATATAGTTGAACGATTTTAAAATAAAATTTATTTTTTATATAACTTATTTTCAATGTTATGAAAATTGTACGATAAAAGAGAATAATAGAAGCAAGAAGGATAATATAGTAACACATTGAAATAATTTAGTCATTTTGAAGTACATATAAAGGCAATATATTATAGTATCACTATTTGAAATCTAAAGTTTCACAGAATTTGCTGGGTTTAAATTATCACACAAAATGTAGTATACACAGTCGCACGAATGTTCGGAGTTCAAAGCCGCGTGTCAATTTGCGTCACATGTGATTTAACCGTTTCATGCAAAACGGAATATCGGACCAGCCGTATAAAACAGATTGCCCTCAAAGCCGCGCGTGTCGCTTTGTGAACACTTCGGGTACTTTTTTTTAATCACTCACTCTCAATTATGCCCGTTTAAGACAAATTATTGCGTACATCGCCGCCACGCCCAACCGCTATCTTCTCCGTGCTTCCCATCGTCCTGTGCACGGAAAAGTTCGGACTGCAATTCGCAAACCGGTCCGGCAAAAAAGACTCCGGCTCGAAAGACTCGCAAACCCGACCGCAGCCCGGTCGGTTTCCTAGAATATTTCTACGTCTTCAAGCTCCTTGAAGCTCCACAACGTCTGCGCACTTTGAAAGTTTAGTTTTCCATATATACGTAACTTTCATGCTGCGGCTTCGCGAAATAAATCTGATGGGAATCTTACCACAAGAAAATGAATCTAACAGGAATAAGTATATATATAGAAGTTGCTTCAGTATATTTTTGTAATGTGGGATATTTTTCACAATTTTTTAATAGTAAATACCTATAAAATACTATCTTTTTACGTCCTGTACATTTTTAATTGTAGAATATTTTGTAGATTTTATATTAAAGGAATATTAATTTACTTTTATTGATCAATTTTCGAAAACAAAACATATTATTTGATATAACATTTAAGATTTTCCTACAGAAAATCAAGATTGCCGTTGATCGAGGTTACCGTAGTTTTGATCACATGTTAAATATGCTGAAATAAGCTAAAATTATCATCAAAGACGCGCAAAAAAGACAAGTTATGCATTCCACGAAGCCTCACATTCATGGTTAAAACATTTTGTGAGTAATACAAAGTGAGTAATATTGTGTGAGATACAAATAATATTTTATATGTAATAACCTAATTGCAATAAGAACTATAACACACAAAAACTTACATAATAAATAATATATAATAAAACTTAACTGCCCAATCATAATCAAGCATTTTCCGAGAAGAATTTAGGTCGAGACCTAACCTAGGTTCTCGAAAATGTTCGACTATAATTGGTCGATTCATATACTGTGTTTAAGTTTAACTATTTAAATTCTTTATATGCTATGATCCTAATTCTAAACAACAATCACGTTGTATCTGATTTTGTTATATCTGATATGAAAAACAACCGAGTTCACGCGAGATGAGAACCGCTGCATTAAAGCAGACGCTTTGCGACGTTGCCGCGTCTCGCAGGTCCCACTCTTCTATCGACCGGGCGGCGTTGCCAGCTCCTTTTCCATGCCCCTTTATCGCCCCTTTCCAACGCAGCCCTCCTCCCCTTTCTCTCGCTCCCGCCCTGTCTGTCTTTTTCTCCTCGCCGATGGCTGTCCATATTTCTCTCTTTATCCACTTCGTACTCAGAGCCCATCGCGGCTAGAGACTCCTCTCCCTTTTCCTCTGCCTTTTCCCTCTATCCAGCTATCTATTTCTTCTTCTCGCATATTTTTCTCTCTTTACTTCTTCTCTCCTCTTTTTCGTTCTTCCATCTTTCTCTGTCTGCCCACTTCACCTCCTTCGGACACAGCTGTTCCATCTCTTCCTAGGACAGATGCCGCGGCTCGGTGCAACGTCACCTTTATTGTCCTTTTTCTCCCTTTCCTTTCGTCTCCTTCCTGATCGATCTTTGCTCTATTTCTCTCTTTCTGTCTTTCTTTCCTCTGCTCAATATCCGACATTCTGCAATCTCTCGATAAAAGCGAGCCGATCATGAAGGACTCGTCTGTCGATGACGAGTTCGATTTCCTTCTACCTGTCCTTTTGGATCTATGTTGGTTCGATGTTGGTTCGTTGTTTGGACGTAACCTCCTGATATTGCACTGGTATTTCGCGAGTAGTTTCAAACTATCGGAGTAGATCGAACAGCTCGAACTTTCTCGTTTACACCGGCCAAGTTCGATGTTTCTCCGACACTTTTCGACGCGTCCCGCCAGCGAAACATCAGGATAGTTAAGCTGAAAATACACGTAGAGAATAAAATCGATCCTAATTTCAAATTAGATCAATTGAGCCGAATAATAGAAAATTTTTACCTAGTCGGAAATTCTATCTTACTCCAATAACATTTTATCTTTCGTTTTCCGTTTTTTTTTTTTACAATTAGCTCCTTTCTCATTAAATGAGGATTAATCTATTACATTAATCAATATTACACTCGCATTACTATGCATCTCTTTCTATAATTGAACACCTCCCTCAGTTCGTGTGATTTCATAATTTTCAGCAGACTCTCAGAGGGATTTACAAGTTTATTTCGTCTCTCACGAAATAAATTTGGAATCTGTGTAATCTGCAGGAGATATGTTTTTCATCAATCTGAATCCCCATCTTCGAGTTGGTCCGCTCAAAGTCGCGTTGGTCTTTCTGATCTCCACCGGCTGCTTCTCTTTCTTCGGGTCGCCGAGTATTCGACTTCGTGACTAGCTGTAGACATCGTCCAACGGTCGGTGGAGGTCGAAGGGCATTCCAGATCTGGGTCGGTTTCTGCTGGAATTACAAAGCGAAGAAAAGACTTCGCGTAGACGTGCTATAAACTCCCGTTTTGCCATTTTATTTGTGAAATCTAACAGCGGTCACTTTTGTATGTACCGGCTACTATCCGCTCCAGACGACTTAAGATTTTATCGACCACAAATACTATTATACATATAAAATCGAGTTGCATGTCAATGCTTGGAGTAGCATCTCTGAGTTCACATGTCTTAAATTTTTAACTTAGTAACAGCTGATAAGCTTTGTAATATTTTCATGATACCATATTGTCACGCATTCTTCAATTAGGTATCTCTAACAAGTGGGCGTATAAGACGTAATTACAATATTTATTATTGAATGCTTTACAAATCCTTGTCTCCTCTTTTCTCTCTATGATTATGATTGGAGTATACAAATTTTTGAAAGTTAGTCTATAATGTGAAACTAGTTTATAAATATATCGCGAAAGTTTTTAATTTAAATCTTCAACTACTCGCTCTTTTCGTGAACCAAGTTGACTTTAATGAAAGGAAACAGGAAGAGGAGAAGGATGATATAACCTCTGTTCCTGAAACATATCTACCCATATTTATAGTATTTTTACGAATTCAAAAAATTCGATGTCTGACCTATCACTCTGACTATCAAGAATGAAAGAAGTATGCACGAAATTCGTTTAGACATATAATTCGTATTTGACATATATTTCTAGGGAACAATTTTTTATCGATATTTTCTTACTTAAATTTTTTAAACTTGTTAAAATATAGTTATATTGTCATTTATAAACATAAAAGAAACATAATAAAATTGTAGATATACTTGACTACTTTGCTATTCTTTTCAGATTTACTATTTTTGTATTTACTATTTATTATTTAGTTTAAAAGAACATGTTTATCTGAAATTTATCTCATCATCAAATGTAGTTTATTTTATTATTGCATCTTATTATTGCTAAAATAAGTAATGTTACGATCGTTAGAGATATACATTATACATATTTGTTTCCCATATCGAAAGTGTGAGAAAATGTAGTTAAAAAAAAGGTCTTGCATCATCCATATTCATACATTGAGTAACGTTCCTTCGACTTGCACATTCAAGTCCGTTCCTGAGAATCTCCGTTGGGAGGTATCGTTTCTTGAAAACGACTATACGGGGACCGCGGACCAATCTTAATAATGCGGCTACCTACCGCGGCGTGTATCTCGATCCCTTTTGCACGACAAGAGCAGCCAGACGGGATAACGTCGTGTAATGAAGATTAATCTCGTCTAGCAAGCGTGCACCGACCATACCGCATTCATAAATCAATCATATCCGTCCGATTATCATTCAAATCGGTCCCCGATCCTCTTCGCTGCTCGCTATTGCTGGCTACACGTCGTTGCGCGGAATCGACAAATCGGCTACGATCGGCTGGCCATGACGACCTAAGAACCGAGCGATGGCAATAAAGCGCAGTAGATAGATCGAACTAATGGCGAGTAAATATTACCCAAAGTGCCGGAAAGGGCATTTTGTGCTATAACAAAGAAGCACGTTTCACGTTTTGTGTTTCATGTTTGCATTTCGTCATTTCAATAATCGTTTATGTCGAGGGCACTTGTCGCCTGTTTCATTATTTAACCACTAATGACTATTATTTATAGATGGTGAACATTACTGAAATGAAATCGTGAAGAGCAAATGGATTTGCGATATGCAGATATCACTGCCATTATATCGGGAAAATCCTGCAGCAGCGATAATATCTTTCCATCTTAGTTCTTTACCGTTGACGTTTATTTGCTATTATAGGGCTTATGATAATGAAGATACCTTTATATTTCCGCGGATTCCCTTTGTGGGTGAAAGAGCTTAAAGCGTTCTACCCAACGTCGCGCGCTTATTGCAATCTTATACATTATGGAACTCCCGAGTGGTGAGCGAAAACTCGAGGAAAAACGTTCCAATCTTTAGAAAAGCTTGATTAACATAAACCGAATCAGACTAATCCCCGCGATATCCATGGAAGGTAGGTATGATCGATCCGTATGAATAAGTTTACGCTTACTTCATCGATACGGCCTCGTGCAAAGAATTAATTGTTTCGATCGTGTGCAGGCAATGAAGGACAGCAAAAATTGCGCGAATGAAAAAATATTATCCCGTCTCCGACTGTGAAACTTAACCGACTATGAAAGGACACAATCGACAGCTTCGAAAGGCCACGTGTCCCTTTCTCAGTGCAATCATGTCGCGTTCCCTTCAATCTAACAATAATAATAGTAACGTTCGTGCGATTCGCATAACGCGAACCTTGGATAACGCAGTATATGGCATGCTCCTTCTCGCTGTGCTGTGCACACAAACCATGCATTCGACGGTTGCCCCTGAGATTCTCGACCTATCATCATCGAGGCAGTAACCACAGACTGATCGATTCGGGGAACTCTCTAATTTGCCTTTTCAAGTTCGTCCGTTATAACGAAAAAAAAAAGAGACCGAGTATCAGGTAGTAGCTGCGTTAAAATTTATCGTACCAGCTTCGAAAAATTTTCAGGTAATCAGGCGTCTGTAAAATTCGAGCCAAGTGCCGACGTCGCTTTTATTCTCCCCCTAAATCACTAGAATTTAATTTTATACTTGTGTCGCGATATTCTAAAGCCAAATATTTCATTAATATTTTAGATCTCGTATAATAATTTGTTCAAATATAATTTTTTGTCTTTGTGAACCTGTCAGTGTCTCTGATAACTATATTAAATATCAGAGCATTATTATCGTTACTGTTACACTCGCTCTGTTTTGCTGTGTGTGACTTCATTATCGTAAAATTCATGTTTACACTCAATTAAATGCAATCTGCATTATACGAACACACACATTTTATAATTATTTTTGGAAGAATTTAATTATTATTGCAACAGATATTATATCGACCGCAAACAGTTAATAGTTTTAATTGGCTCGTTCAAAACCGACCGTTTATTGATTGCATGAAAAATGAAAGGATGCGGTGGGGCAAATCGTATCAATTATGCGACGGCTACGCGAGAATGGAAGACCGAATGTAAATCCGGCATGTGTCCCATCTCAACCCAATGATCGCAAACACACCGGTACATTTAATATGATAATCGACGATCTGTGTATACCTGGATCAAGCTTCGGTCTGTCTGAGAATACGAAAACCGGTTTTGGTTTTCATAGCGATGAGGACAGATTAAGGTCGATTCACATTATGCGATACATGACGCCATACATGCCTGCAACGACACCACGAAGTGTTCTATTACGAGAAACAGCATCTTCATTTTCGTAATAGCAAAGAAAAGGATTATGATGCTATATACGTCTAAGGATTTAGTCTTTTAATAAAATTGAAAAGAAGGGCTTGTCTTTCCCCATTTATTCTTCGGGCTTGCAAATTTCTTCGTGTCAGATCATAAATTGCATACTTACGGATATTCAGTCATACGATATTATCACGATGGAGTATTTAGACTGTATATTATTATGAAAATTAGACTCACGGTCACTTCGCTAAAGTTAGGACGATGTTACACGCGTAACGCGAGATGCATAAAACTCCGCGCGTCAAAGTTAATTTACTGATGAAAAACTTTTATCCGACGGATTAATCCATTTTGCATAATAACCGTGCGTATCTGGTGACCACATTGTTCAATGTGAGTCGACTTTCACGCGGCTCGAAAGGTGGAGCGAGGAGGAGAATCGGCGGTTGGCAGAATACTCTTCTCCCGCCTGAGGGAGAGGGTGAGATTTGTCGCCGGAAAATTACCAGGGTGCAACGTTGCACGTATAGTCGGCTCGTAAATTTCATTTCCAGCCGATCGAACGATTTGCCCGTATAACGCACGCGGCGTTATGACGGCGCGGGCGCCCGCTAACTTCACCGGTTCCTACGAGCTCTCTTGCACGTAGATAAGTTATGGGTACGCTCGAGCCGCGATCGATTAACTCGTGGAAGGTGCGCTCGCGTTGTGAACGCCGCCCTCAGATAAGAAATTATATCCTTCTTACGCAGCTACACTATGCGATATATCGCTTTGTCTCCTTTTCCTATCGAAGATGATATTAGAGATAAAAATTGCTTTGGCAGATTATTTAAAAAAAAAAGATAAACTTAGTAACTAATCATTGATTTATATAAGTTTGTTAGGCTAGATTTTTAATTGTTTACCACATAATCGTCTAGTGTTAATTATAATCTTTTCTTTAGGTTAATTTTGAACGATGCATGTGCTGGAGCACGCTAATGGAGGTTTTTCAGCAGCATGTATATCATCTCTCGTTTTAACACCCTAATAACGATGTTACAGGCCCGCGGTCGTTAATTAGGGAGTTAATTCGCTGACGACGATTTTAACGCGCGTTTCCACGACAATGCACGTCATATGTGTCTCTCCTAAGATTCGCATATTAATTAAGGTTTGCAGCATTTGCAACAATCGTGATCACACAGTCACCTTGGCATTTGTGTCGAAATGGAGGTGCGCATCAAACAATGGCTATCGTTAATGAGTCGCGTAATAGTCAACAAGTATTGGCTTCGCTATCGTTAGACGACGCGACGTTTCATCACAACGATTAACGATGATGTCTACATCGTGACATAAATATGCTCATGTGTCACTTTCAAATAAAAATTTTGTCTTGATGCAAAAATTAGGATTCGCATTTCGGCTAGATATAATATTTAGGCTAAATAATATTAAATACACAAGAGATTGATTCATCAATACAGCATTTTGACGGACAGTTTTATTTCTGACGCAATTTTTTTTCATGCGACAAAATAAATACTTCATTTAGAATCGTAATTAATTGCAGTTGTTTGCTCGCGAAATTGCTCTTTATTGCGCAAGACTTCAATTTTTCATTTTATTGAGAGATAAAAGTCCGGCAGAGTAGGGGACTCTTTTATCTCTTTTTGCCGCAATTTAACGGCACACATACACAATATAGGACTACTAAATTGATAAAATATTTTTATTGTAAATTATTGTTCTTATATTGTTAGAGATTCTCTGATAATGTCGCATTATTTTGAATTATGCCAATTCTTCTCATCTAAAGCATCTCGCGCTTGAATATAAGACTGAAAGAAAGACTGCTGGAGTATCCATATAATCTCCACACAAAGCTATTATATAAAGAATACTGAATTCGTAAGCTCTTTCTCAGTTGTATACTGCGTTACTGCCCCACATTCTTTAATCCTTTACACGCATTTACGCATGGCCAGCGAATGTCGACATAAAAGAGATGAAGACGACATAGCGATGGAGCTTATCCTCGAAGAAACGCGGTCACATGATGCTGCGTGACGATGGTTCGTTAAAGAACGAGAGAAAAACGGGATGGCAGGCAAAGGGAGAGAAATGGAGAGAAAGAGAGAGAGAGAGAGAGAGAGAGAGAGAGAGAGAGTGAGATGGTGTCTTTTTCGCTACCGCCGCCATGCTGAAAACCTTCTCCCTCGGGGCTGTCGCTTACAAGGGCGTGGGCGTGCAAACCCAGGGAATTTAATACTCTCGAAATATCAGATATCGAAGGTAAAATGTCGTCGTCGACAGCAATTGCAATTGCGCACGTTCGCTTTTTCTTTCTCCTCGTTCCTACTTCATCTTCTCCACTTCTTTCTCGAGGTCTCTTACCGGTAGAGCTTATTGCCGCTCTTTCCCATTACAGTCATTAAATCATTGAAAGTGGAAAACAATGGCTTGTTACAATATTTTTCTTCATCAAATATTACTTGCAGAAACGTTTTAACAACGTTTTATAACTAATTTAGTTATTATTCTAAATCGTCACGCGCATATCTTTATTTAGTAAAATACCAACACCTTAGTGTGTGCTAAGTGTAATTCGACGTCGATAAACGTACACATATATCCTGCATAATAATACAGTGATATAGTATTATAACAATATCGTGCATTATCATCGATATTTGCTACCATTATCAGTCTACGCTAAACGGATTACAAATAATAATTGACGCATTATAGAATATCGATGCGCACGTACAGCGTGTATTCGATATTCTTTATCAACGAATTACACGACCGATTGATACAACGCGACGGCTACCATATTCCCCAGTCTTTCGACAAATATTTTCCGAACGATTCCATTGTCAAAGAACGGACGCCATCGCGCTATGAAAAAGCCAACGAGTGCAATCGCCGGGTTAGTACCATTACGCGTGAACGCGCACGTGTTCTCGTCGGAGTACAGCGTGCACCGCATATGCCCGTGAAAGAGATTACCACGTGGAAACATTCGATGTCTCGAATTACTTGATGCGTGTCCGTTCGTCAATCCTGCGATGCGAGCTATGTCGTAACGCAAAATGCTTTTTGTCTCATTTCTCTCTCTCTCTCTCTGTCTCTCTCTCTTTACATAGATACTACATAGGTAGCTAAATGCGATTGCAATATTCGTGATCTTTAAAGTGTCATTTCTCATTACTTTATTACGGCGGTGTAACTGACAACGATCATTTTCCTTGTTTCAGGTAAGGTGATACTGCTGGTGTCCTAATTGGATCTTGGCGCCTCCCCGGTTTTTCGTGAGTACCGTATTACCATGTTCCGTAATAACGCGCGATCAGCCGACGATGATAAAAAAAAACGCCACAGTTTCGAGAATAAAGATGATCCAGCGCCGTTACAAAGGATTTCTAACGAGCTCGCGAGGGCAGGAGGAATCGCAAAAGGCGAACTTGCGACGCGTGTAAATTTAAGGGTTTCGCCAACCTTTTTTCGCCGTTGTCCTCTCTCGTCCCGTGGTTTTCTCAGTGTCCTCGTCTACGGTGATTGTCATTGTAAGGATGCGCGCGCGAGAGGGAAGGTGCGTCTTGCTGTTCTACGCGAGAGCTTGCCCCGCTTTTCTCACTTTCCGCGCTAAACTTCAGCCCCATTGTGAAGGAAACATTTAATACGGCGATTATTTCTCTCTTTTTCCCGTGGCGAAATAAAAATTTTACGATGCGCAGCTTCGGGTAGATTTTCGACATAAAAGAAGAAACGAGAACTACGCTTTATTGCGCGCCATCGTCGTAAACGCTGCATTAAAAATCTCATTCGACAGCAACATTTCGCGACTGACGATAATGACAAGTCCTATCTTGGCAGCCAAGTTTTTTCTTATTAATGAACCTGTATTGGTGAGAAACTTTTTGCTCAGGATATGTTTGCATTTGTATTATTACTATTTCAATTGTCTGTTTAATAATTTTGATAACACAACATTACATACACATGTGTCAAATCTGTGCGACAAATTCGTCGGACCCCTGCACTGTTGTGGCGTATAACGGAAGGGAATTAATTGTACCTAAAGAATAATTTATTGGTTTCCTGAGTTTTTTCCGCGGGGATGATCCCCCTTGGGGATGCGGTTGTAGAGTCTTCTGGCATCACGTACATTAACCTAGGTAGAGGGATCGAGAAAGAGCGGAAGGGAGAGAAGGACGAAAGGAAACGGGAGTGTGAAGGGATGAAGAAGGTGAGAAGGGGTGAAATAGGCGCAATCTATGCATCTGAGCTGTATCGGCGGCTGAAATCAATGATGACGTCACATATTACAAACACGTGCACGTTGCCAGCTGTTTTCGACATCTGCGTATACACGCCGCGTTGAAAATTATGCGAAAAATTGTGACGAATGCGCTCACGTTAGCGTGGCACGCGTTCATTAACTCGTATATTTTACTCTGCTCGAAAAAGAATATTGACGAGAACATATTGACTCCATAATTTATAGTTTAAATCATCTAAAAAATTAGTTTAAAATAAGCATATTTTTCGGTTACCTTATAGTAAAAACATTATAAAATATGGTTCCTTTAATTCTGTTGATAAAGTTTTACGCTGCGTATTAAATATTAAAAACCAAAATCAATTTTTTACACTTGACGAACGTATCGCACTTGGCGTCACTTTTCATAAAATATTAAATACTTGAAACGTCTGCGGTATTTGATTTTTTTTCAATTTTTAACAAATTATGACGCTTTTTTAACGTATCACGAAGGTCTGAGAAAGACGGAAACAAACGGTTCGTATAGACACGGAAAGTATCCATATGGCCTATAAAAAAATATCGAGCGTAACGTCACCGCGTTGCATTCGCTTTGAGTAATGATTATAATTTGCGACAAGATAATTTTAAGGAAAGCAGTCTTTATAATGATGTGTTCACTTACTCGCATACTACTTTAATTCAATGCGTACAATTTTCATGTGCACCTGCTTTTCCATTTTAGCTGCCGCGTTACTTGCGCATTTTACTTTCAACGATGCAAATATTCAGGAAAAAACTGTAACTACATTGTCCCGTCGTTCACTATCTACATTGAAACAATTATTATATCCAGCACAGCGAGAATTGAGTTATTTAAATTAATCCTCCATTAAAAACGTATTACGAGAGCGCATGCAGACATCATAGATACTATATAATAAGATTCACTCTTCATGATAAATCTCAGAGACCGAGTTCATGATTTTTTTTTTGCTCGGTACTCGCGCCAACGCGAGACCGTCCGGTCATAAATTGAGTCTTCCGTTTCAATTATTTTCCGCAATTATTCAAGCTGCATCCGGCGGGAGCAGAGCCGTCATCGGAAAGTTTTCCGCCCACGGCGCAAGAATCCGCGCCGAGATTCGCTTTTTCCCATTCGCCTGGGTTAACGAAGTCTTCGAAGTTACCGCGGGCGGAATTCTCGATTGCAAAAGAAGCGTGGTAGCATTGCATTTTTCATCCGGACTGCCAGTTGCGAGTTTTCCGTGGCAGGAATGCAAAGGGAGGTATGCAGCATCGCGCAATGGCGCGTGTGACAATAGCGGAATGTTGATCGGACATTTTTAACAGAAAAGAAGTAACGTTAATTCTCTTTTTTTTTTCGTGTAGAATGCACGCAAAATATCGAGCGTGTGTTCCGCTGTCAGTTGCAGCGCGAGCTACCACGTGCGCTGCTATGCATGCTTCACTGCTTGCCTCGGTGCTCGTTGCTTGTTGCCTGCTTCGTTGTCTGTTCTCGGTGATAGATCACGAGCTATCTTCCGCGCGTGTTTTGCTACACGCAACTAACGCGAACCAATAGCAAAAATCGTCTCTCTTTTTCACCGCAGGTTCCATAATGATTTTAAATCAATCACGCTGCGGACATGGCACGCATCTCGGTGATAACTAAACGGAACACTTAACGAATATTTCTTCTTGAAAAATTACAAGGCTCGCCACAAGCAAAGTTATTTCGACTAACAAGTAAAATAAATAATTTATATTTTGAAGCTGTAAAAACTTACTTCGGAGATCTCTGTTTGACAGGTCCATTATCTGTTTCGCAAATCGACAAGAACAAAGAAATTTACAAACAAAGGAAGAAATGTGAGATATATATTTTATTCCAAAAAAACTCAGAATATTGTTGTACAAATGCTCCTTTTGAAAAACATTATTTCGTGTTTAGATTATTTATAATATGATATCTTGTGCGTGTGTGCGACAGGTATTTATTTTCCGCATAGCCGACAACCACATTATCGCCGACGCGACGTTGGAAGCTTATGTCGTGTTTTGCGGGTGCTGCCATTCCGCGATATTGTCCTAGAATAGGTAAAGCTTCTGCCGGATTTACTGTCAACGTTCCCTATTGGTCCTCGCAGCGTTATACAGCCTCTGCTCGATAGCAATGTATCATGGCGAACCTCCTATTCCGTGTGCCTCGGGATATTTAATCTCGAAGATGGAATATTTATATATGGATCGTTCTGGTGTTTCGTTATCTTATATTACGCCATCAGATACATATAAATTTATGTGGAATTTAATATCGTCCGACCGCTCGCTATTACGTACGATTAAAATCATCTGGAAATCTTTTGCTGTAACAAACACAAGCTATATTGTTATATTGTTATAAATTTGAAATTTGTGCGAATATTTCAGCTGCGTGTTTTCGAGAGTTAAAGTTAGGATAGCAACGCCTCTTTCCGACAATCGACATAATTAATTGTCAGTGAAAGAGGAATCGTTAACTACTTGGCACGGCAAGACTTGCGGCTGAAAAATTCAACGTCACCGCGTGGCGTATCCCTGAAGGGCTGCAGCCCCGTCGTGTTCGTCCGTTCGTTCGTGTGCATTATACTTACCTGTGTCGGATCGTTAAACTTTGAAACCCTTCTCTCATTGGGAAAGTCATCCGTGGCTTCCGTGGAAAAGCCATGGGAACCCGTAAGCAAATAGCACCTCGTTAGCCAATCCTATTGCGCGATGCGTTATCGATCGCCGAGCCGATTCATGGCAACTTCGAATGCACTGTTGACCACTGGACTTGTTGGAGCTGGCGACTGGCGAAACAATTGCGCAAACAGGGTGTTTCGACCATTCAGACATGTGTATTTTGCAGTATTCAAGATGCGACAAAATTCAATTGAATCTCCTTGATTTCAATAGTTTCAGGATATATTCTATCTTCCAATTCTATCAGATATTTTGAATAACGAAAATAATAGCATTGCCCTTATAGTAAACATAAATTCTTACACAGTTTATAACATATTTTAAAACAAATCGAACTATTGATCTTTCTTCTTACATATTATACATCTCCGTTGCAGATAATTTAATTTCTCGTAAGACAGAAATATAGAGAAGTTCTTATACAATTTTGCACAAATTGTACACGATTTAAGTTATGACAAGATATTTTATAACACAATAACTATATATATATATATATATATATATGTTAATTATTTTTATTAATAAAAATTGATTGTAAAATAAATTAAAACATTTTGTGAAAAATGTAATCATACATATACCTATAGCTAATTACATTTTTATCGAATAAATAATTAACATAATCAATCAAGTTGCTTTTGATACTTCAATTAATTAATATAATATTAATGTTGTCCTCTCTCTCTCTCTCTCTCTCTCTCTCTCTCTCTCTCTCTCTCTCTCTCTCTCTCTCTCTCTCTCTCTCTCTCTCTCTCTCTCTCTCTCTCTCTTTCACTCACTCACTCACTCACTCACTCACTCACTTACTCTTTCTTTCTCCCTCTCACACATACAAACTATATTTTTGCTTCAATGCTGCAGATTAAAGCTATACCTATCTAATGCAAAATGTTTAATAGGTATAAGTACGATGTTAAAGCTTACGGATTTGCGTAGATCAGGGACAGCTTCTATAAATAATAAGAGGAATAGTTAGGAACTACGACTTAAGAGTTATATTTTAGATTACTGTATTTTGCGCTTTATAGACCGCTAAATTATATAACAAGCATAGCGAGCAACTCGTATAAAACTGCGAGAAAAAGCTTTTTGACATTATTCCGATAACAGATTCTTAATTAAGTATATTACTAACGACACTGGCATCCTATTAATTGCCAAAATTCCGTATTTGATATAAACGAACAAATTTTTATGGCAATTTTCATTTTGAATATATTTTATCGTCTGTGCATCAGGCATACACAGATTACCTAAAATACGATATCAAAAAAATGGTACGAGTATTGGTCTTTATTCTTTATTACATATTATAGTCGCAAATATAGTTTACCAGAGAAATGATTTCTAACTTTAAATTTACAGACATGGTATTATATTGTATACAACTTTCAGATTGTTTTCTTAATAATCTCCTAATAAGTTGACATCGACATGAACATGTAAATAAAACTTTTTTACGATAATCTCTCTTTTACTTCATATTAATGTATATACGATTCCATGGATGAGTAGCACAAGTTATATTACAACGTTCGCATGTATGATACTTGAAAGCCATGAGTCAAGCTTTTACACATGCTCGCTTAACTACGCTGTCGCTGTTTTTCCCCCCTTTTTTGCAATTCATGAAGTTGCTTTGTTACCATCGAGCACATTCGAAATGCGTCGTTAATTAAAATTTTTAATGAATTCTCTGACGCGTATTGTCGAGATGAAACACCGTTGCTTTTTTTTCCTGCGGTATTCTGGCGTTGAACGTATCGATGTGAATTTCACCATCGCATAACTTCATTTTTGCGTTAAGTTCGACATGGGGAGGGGGCACGCGTTCATTAAATTTTTTAATTGCGACATGATGTTCGAGTTTTTTAATTTTTAAATTGTTTTTTATCGCGCGGAAAACAATTCCGCGATGCAATAATAGTACTGGATTACGACATGATTTATCTAATTTTTAAAGAATAAAGTTAATAGAAAATATTTATAAATCACAGTAAGAAAAAATAAAAACTAATTCTTACTTTGTTTGAATGAAAGCTGTAAACAGTTCTCTTTTGCAAAATAATTTCCATTTATACATACTTCTGAATTTAATTACGAAGTAGTTTTTCCAACTCTCTATTTGTGCAGCGAAACTACTTTTAGAAGTTATTGTTGCTTATAAAGCGGCCAACTATCTCTACCGATTTCCGAAATCTTCGGGTGGATAGCCGACGAACGCAGAGAGTATCGGCACGATAACCACTGGCTCGTATTGATCCTCGCGGGGGTGTACAGGGGCTGAAAGAACCAAGAGCAAGAGGGATGAAGAGAGAGCTTCGGCTGCACACACGCGTATACGCTCTCAGTGGCGCGCGCGTTAGCTCGCTCGCGTGCATGTGCCGCACGTATGTACGTATATGTTTGACAGTGAGGCGGAATGACAGAGAGAGGGTTGGAAGAGGGGAATAGCGAGAGAGCCCGTGAGGCAGGGAGGAAACCACCGGGAGAAGAAGGGTGAGTTTAGCCGTGGAACATCCCCCGGTGACTGACACACACCCCAAAACCGAACCAACCCCGAATCTAGCCCCAACCTAACCTGCAGGCCCGTACAACCCGACCCGAGATATCCGTAGCACCCACCATTCGCGTAAAGAAGTCAACTTACGCGAGTCCCAAAGTGGGCGGACGACCGCTGCGACCCGCCGCGCCGCCGCCGCCGCGTCGGCACCGATGAGGAGACCCGCTCTCATAGCGCGCAAGCGGGTCGTTGTAATTACAAAAATGTATTCGCGCTAGGACGGTCGATCGTATACCGACCGCGCCGGGAAAAAGCATTTTAATCGCTTTTTACGCGCTGCTTTATGGAGATGTCCGGTCGCCGAAATTCGTGCCGACATGTGAACGACACGAGGCGTCGAGCACGATTTGTTTAACATATAACACGACGGGTTGACATTACGCACATTGTGGAAAACGTTTCGTTCGCAGGAATATAAGTAGAAGCTGATAGCATATTGGATTATTCTGTATTATTATAATAAAATAACTCTGTATATGTGTGCATACCAATAATATTTTATTAAAGAATCTAAATATGCACAAAGGATATAGTTGTAGATGTAACAATATAATGACTGAATTCTTGCGAGTATTACATTTCTAATGGAGAAAAGCAGCTGTAGAAATTTAATTTTCACGTCAAGAAACTTTGTTCGGCGAAAATGGTGACGCCTATACGCGTTTTATTACGAATCGTGCCACGAGTCTCGCTTATCAAACGCCATATGGCACGTTAATATGTCGTCCAACATCAGGCGCTTTTTTATGCAGCTATGCAAACGACCGTCCAGAGTGCATTTCGGAGTTGGGATTGTCGGTCGTGTCGAAACGTCCCTCGGTAACGACAGCAAGAGGGTTCCGCCGAAAATACATGGCGAGACTATCCCCCCCCCCACTCCCACCCTCGCTCTTCACGTCCCTACTTCTCTGTTGCTATCTCGTGGTGTCGATGGACTCCGTCCTTTTCGCTCTTCTGTCTCAATGCTGCAGTATCTGTCCGTCTTGCACACTTCCCATTGATTTCATCCCGCTCAAATCTGTCGACCAATGTCCAAACGTGTACGATTGAATGGTCATCGTAATCCTGCGATTTCCTAGTTTCATGACATTGATTAATCGCGCCGATTAAGATCATCGATGTATCTGCCGATAGCGTCGACAATATCGTTCAAGTAATATTTTAAGCCCATTTAGGCTCATTTCTCTAGCTTATTCTAAGTTTGAAATAGCATGTGTTACATGTACGCTCTTATTGTTTGTTTTAAATATTTTCTAATAGTGTATTTAGTTATATTACGATTATTTGTTTTTTATTCAGAAAAAACTTATTAATTAGTAACTTAACTTAGGTAAATGCAGTTCTTAACGTTTATCAAATAAAGATAATTTAATCAACAAAGGATTATACATATATATATATATATATATATATATATATAAAAGTAACTTTAAAATTATTTTTTTATTATTGTTATATTTACATATATGGTAATAATCTGAAAGATATTTGCTTTGAAAACCTTGTTAAAATTAAGCTGTAGCGTAACATAACAGAGAAGTGGTTTCAAGATAATTATTATTACCTTTTGGAGATTTTTGAAATAGCGCATCGCACCTCGAAATTCTGCTTTCGCGTCACTAATTAATTAGATTCAGGCAACTAGCGGTACGCGATAAATTAATTTTCCTGTAATGCGGCTATACGAATCGGCAGCTTTGTAACGAAGGACTAACAATATACGATACGAATTATCATCAAAGCGTGGAAATTCGCGTCGACGACGTTTATTAGATCGTTTGCGCGTGTCCGGATAATTCCTCGATTGATTTTGAAAATCGCATTACGGCAGATTCCATGGATCCAATTTGTATTTCCGACCGGCTATAGGAGAATCAATTCTCGAAGTAAATCAATCATCGGGCTAGTTTCGAAAATAGGGTGTAATCTGTCAACGGTGTCACAATGTGTCTTCGTCTCATCAAAATCAACACGAGCAATTACCTCTATTCCGAGAAAAAGAGTTATTCCAGTGCATTCTAGATTTCTCTCTTACCTACTGTTTAATTTCTTTTTCTTGATGTTTTTTTTAATTTGTTCATATCGTTTTCAGTACATATCTGTGACTGTAATTCTGGAACTGCTAAATTGTTCCATTAATACATCAGCTACCAGGTTCGTTCATTGACATCTTGAATTATGCCTTGCGCAGCCAAGACAAAAACTGCACGGTGACATCTGTAGGTTAACGTCGATCCCAGACAGTCGGGTCGTTCACCCCAATGGGTCGAGAGCCCCCGAAATAAGCATACATACATATATATAAACGTATATATATAAATATATAAATATATATATATATATATATATATATATATATATATATATAGTTATACATATGTATACATATGTATAACTATATACTGACTATGTATATTATATACAATATATATACATGTATGCGTGTGTGAGGAAACGCACAACGAGGAGATACGCGTTCGCGTTAACCAGAAGGATTTTTCGTGGTGTACACGCCGAAAATCAGCGAGCCTGTAATAAAAGCCTCGACTCTTCGGTCCGGCATGCCGCTAGTAGATGCTCTAAAACTAATCTCCAACGCGCTCAGCCGGGACCGTCTGAAAAGGCATTAATCCCTCGCGCCACCGGCGCGAGTATTCAGGTACGTGTTTGCAGACAGGTACCTACTGCACTTACAAGCTCGACGGAGCCCTATAAATAGCGCGGCCGTGTTTGCCGCTTTATCAAGGCGCATATACCTCGAGCATGTCGAGTGCGCACCGAGGCGCAGGGACTACTTTCCGGCCGTGTCCTTTTTTCCCCTGCCTTTTCCCTGTCTTTTTGCCGTTTTTGCAACTCGCCCCGTGGGTCTTGCGCGTTCGTTACTGGTTTTTAGAGCTCGTTTAATCACAACGATTGTCCGTTTGCCGATTCTCTTACACTGCAATTAAATAACAGCGAAAAAGAAATAAACATTCCTATTTCACATTTATTTCACCTCATTTAACGTTAAATGTGTATTACGTTTCGGCCAATTGTCATTTATAATATTTGAAATTGTCTATGCTGTGTAATTAAATTTACATGTCCCGTATTTGCAAACGTATCCGTTAACATTTTGATTGTGAAATAAATGAAAATTTAATTATGCCGTATAAGTTTGCGCGATATCAAATATCGTTAATTGTAATCGCTGTTAAAGGCAAATTTAGCTACACTATTACATTTTTGTCACGCTGTTTCTCCTTCTAAAAAAGCAGATTATGTATAATTTGCAAAAGGTGGAATTTCGTCCCCTATTTCGTACCCACGCCGAGAGATAAGGTCCAACATAACATATGTACGCTCTTATACTCGTTATCACGGGGAGGGCCCGCTCATTAAGTCTGTATAATCACTCGTGTCAGCACACGTGCTCGCGCACGCGTTATCGCGAGCTTGTTTCGCGAAGATACTCCGCCACCGCCGTCATTGTCATCGACGGCCAATTATCGGCATGAATTACTGATTGCCGTTAATTAAAAGAGGCAGGTGCGACCAGTGCAAGCGCGACCAATCCCGTGCTGCTTGTTCCTCAATACAAAAGAAACAAAAGAACGAGAATCCAAGATAACTGAAACAGATATACAGAGAAAAGCAATTGCAATTCCTTGAGTTCTTAAAGGCGCGCGAGAAACCATTTAAATTAAACAATTGAAAATATTTACTACAATTTTCATGAATAATATATTTTTAATGTTAATCTTCTGAGAAAACTATAAGTTTTATAATAAGAATATTAAAATAATAAAGGAAATATAAAATTACGATACCTTGTCAAACATAATTTAATATTTTTTTAAAGCTAAGCAATAATAGCTAAGTTTAATATGTAATAAATAAGATTCGTAAAATTAGTCGCGCAAAAGTTTATTTCACACGCGTGCTGAGATTTGTAGCTTCAATGCTTTCTATAACAGTGACTGTAATGTCGCGGCAGCGCGGACACGCGCAAGCTGTGGCATTAATTATGCATAGGGGACATAATCGATTTGCAACACTGCCGCGATAATAATTAATTTATATTGCCCCAATACTTTCTCGCGCTGTCATATTTCGCGAGTTGTATTATTAATATGATTTAATGTGTTATCATCACTTGTCTGTTTTACGATTGCGACACGGCAATAAATAAAATTAGATCGTTCCCGGAGCGCGCATTGGAAGAATGTGCGTTTCATCAGTATAACGAAATGCTCTCCCGTCTATCGTTCTTCACAAAAGAGCAACAGAGCCGTAAGTGCATGACCTGTGATGACGCGATATTGTTCTCTGTCCCTTCCATTATTGACCCCTAAGTGTGACATATCGCTTTCGCTCTTTTTATTATTTCTCCGCGCACGTGTGCCTCTCGAACATGCTTGCGTAGATTCACCGTTATTTAGAAAAAAATGTCATGGGAGCAATAACATTTATAAACGAATATGCTGTTCGAATGTCGAACTCACTTCATCGTATTTAAAACTTTCGGACAACACCAAGCTTGGTTTATAGAAGTAAATAAGTTACACTTACATATAATCTTTTTATAAAACTCAAACTTCATGAAAATATTGTTTATAACAGTTACAGCTGTTCTTTATGCAAAGATTTAAATTAATACATAATTATGGAGTTATTTAACCACGAAAATAAAAGAATCTTAATGAATTTAGAGATAGTTTAAGAATTGCAGATAAATAATAATAAAAATCTTACATATAAATACAGCTCTTTTTGTGTTTTTCTCGAGTTTTGTATTTTCTAATGTTATATTTTATTTTTGATCCTAGTTTATTAATTAGATGTAAGTAGAAATTTAACATTATTTTAATTCAAAATTTTTCTTTCAAAGAAATACGTTTGCAACGCAATATATGTTTTACTTATTTTATTTGAAGCTTACTGTGCCACTCGTATCTGACAAAATATATTTACAAAAGCAACTGTAATTACAAATTATAACAAACTATACAAACACGCGAGTAAGTTATGTGATTACGAAGGCACAACTATAACTGTATTAAATTTCAGGCAAAGAATTTTGACAATTTCATATAATTTTCGTAAAAGTTTCGCGAAATTTTATTGCGTTCTTTTAACTCATTCTATATAACCTTGAGAATAAAGCCGCAGATAAACCGTGCACGCGATAATTTCACAGTGCGAGAATGACGCATAAGACGTAATCGACCTTATTATTCGCTGAACAATGAACAATTGCGTACAAGAGTAGAAATAATCACCAACGCGCGGACGAAACGCCGATACTCGAGGACAGGCCGTGAGCTTTTTCATTGCCTTTTGCGAATATCACGTTCTCTCGTTAACGCTTTCCATTATAATATTCCGCCACGTCATTACGCAGCGAAAAATTAAGAGAACCTGATTGTTCTGGTTTGCCGAACCAACGCGTCCTGCCGAAATACATAAATAAGAAGGAAAGAGAAAATTATAAAAACGAAGGTGGAGACATGGAGAAAAGGAAGATCGTATACTCCGTTTCACTTCACTCGCGTTCGAGAACCTCGGTGAATAAGCGGCGGAATATTTTCCTAACCCTCTCTCTTCCTCGGTATTGCAGCGAACGAGGTATTCAAATATTTAAACACGAAAATATACGTGGAAGGCACCTGCATGAATTATGCATAAGACGTGTCCACCGTCGCGTCTCTCCCTCTTCACCTTCTTTTCTCCCTTTCTCACGTTCTCGGCTCCTTTCTCCCGTAACCCGTGCTTCCTTCTTCGATACCACACGAACTTCTGTCAGCATCGTTGCCTCGTGTCCAGGCGCATACTTGAGGAACGGTTGCCCCGTTGCATCGTCCCGGAATGTATCCCGCGCGAAACGTCGTTGCGCGTATTATTACGGCAAACAGAAAATTAAAAGGTACAAGAAACGTTATCATTACGACAAGAGCAAATCTCCGCATTTAAAACTGCTTATCAATTTTCTTGTGATAATTTAAACAATTTTATGCAACACATGAATGAACGAATAAGATATTTTTATCCTGAATTTATAAAATATATAAGAACATTATGTATAAGTACATTCTCATGTGCATTGTTAATTGAAATGTTGACACTTATATTCCTTGGGACAAAAATGTTTTTCCATCTAGATCTAAGTTTTTATGAAAAAAATTAGAATTTGTTAAAGTATTTTTATTTATAATAATAACAGACAGTTGGACAATTTATAATATATGTTCTACACATGTTAAGTAGTTGTTGTCAATATGCAACAGGAATACATTCGAGGAGGAGAAGCGTACAGTAACAGGAAAGAAAATCCTTGATCTTGATCATGCATAAAAATCATGACGGGAATAATATAGGTACTGCCGCGTCGTCCGGCTGCATTTATGACTTTATGGTAGCTTATTTTCACGTCAATCGTCTATGTAATATCGATATTGTGTTTAGTCACGATCTCTACCGGAAACTAGTTTCCATTCCATCATCAATTTATATACAGATTGTTTGTCTACAGATAACACGTAAATGAACCGACTAGCTCATAAAAAAATCATTAATGGTACATTAAGTCTTTCTACTGAAAATAAAATAGTGAATTAATTAGGTGAATAAAATTGGATAATATAGTCTGGTATATTTTAATTAAAAGTTCTGACGACTCCGATAAAATTTTATATAAATATGAAAACATTTAACACTTAAATTATAACTTTTTTAAATTAATTATAACTTTCAACTTTTAATTTTTGACTTTTAATTCTAATTGTAAGTGACTATACTGCACGTATACTTTTTATATTTGTTGTATACCTTATTACATAATTATATTATTCTATAAGTACTCGTTAAATTCTAATAAATTATGTACTTGTTATTGGCGCTTGGAGCAGTCAACTCTT
The DNA here is from genome assembly GCF_030848795.1 of Temnothorax nylanderi. NCBI lineage: Eukaryota > Metazoa > Arthropoda > Insecta > Hymenoptera > Formicidae > Temnothorax > Temnothorax nylanderi. The sequence continues at coordinate 1,663,656 of NW_027249090.1, read as the reverse complement.
TCATCATGCAAAAAAAGGATTTTTTTTAACCGCGATATATCCAGTTCAAACGCCAGGTTTCTAACTTTCAGACGACGTAACCGAATTCCCGACATTGCGTTAAAAGCCATGTGTGTTACATCATGAATTAAACAGAATTGGACTAAATCCGCGATAGTGCTTTTAATTATTCGTCGTATTCTTATATGTATATTTATTAACAGTCGTAGATATCTAAGTGGCACAATAAACATGCGAAACTGAGGTTACATCAACGTTACACAAAAAGTATAACTTTGCGCATATTGCGTCGTAAAATTAATTATAGAAGTTTAACCGTGAAAGCTATTTGCCGTTTACACTTCACTTGCGAATTAAAAGAGCAATCGTGCTGATATATATAGTATATATATATATATATATATATATATATATGTGTGAATACATATGATATTATTTAGAAAGAATGATTTTATCTCAGATGAGAGTTTAATTCTAGTAATTTCTCCAACTTACAAATATGTTGTTTACACCGAGCGATAGCAGAACTATCCAAGTTTCGTTTCTTATTCAAGTGGGAAAGCGTTTTACGGCGTGCACCAAAGCGCGGTAGCGCACGATGCACCGAGCGTAGTTCCTAAGAATAATGCGGACGTCTAATGCATATAATGATAGGCATGGTAGCCTTGGTGATGTAACTTTCACAAGGTTCTCCCGCGCTTTGTTGCTCGCCGATACGATCCAATCACCTCTTTTTTTTCTCTCTCTCTGTCTCGCCCTCTCTCTTCCTCTGCCTCCTTCTCTCTCTCTTTCCTTTTCTCATTACTACATTCGTGCACCCACACTTTCCACCTATCGTGAAGAGCTCGTTACACATCTCGCTCTGTGTATCAATTAAGAGAAACTCGCGAGTTTACATTTCTTTCTGACGCTCTTGAAAATTAGTTGTCGTTTTTCCTTTCTCCCTATCTTTCTCCTCCCGTTGAGCGCTCGATTAACCGCACCCACACTTCCCTTTATTCATTCTAGTTGATGTTGGTACTTTCGACGCGCCTTTTAGGAAAGTTGCACGTTCATTCATGCGTAGTCGATACCTCGTTCTGTGAGATTGCTATAAAAATTTCACTTGGCTCACTCGAGATCAAAATAGCCAGCATAGCCATTCCGTATCTTCAAAATACGCAAGTTATTTTCAAAACTTAACTTTATAATTGTATGATAGGATAAATACAACAAATATATAATCACATTTACAATATGTAAGAATTACTCATAAAATTAGGTGCTTATTGATTTTCAAAATTATAAAAATTTAAATCTTTATCTGCACCTCGATTATTGCAAAATTCTAAATTTTAAGATATTTAAATGTAACATACATTACATATTTATAGTTGCAGCGTTTGCGCCGTTCTACTTCGTAAAGGCAAAACTCACCTGTCACGAGAGCAATGATGTCCCCGAGTGCCTAGCTATTTTCTCGTTGTCAGGTAATCAATCGCGAGCATCGATTTAATGCACCCACGGAGAGACACCTCGGTTGTCACCATCGCTTTAACATTGACTCGAAGAATTTTTTTTCTTTTCCCTCACCTTCTCTTTTTCTCTCTATCTTACATCACGTTTTTCCTAGAAAGGTTTCCAAGTACGTAGGTCGCTTTGTTGCTCAGCGATACGACGAGATTGCTTTTTCTCTTTCACCGACTTCTTGGCCGATTACTAGTTGATTAAGTTCGCCCACGCTACGAATCCTTTTTCGTCCTGTTTCCTTTCTTCACGTATAGCAGCGCTGACACAGTTCTGCCGCAAGTGTCCCTATTGAACGTATCGCAAGCCACCGTCAAACTTGCGTTCCCGAAGTTCTTGCCAGAATGCGAACTATGACGTATGAAACGCACGTACAGATAACACTCGCTAACGCATTTCTTATAAAGTTTAACTTTTATCTTCAATTTATTTTAACATATATCATTTTTCTTTTATTATTTTCCCATTTTCCCATTTTATATTATCTTTGACGAAATATCAACAAGTAACTATCTTGAAATTTTATAATCTGTATAAAAAAAGAGATTGCAACAATACAACATCGCAATTTACGTAAAAGTCCGGATAATCTGTTACAATTGATTTGCTTTTTCGTTCTGAATTCGTTCTATATTCATTTAAAATTTCCATATTTTATTCGTTATAGTTAATTAATTTATGGCTTATCCTTCTGTTATTACGAAAAAGAGAAAATTTTCTCTTGATCTCGTCTATTTTTTAATTTTTTATTTAATAATACGTATACTTTTAAATGTTTATGTTCATATACTTACATTTTTTTACCTTTGTTTTTTTTTAATGAAATTATTTAATCTCCCAATTTTCACGTTTTATAATTTGAAATGGAATCTCGCGTACTGATTTCATAATTTAACTTTTATCGCGCTCTACTTTAATATGAATAGATTAGCGTAACGTTAAAACATTGTCGACATTTATCCAAGCGTGATTCGCCCATCATCAATCAGGATGTTCACGTGCAAAGTGTCATTGAATATTGTAAAATTCGAGGCAAGCGAAAAACGTGCCGCGGAAACAGGTGAGCCCGAAATGCGACACGCGATACGGTCCCGTACAGTCAATATTTGCACGAGAGAAAGTCATTTTTCTCGATATAAGTATTTCGGGAATCTTCATTAGAACCCTAGCCGAGCCGAAAATATTAGAGAGCGAACCGTAATGGCAAATTCGGCTCGTAAAACGGGATTGTCGTTCCTTTTACAAAGTCACCGACAATTTCGAAAACCGTGCCGAGTATCCTGTTGCACATATGAATGTTTAGTAGTGACTTTCGTATTCTCATTTTAAAAGAATTTGCCTGAAGGCCGATTTATACCATCGCCCCCGAAATATCTAACGCCAAATGTCAAGGTCTTTTGAAATAGGTATATAACCTTATGATTTTGCCTGAGCGGTTGCGATCATAAATTGAGCAATCAAGTTACTGGGTACGATACCCTTACCACATAATCTTATGTAGAACAGCTTACTTTCCAACAATTTGCATTTTAGAGATATATTTTGAAATCAAATTGCATATAGGGACACGTTAAAATATTATTTTAATATAAAATGTTAAAATTTTAATAGTAAATATACACTTCTTTGATTATATTAAGTATTTACTAAAAAAAAATTTAATTTAATTTAATCGAATCTTTTTTTGAAATAATTCTATAATTCGAGATATCAAGTAATGATGGCAATATTTATAGCGTCCTTCGAGACCGTTCGGGAAAATTGACAGAAACAGGACGACCTGATTTCGTACCAGTTATAAATATGTTTATATTGATGTTAAAACCACTCCAATTGCGTCGTTTCATTTGAAGTCTCGAGAGAAGTAGGCGAAACCGTTTGGCGTTTATGATAGGACACGAGCACAGAATTCGGCTTCGCAAATAGCAATCACGTAACTTAACCGTTAATTAGATACTAATTGAATTGCGGAGATATGCGTTTGTATGGGGCAAAGATCCGAAGTGCTCGAGGAAAACCTGTTTGCCACTTACCCGCGGCTTGTCCAGTCGCGTACGTACATACGTATCGACATAATGAACGTTCGATTTTCGCGAAAAGTCCAGCGGGAGAGTAAAATACCGCCGCCGACGTATTGGATAATTGTCGTGCGCCGTGCCTTTTTTTTTCTTGCTTGCCCGACTCCCTGTGATTAACTCCGATAATTAGCCGCGACGTATTTACGGCCCGCGACCGCCTGGAATTTCAGCCGATTTTCTTTTTTGTAACGTCCCGGCTCCCGGCGCAGCACGGCGTATGGAGGGAAAGGCGCGAGTTATTAGAATTTTCACGGAGAACGGTGCGCTAACGCGCCTCTGGTGAAAGAAAACTTCCGCACGTTCTATTTACGCCGACAAACGTAAACAACTTGCACGTAAGTGCGGATCGGTTGCGCGTATCGCATTGCGGATGTAAGTGCCGCGATCGCTCTCGTTTGCTAATTGCTTTTATTTTTAACTCGATTATACACAGCACCCCAGAATCATGCTTCCATGCAGCTGTAAACTTTTTCTTTTTCACATCAAACGTGAAATCAATTTGCAAGTACAACTTTAATCGGACATCATCAGTTTTTGCTACTTTCTAATTGTCAGAGAATTGGAGATATCGATGATTGAGCTGACAGCAAAATTATGATGAAGTAGAATATAGCATGAACTAATTCGAATATTTAACCTTTTCGTTCCCAATTCCCTTAGCTGTACGTATTATGAATTATGAAATAGAGCATTACTGCGATCTGTATATTTTTACGTCTGTGATATATATAATTTTTTTATAATCTTATATAGATAGTTGTAAAGATTTAACGCATGTACATAGGTAGCATTGATATATATTTTGATTAAATTTCTCGATAACGTAAAATATCATTTTTTATTTAATGCCCTTATGATTTGGTAATAATAATTGGTAATAATAAAGTTATAATAAACACAATAAAAGCTTGCAGAAGTAATTTTTTTTGAAATATTTTACGTGGAGATACAAAAAATTAAAAAAAGATTCTAATTATGTACAACTTTGCGATGCAAATTATTATACATAATACCAATAAAAATCTAGAAACGTTTTTAAAATAGGTTTTCAAAATGTCTTCAAAATTTTATGAATCACTTTATTTGTCGTGTAACATACATAAAATTTGTTTTGTAGCTATTGAATAATGTAGGAATTAAAGGTTAAGGTTAATTATTTTTTTTTATTAATGTTTGTGTTTAACTTATTGATTATAACACTAATATCTTATCTGGTTGTCACCTCTTAATAAATCCTTTCGTACGAAATTATACGTTGTCGTGCTATGACAACGTTGTATTTCATTGCTCAGACAAGCTACCGTTTCGATCTTTTCATTATAAGCAACAAATCTCTTTTGTAACAAAATATCGTTTTATGCGCTGCTTTTAGTTCGAAGGCTGTATGAACGATTGAATAAAGGTAATTTTAATATTTGCAAAACAATATTATCCGAATACTAGTTTCGGACGATGAAGAATTAGGTTCCTTAGGCAAAGATCGAAAGGGAAGATTGCCATCTATGTTGAAAGTTTGGTCTTGGGAATGAACTTCAAATTAGGTTCCAGGCAGGGGATAACTAGACTTTCGAGGGACGGTTGTACTTAAGTACAAGAGCCTTTTGTCGGAGGGCAGACAATGCTGGCCGCCCTTATATCGCCCTTCGCTCGTCTCGACACCCTCCGTGCATCATGGTCAAGTTGTCCCTCTTGATAGTATTCTCATCCTTCCGCTACTACCTGAGGGTACCTTTACCTCCGTACAAGCCCCTTTAAGGGAAACTCCCTTAAAGGTCTCCTCGCGTGTAGTATGTAAACCGTGCGTGAGCGTAATCTTGTCCCCCTGCCCTTATTGCGATGTAAAAGGGATTTACAGGCGTGTTACGTCGCATTGCGTCGTATGCGAGTATGCGTTACAATGCCGATGTGTAACTTACGTAATAAAATCGTTTAAACCGTAACCTTTAACAACCTTTCACCGTGGTGTGTGGAGATGCTTTTTTTTTTACCTCAAATAACATCGTGATGAAGTGACTGCGAGATGGCGGACGATTATTGGACAAAACTTACGACGGTTAATTAATCCTGGTCCCCGCTGCAACGAGCGAAACGGGAAATAGGATGTACTCCTGCCGCAGACGTTATTAAACCCGGGAAGCAATATATAGTGCCTAGTGGAATAATAACGACGGTAATGACTGCACGGTGACATCACAGGTACTACAATCGACCTCCATTCGCCGTCGAAGAATCTTGACTGTAATTAAGGGAAGTGTAATTGAGTGCCAGTTTTATCGGGAAACGAAACTCGAGTTTTGCCGGAAAGAATAACTGTCAAGACAACAGACAGAAAAACGTAAAAACTGTTCTCTTCATTCAGGATCGTTGTCGATCGATCTTGTGACGTGCAAAAACGCTTTGTTTTTCTTCAATGTCCTGTAACTTCGAAAGTTCTGTCTCTCTCAAAACAATAACAGCGATATTATGATGTAACTATAATATATGTATATTGTCTAAAATTTTTATATTAGGATTTTACACCAGCAGTTATTATTACAAGAAATGGCTTTATTTAACAATTTCGTATACTTTATTCTGTATTATTCAAATGAAATGTACACAAAATATATTCGTTAATATTTATATAGCTGCAAAGCAGACTGCGCAAAAACAGTTAAAATATAACAAAAATATAACAATAATAGTTCTGCCAGAGTGTGTTATTTTCTCTGCTTTAGTAAAAAGCATAAAACCCAATGATCTAATAATAACATCTGACGGTGCAGTAACTGTTGATACAGATAATAGGGTGAATTGGAAAGAAAGCATGAAGGAAATTGAAGAAAATAAGCGTAACAAGAAATAAGACGGAGAAAAGTGTCAAATTTTATTGGATTGATGTTTTAATTTGTCATTATGGTATAGTTCTTGCCTACATTGATTCTCATGCTAAAAATTAGTCTCCACATTTTCGGTCTTCTAATTCTTCCGGAGTTACTTATCAATCTATGAAAATACAGTTAATACATAATATCTTGTGAGAAACACCCTAATTGCGATAAGAAATTTTTATTTTCAATTTTTTGCGAATCCCGAAGAAAATGACTTTTCCCACAATATATAACAGTATAACGATTAAATGGCTTTTTTTTAGAAAACCCTTCTTCCCGATGCTCGATCTTGTTCTCTTTCAAGACAACACAATGAAGTAAACAGGCAGAACATGGAAAAGCGTTTCGTGCACCTGCACGCGATCCAAGGACCAACTTCGCAATTTCTACGGTGTCCTAGTTTTCTTCGAGGAAGGCGTCGCTATCGCGCAAGCGCGGTCGTGGTACTTTTGGTTCGGCTGAAAGTTGCTGGAAAACTCATCAACCTCGTTCGTGGATTTTTCTACGGTCGGCCCCGTTCTTCAATGAACATCCTGTGTGCGCATAACCTTCGAACTAGCGGGCAATCGCCGCGCGATATGCACAAATACTCGACATTAAAACAATCTCGCGTTTCCTCCATTTGGCCTCTCGCTTCTCACATTTCGCATCGCTCAATGACTGAAAATGATTCGTTACAAAAAATACTCAATATCTTTCTTATTGTAATTTTATTTTTTTCTCATTTTTAATTATTATATTGCAGCTTAGATAAAGTCAAACACAAATGTTTAAGTATGAAATAAAAATTAGTTTTGTATAAATAATCGAATTTTAATAATAGCAATAATTTTTTCAATGAATTTCTTGATAGCAATCAGTATATTTTTAAATACATGAAACAATCCAATCGGCAGCGACAATTTCTCGCTAAAAGAAACTTCTACCAGGTGCATTGAGTTGTATGATTTATTGAAAATTGCAAATAAGGGTGTTTATCTTTATGAGCCTGTGTCACGATAGTATCATACAATTTGCATCCGCGACTTGCATATAATTAATTGCTACATTGCTAGAATAACTGGTTAGATTCAACGACTGTACTAATATATAATTTCCATTTTAAAATCTCTCTATTATCTGTGTATATTAAGTAGAAGAAATGGTAACATCAAGAATTCAAAAAAGTTAAACTTGTAAGGTATACAGATTGAAGGACGAAAAATAATTACGCGACCGAAAAAAATTTATTACTAAAAGAATAGTATTTCTAATATGAAATAAATAAATAATTCTTTAATTAAAATCTTCTTAAATAAGAATCAACTGAAATTATGAGGAATAAAATTTGATTGTTTTATTTGCAATTATCATTTATTTACTACTAATCATCACGTTTATAATTTAACAGTTACGTGTATTTTGAAATACTTATTTAAAAAAAAATTAGAAATAAATAAAATATAGATTTATATTGGACAAAGAGAAACATTTTTGTTAAAATTTTCGCGTTCGCTTTGGAATACCTTTTAAAATTGATTGTCATATCGAACCAATTGGTAAAGAGTATGTTAACTGCACCTCAAAGAGTCAGAACTCTGTCCACAACTGTAGAGCCTCTGCCTTGGTTCTTCGTCGAAATATGTGACCTCGTCGAAACAAAAGTTACCTTTCGCTGTTCGAGAGAAAGAAGGGGGACAGGGGGCAATGCGCTTGCGAAGAGGGCCCCAGGGCTTTTCCTCGGGAACCTCAAACCGGTCGGACCGGTTTCACCCAAAAACCACCCGGTTTCCGAACCGCTTCGCAACGGGGTAAAGTCCCGGATGGGGTTGAGAGCGGGAGAAGGTTCATGGGAAACGCGGTTAACTGTCTTTGCCTCGTGGGGGGGTACCATCCATCGTTCTCTCATCCGAGAATCGTCAAAGCGATTAATTCCGTCTCACCTTCGGGCTCTCCTTGTCACAAAGTGCTTCGTTTCATGAGCGTGAGTAGGGTCAGTTACGTTTGCGTATAAATGACGACGTAAACGATATTGTACTGGATGGTACGACTAGCCTAAATTTATCCTTGGTTAAGATTGAAATTTAACGAAAGTGTTTCAGCCTTTATATTTAATTTCGTTAACCATGCAAAATCGTTAAATGACGGACTGATAAATAAGATCAATTTCTAGTAATGTCGAAACAATTCCACAGCTATTGTTCATTTGGTTCGCCTTTTCCTTCATAAGGAAAAGGCATCACAATCGCCGATGATCTTCTTACGATCATCGATCAAGATTTGCGGCAGACCTTCGTCACGGAGCAATCATGCGCTTTGCAATCGTCAACCTTTGTCGTCGTTGATCTAGGAGATCGGTAATAGAGAGGAACGATCGCGCGGGTCTGTTCACCTGCGCTTTATGAATTCTAGCGCCTTTCAAACGAGTTGTGACATTGGTCGACTAGCCTTTCCTAAATACCAAACCGCCAATCATGCCACTTCGCATACTTAAGTAACCAATTGGTGTACACACCTTACTTTACCTATCGTCGATCGAGCGGGCCGTAGGCGATTGGTTACACGATCTCCTCGATATCATATTTTGACACAGTATAGTCGACAAACCCGTAGCTCAAAAAATCGTATTAAAAGATCTTTTTATTAAGGGAAATAATAACGCTTTTTAAAAGGTCACTATAGATTAAATGTCTTGTTAATATTTAGATGCATTACTGAGTTCCTGTGGAGTATAATATGTAATTACTCAATATCACTAAAACCTTATAATTATTCGAGCTAATTTCTGACTTTTTGTTGTACTGTTATTTATGCGCTATAGTCAGATTATCATGTGCTCTGACTACATATATTGAATTAAAATATATAACATTTTTTACATTGTATATATAATATTTTATAATATTGTTCTGTGTTTCTCTTTTGCATTCTTCTTTTTTCGAGTTTGTGTCATACAAAAGCTTCAGATCCCGTCATCTCGTTCTCTTCTGTGTTAATAGAGTTTTTAATTCTTCTCGCTACCGAAACAATTACTATAGACTCGAACAAACGACAAATATCCGTGGCAGCTTGGAGCGTGTGGCAGAGTCGCGTAACGTAAGACAGGTAATTAATATCGGTCATTTCAATCGGCGTGAAAGGTGTAAGGACAAGTGCTCTGCGTTTCTGAGTTCTCACGCTACTAAGATATTTTTCAAGCAACCGTTGTTACTTTCTCGTTTAATAATACAAATATGTTATTAAAAGGAAACAAGCTTTTCATATTGATAAAAAACCAAAAGTTGTATACGTGTACGGACTCGGGAATTAAATCAGTTCCAATATTCGGTTGTCAGAAGGAAATAGAATTTGAAAGCACGCGGTACACAGCATAGCAATGTGTTATTTAAATAAAATAAAAACAATTGTTGAAAATTGTAAGCACTTTCGTAAACCTTTGAAATGTTTTTTTTTTCCAGAGATATATCGCCGTTTAAATATTACGTTTAAAAAAGACCGCAAGATAATAAGTTTTCCGGAATTTGCTTAAAAGGCATTTTTACCGAGAGAAGTGAGAAAGTGCTATGTACTTTCTTGAATTAATTAACGAAGAGAAATATTGGAAGAAATATTGGTGTCGATCGTTCACCCTTTCTCTCGGCGTGTAAACACGTTGCAGTTTTGATACGAATCGCGAGTAAGCGGCAGTGATCGCTTTAATTCGTAATTGAGAGGAAGGGGGCAGGAAAGAAAGAGAGCGGAGAGTCTGGGGCACGTTCGATTTGTTGCAACCCGTGTCCTTGCACCGTGGCTCATTCATTGGCTGCGAGGCCTGGAGCGCGTGTGACACTGCAATCCGTCTCTCCCGGCGATGAAGTTAATCCTATAAATACGCTCCCGCGTTTCCCACAAAAACACGCGTAATATTCTGTAATGCGATTAGCATTTTTGCCAGTAGTCAACAATCTCTTTTCACGCGGGGATTTTTTCCAAGATTTTCTACAACCGGGAATCCGTGACTCGGCAAAAATACTATTGCTATTACGATAGTTGCTATTTATGGTCATTATTATATTTCTCTTCGATTTGCCTTGGTTCAATTTCCGTAAGATTAACACACATTTTACTGACTCGTTTACCTTCTTTCGAACGAATTATAATACTACAAACTATTCCAAATTCTTTCAATGGTCTTTATTTTTTGTGAATAATTGTAACGATACAGACATAATAAGAACAATAATAAATAGACATTAACCCATTTTCTAACATCGACAAGAAATAAAATCATATTACAAATTAACAGGTATTCTTAAATGATTTCTATTACCGATAGTAGAATAGCTGACATTTTCTAATTCAGCTATCCTTTCGCATAAGAAAAGAATTTTCTTCAAAGATACTCGATTGCTCAACGATCCGGAAGTCCAGAAATATCCGAAAATGCCTCAATCATTTACGACGCCGTTTGCGAGCGACTTTGAAGAATATCTGTTTAGAGAGACGGCATTTCGACATTGTTTCAAGAGCCCACACGATCTGGTTTTCTCGTAAAGTCGGTCAACTCATCGCGCGAAATTTGGCGCCGAGCCTAGACCCAGTCTTGCGCAATTTACCATCATGTAGATTCAAGGTTCCTCCGTCGCATCCTTCCGCCTGCCCGCATTGCCTTTGCGTTAATTACCAATTATCCAAGGCTACTCTCCCAAAGTTACGCGAGCAGAATGACTGATTTAACGCACAATTTAGCAAGCACATCTCTATCGTGAAGCTAAAACCTTTAAGATCTGTTCTGTCCAAAAACTGTATAAATAGTGTTTTACAAAATTCATATACTCGTATTTTTTTATGTAATTACCGACAATCCTTTTTTTCGTACAATTGCCATAGCGTATCTTGGCATTTAATCCGGGAACGGTTACCTCATTTTTTTTTTAAACATAAACAGTCATCTGGAGTAATTTTTACATTCTAATTAAAAGTGAATGTTATTAATTACATATTGCATATTGTTCTATAATTTATTAGTATTTGAGGACAACATGTGTATAGATTTACTCAATATTTTCAAAAAAAGTAAGGAAAAACCAAAGAAATATTTAAAAAACGAAAGAAGCACATTAAAATTACTGTGACGTGAGCTTTTTCAATACTGAGGTGTAAAAGTCACTCCAGGTCACAAGTGATCTGAGTTAAACTTTGAATTGATATCTTAAATTTGTAAATTGTGTAACCGAGCGAAGAATGAAGTTCTGTTAATTTGCCCAGACCTTTAACCTATGTTAAATAAAACTGTAATTAAGCTTCACAAAAGAACATATGCTCAATCCATTACACTTGCTGTTACAACACCAGGGCTGTCGTGCTGATCGCGATTGTTGCGTTGTTTTTTTTTTCCATTCGACGTAAGAGCGATTTTGTCGGCGAGGAAAAGAAAACGGGACACAGCCGACTGGATACGTGATGCATTGGCTGGATTTTTCACGCGAAAGAACGTTTTCGCGAGGCTTTTTACGGAGGTGTAGCGACGATTTTGCAAGCGCGTGCGGAGACTCGCCGACTTACTTGGCGTCGGCCAAGATAATGTAGGCACGCTCTCTCACACGCCGGCATATCGCGTTGAGTAACGTCAAATCGTGTTAACGACACAAGGACACGCGTACGTCTCGGCGGTTGTGTGCCGCGAGAATCACGGACTTTCCATTAAACGGATACGCACTCGTTCTTCGCGTAAGCGCGGTTTCCCGACCGATCGACGGGATCGGTGTTATTCTAAGATTAGCGGGTGATTATTAACTCTTGTCGGAAACTGAGAGAATCAGAAAGGCGAAGAATAATATGGTATTTTACTTAACATAGATAATTTTTTTTTTTGCAATATAAACAAAATACTTTCTAATTTTATACTCACTTGAAACTCTACAAAAATCACGCGACATTTTTTTATCACGAACGTATTACCTCTAACAACGTCGCATAATCGTTGCACGTATGCAACGATTTAATCTCAAGGTTGAGCGCTTTCAGTTGAAAAAGAAAAAGAATATCAGATTAAAGAGTATAACCGCTTTGTACAGCACATCTCGCGTTATCGAGATTCTACGAAAATTGCGCGACAAGACAACTAAATTATCACGTATTAAGCTTGCAGAGTTTTAATACGACGACGTTACGACAGAGTTTGCGCCGCACGTGCGCAAATTTAATCGCGGGACTGATCGTCTTCAGCGCATGAGAAGAGGGGAAAAGAAACGCATAATAGCCGGCAGTTAGAATGTATGTACCTGCGTCCATTCGCGTTAACGACGCAAGGACAGGCGTAACGTCTCGCACGTTTCTAAATCGCCGGCAATCATGGACTTTCGATCACGGCCGCGTACGACGGGACAGAAACGTCAGTAACGTCTCACGACTCCAAACAAATCGGCAACCGTAATTTTATATCTTTAGTGAATTAATTAAACTAAATTTAATTAGTTAATTAATTGAAATACTTAATTAAAATATTTTAATTAATTTACTAAATTAATTAAAGTATACTTTCAGAAATCAATCTTTCTAATTCGTCCGACTGATTAACTGAAAGCTCTTCTGATGAATTGTACGAATATATACGTTTAAAGTAAAGGGGAGAAAGTGTGTGAAGCAGATTGTAGGAGAAGGCTTCACATTTCGGAGTGCCGATACATCTAAAGCCGCGGTAGCTCAATCAGGCCTTAACGTCGAAGGACCTCCGCGCAATCGGTTTCCTCTTTCGTTGGCGAATCAATAGCATCGCGGCGCGCATTTGCGCCGATTTCACGGCGCTCACGGTGCCCACGCACGAAATGTGCGAGCGTAACCGAGCTGGATGTAATCGCGGGCCGTCACGGACCATTAAAGTTAGAAAACTGGCGTTAGATCGGTCGCTAACAAATCGCCACGCCGTGCCACGCCACGCCACGCCACGCCACGCCACGCCAATCCAACTCGGCGACCTACCTAGCGATTGTTACTAACGTGTCGCCACCGAATCGATTTGCGTTCACGGACCGTCGAGCAAGTCTCACAGTTTGTCTCAATTCCGCGCGCGAAATTCTGCCGCGCGGACGTATTATACGTTGATCGTGGCAACGAGTGAGCGACGCCGAACACGTTCTTTCGCTCCAAGCCCATTCAAAAAACGCGCTACTTATCGTTAAATCTTCGATCTCACGACAAAAATTAAATGCCGTACGATTGTTGAACTTTTAATATAATTTAATTTTTTCCTAACTCGCACACACACACATGACGCACGATAATAAAAGAAAAATTCTTGTTAGAAAAAATATTTATTTTAGTTTATATTTTATCGTATTATTATTTCTATATTAAATAATACCAAGATCTCTTTTTCTTATACCGTTTGGTAGACACTCTTATTAGGAGACATTCTTATTACTTGAGCAGCCGAGGGAAGGTTAAGGAAACTTAAAGTTTGCGCAAAGTAACGTGCCTTCAAGGACACAGCGAGACCCGATCTCTCGTCACCGATCGTTACAAACGACTGGTCGATTTTAATTTTAGAAGTGCGTAACATCGAGGATGCGTGTTTACCGTCGCCGGTGGTTTCCTTTCACCTGACGAAAAAGTCGGTAATGGGAAAGAGGATAATGCAGTCGTCCTCGAGTAAATTCGTCGGCGATAGACGTTCTTATTATTAGGATCATTATTATTATTATTCTTCGCGAGAGATTCGCCAGGCTATCGAACCCACGTCCTTAACCTTTAACGCTCGCCCGGAATAACTCGGCGATATGTTTGTTTCCAGATTGTCTAGACGAAGCAGCGAATCGCACCGTCGCGATGCGCGTTGCATTAACTTTTTCCTCGTCGCATTATCCCGTCGCGTCAGAAGAAACACCGAGGAAACGTCTCTATCTGATCCTGTCAGATAGAACAACGGCACTGACATATTCCTTCAAAAATATCTACAAACGTCATATATCTATATACATAAAATAAAAATATAAAAAAATCCGATACATCATATTTTTCGTACATAGCCATTTTGAAGATGACATTAAATTCCAGATTTGTTTCTTTATCGAAATCTATATAAAATCGCTTTTACATAAAACTTTCTTGTTATTCGGAAAATAATGGAAATTACATCGAGATCGATTTACTCTTGCGCTTGCAGTGTTGAGACAGGCATCGATTTAAAAGGAATCTTTTGAATAAATATGCGTGTTTAATTTGTTCGAAAAATATAAATAAGTATTTCTCGAGGACCATACTATTACCATACGCATATTGGCGAGTGCTTTTCGTTCTCACCGTTGTATCTGACCGTCCGTTCGCCGCCGACATTTAGCTGTTTCAAAATCCGCGCAATTCACTTTGCATAGCGGGCTCGAGTGTTTTGTTTTTATCGCGACAAGAGCCTGGAAATCGCGATTATGACAAAAGGTCAAAACGCAACCGTTGGTGCAATAAATAAGCAACGAGAAGCTCGGGGAAAGTACTAAATTATTACGGTAGTCATAATAACACGTTTTTTTCTTTAATATGAGTATTCGCAAACACTTAATTAAAACGTATTTATTTAAGACTAACGTAAGAGATTTGGTATTGACTCTGATAAATTGCAGCAAAATTAGCCTTCAAGCAATACAAAATTTCTAAAGACAATTTTATATATAAACATATATGCAAATATTTTTCATAATTTTTTAAATTTTTGAACTTTTATAAATGTAAATTCGCAAATTTTAATTCTTTTTAATTTACTTTAATATATAATCTATATTAATAACGTTACAAAATAAATATTAATGAAGAAACAACGCCACGTCAAATTCTTGCTGATATTGCACATGGCGATCAGAATTAATTTATCGTCAAATAAGTGCTGCTATTTCTCCAGAATGGCAAAGTAATTCTTACGTAGTCTCATCGTGAAAATAAATTTCCTCGCGCCTCTCGTAATTCATCTCCAGCATTCGAGATAATTGGATGCATAGAATCTAATTTGCATAGCGGAACATTCGTTTTTATCGCGCCAAGGGCGAGAGGCAATCAAAAAAGGTCGCATTATCATCGTAGAATCGTACGCTAAGTAAAGAATGGCTAAAAGCTTCGGGGTTTGCTGTCGTGCCCCCTTTCCTTTCGTTGAAAAATGAGACCTGTTTTCCCGTTCCTGCCGTCCCGCTCTAACGCGAGCCTTTCCTTTCCTTCCCTAGCTGTCGTTCAGATGCAAAAGTTTCGCAAGTACAAAAGGGCGCAGGAATAAAAAGTGCACGGGTAAAAGGACGGCGACGGGATGATCCTCTCGTAGCTGCTCGAGACACAACGCGCGGCTCTGTGTGCACCGAGTGCACGACTGGCCATGCTTTTAATATTGCTTCATTTCAATGACGCTTACCATCACAATGCGGCACAAACCTCTCACTTTAGTCTCCGATCCCACTTTAATCTCCGAATATCCCAAGTTCTTATTAAGTATCCCGCCATTGTATCGCGATTATCTCGTGCCCGTTTTACCATATTGTTTGAATTTTCGTATTTTAATATCGCTGTCATCGTGATGTATTTAAATTAATTAAAATAATGGTTTATTACACGTTATAATATAATTCAGTGATACAACTAAATCATATTATATAGATTCGGAAATTGTATGGTCTTGGTATAGCTTGTGTATATTGCTGTAAAGAAATCTTCTATAGGTATGCGAAGCATTTTAACATGTATTATGATAACTAGCTGAGAATTTTTGTGTTAAAGTTCATATTTATCTCTTCGTTTCCAAAGTTATGCTGCATTTAGGTGAATTTTCGTATCTCGTCACGTCATCGTATACTCAGGCACAGCGCAATCCTTTGCGCGGGTGACTCATCGGCCCGTACAGCGTCCCTCCTGCGAATAAACATTGCACTCGTGCGGATGCATACGAATTGCATCGCGCAAATCCAAAGCCTCGTCGCTTTAAGTGCGCCGACGAGAAGGCGGAAATGTATATATAGCGAAGATTGCCTTTACGATAATATCGAGACACGAATAACGAAATTAATGGTGGAAGAAAATGTACGTAACGGCTGCGCCCTCGCAGGGATCCTTTAACTTATGTGATGCGACATGCGTGATACGTTATCATATAAAGGATCTGTTGCTAATCGGATATGTTGTTGCGAAATACAGATTAAGATATAATAATAATAAAAGTTGCATGTTTGGGAAAGAAATCAGATAAATAAGCTGACTTATAAATTGAAATTAAAATTTATATCTTTCTGTTTTTAATAACATAAGTTTCTTCATTTTCTAATTACAGGTAAGCAAGTTTGCACCTATCCAGTTGTCAACCTATCCATGTCAACATTTAGATACAAGATAAGATTTCATCAACAAATTTGATGAGCTAGTATCAAGGTATGCCTCATTTGGAAATTAGTTTATTCTTAATCTTTCTCTCTTATGTTTGATTTTGTCGTATTTTCCTGCTATCTTTATAAGAGGGAATAATGGGCCACGGTACGTTTACATCTATTCTATTTATGAATAAACTTTGTTATTAATATAATATCTTTTATTTAGCTCATATCATTGGTCTATTATTCCCTCTTGTTGCATTGCATAAAACAAACTTAATATTTTAATAATCTGCTATCTTTAATTAAAAAACTGTAATAAACTTTATTAAAACATTAAATACCGAGATAAAAAATGTATACTGTAATTTTTGAAAGATTACACATGTCACCGAAAATTAAAATCGGAAAGAGAGAAAGAGAAGGAAACAATGCTATATATGTTTCTTTGTAGGATTCTTAAATTTGCGATAAAGTTAGGCCGCTCGTATTTCTCGAGTGAAATATTTTTAATCAATTCAATTTTGGAATTATACCTTTAAAATATCAAGATATAAAATTACATTACGGATATAAATAAAACATAAATAAAAACTCCGAATCAATTTTTTTGGAAGCAAAGCGCTAATCTCGTCGCAACGGAGATCTCGCGCGTAAAGCTCCGCGGAGTACCTATAAAGCACTCGACCTAGTCGGCACGTCGCATCGCATCGCATCGGATGATAACGTTAACTCTGGTTCTTGACGAGCGGGTAGAAACACACCGCCGCCGCGTGGTGGCCTCGCGGCTCCTTGACACGATACCACCGCTGCCACCACGATACGCCGCCCACGACATTAGCGAGCGGAGTGGAGCGCACTTCTCTCCCGCAGGAGGTCAAGAACAAAAAGAGAAAGATCTTACGTGCAATCTCCCCGTCTTCCCGTCTTACGACGTGTCTCTAGCAACACAGAGCTTGAGCGCTTTTCGCCTGGAATCGCGGCCAAGGGGCGACCGATCGATAGACGGCGACGAGCACCGCGCCGAATCCTCAACCGCGAAAAACCGACACCCCGATAAAATGAATGAGGAAACGTCGCCGGTTATAAATGGCAATGCGGCGCCGCTAAGCCACGTGCTAATGCACGCGCGCCTCGCTCCGACCACCTCCGTTTCGCGTGCGTCGCGAGATAAACCAGCTGATCAGCGTTGCTGATCTCAACGCTTCCTAATCATTCAGGATTCAATTTATCGAGGTGCTATTTACCCGAGATCAAAGCGCCCGCGCGTAGTAACTTCCAGTGAATTAGCTTTGGAAATGTCACGAATAATTACCTTAATCTGCGAGCATTGGCGTTAAGAAATGAGTTTTTAATTAAAATAAATATATAATAAATATTTGCAATTTTAAATAGATATAAAATTTTAGCCAATTAAACATTCTGTTTGAGTTTTCTGCAATTGATCTGTGCTATTTACATTTAATACAAAACTAATCCTATATTTATTTTTATTTAATTAAATTCACGATGAATTTGATGTATGTTACTTTTCAAAAGTGAAGGTATCGTGATATTTGAATTCTAAAATTGGTTTATCTGTAGTCTAAAGATTCGTGAAAAATTACACGGAGGTTGATCCAGGTATACAAAGGTGAAGCAAACGACTTGGTGTTGGATCTATCCCCATCCCTGTACAAACACTGAACTTGTGCATGTCAATGTAACCGGCAATACAAAAATATCTCTTGTCTTTGATTATGAAAATACTTGAACGAATTCATTTTATGAGCTCCGTCATTCGATGTTTTTATCTCGCTAAGCAAGCCAACACTTATCCCACTCTGTCGCGAGCAAGACTCGTTTCGATAACATGAAACTAGTAATTACGTTATTAACCGGCTGTGTTATAAAATAAAAATAAGAAATACCGCGCAGATTATCAGGCGACGTAATCATACGTATTATTGTCACCTGTCGAAGCTCTCGGCGAATTTTTAATTATCTTTTCGCAGTAATTGGATAGTAGGTGACCTCAGGGGTTCGTAAACACTCCGTATTGTATTTCTGTTTGTCATACAATAGGGAGGTAAGCCGGCAGAGTGAGCGTGCGAAAAAAATATATTCTTGCAGAGCGCAGGATGCGCTTGGCTTTCATCGATAAGCACGCGGAACGACGCGTTCCCGCTCAAAGAGCACACCCGGTAGAACGATCGGTGCGTGCTTCCGCGGTATGACCGTGCGCAGACCGCGTATATCCTCGCTCCATTATTAATTTCAAAGTGACGCAGAAGGTGCACGTGCACCCGTCCACGTGTTAGGTGTTAGTCGAATGAGCGGCACGATATCGCGATACCGGGCAACCTCGTGCGAAACCGGCGAGCAGATCGCGTAGGATGAGCTTAACAAATGACTGATAAACCAGAATCGTGCCTCGAGCCGTCTTAAAGCAGCTCGATTGCTTACAGATAGCGATATATCGCCTATCGCGAATCTTTTCGACAACGATCCGAAACTTAAGCGATACTAGGAGTGATAACTGTTTCCCTATTCTTTCAGGGAAATTGAATTCCAAAATGGAGAAGTCTAGAACGTAGCGACGATAAAGCTCGAAATATGCATGTGCTTTTAGCTTATTTTATTCAGTAAAGTAACAATACAATTATGAAGCTGTAAGGTTAATAAATTTATGGTATAATAAATCGTCCATTTATTCCGTGTTATTCAGTCATTTCTAATAATCGTAAACAGATCGATTACTCATCCATTAACCCAATCAACGGATTCCTGCTTAATTAAACAGGAATCCAGAACAGAAAATGTAGGGAAAGAGGCACTACCAATAACGTCCAATACGGAGAACCATTTGACCTACGAATCAAATAATCCGATTTGGTAATGATTAATTAAGTGGTTGACGCCGCGAATTGCCATCAAAATTGTATGAAAGAATATCCATTTATTTCACGCGTAACCATTTCGCAGTTTTAACCGCGATTTCGCGCTAATGTTCGATTACTTTTAATACAATACTTCTTCATCGCGCGTCAATTCGTGCGTATAAATACTAGATCGTTCTTTCGATCTGGCGTGGATCGTCAAAAGGAAAATTTCGCTGCAGGATCATTACGACCAAACGTCACGCTCAATACACCGCGAATGTCGACCGTGCACCGTAATTGCAATTACGATTAGGGCAATTTTCATCGTTCCCCTCGTCGAACTGTCGGCGCCTACTTGAGAGAACGATCGTCTCGCGTCGATCAAATTATTATCACGCTCGAGGAGTATCGGCTGCACATCGGCTCGAAATATATTCTCGTCCTCCGCCTCGTAATGACCGACAGGAAGTGCACTTCGGATCTTTATCGGCGCCATAAACGTTCCATATAATAGATATAATTCAGTCCGGCATCTGATTACACGATCTACTGACTCGTCTCGTTCGACGAACGAAGTGTGTTTCTTCGAGGTCGCCGGCAACGTCGCGGCTTTCTTTTTCGTATCTCGATCATGTGTTTTCAATTGACCGTTCCTCGTTTATTCCTGCTTCGCGGAATCGCATCTCGTTCGCGATCGCGATCGCGTCGCGAGAAAACCGGGTCGACGAACCTCCCGAAAGTCCTGGCGAAAATGATCCCGCCGTCTACGCCAATTTTATCTTTCCGCCAGCTGTAAACCCGCACGCTTCTTTCTCCTCATTTATTTCTCGTTAGGCCGATTTCTCACGAACGGGGGAATGAATTCGAGAAGTGAAGCGCCACGTAGCGCACGAATCGAAATATCTCCGACCATCAGCCGAGGATCATTAGCGAATAATAAAATCCACAAAGTGCACGCGTGTCTAAAGGCTCGGTTTCTTCTCAATCGCATGGTGTTGCGTGATGTTTTTTTATGCTTGGCACATAACATGAATCACAAACTCTAATATAGTAATGCAATTGCAGCTTTTCGTAATCATTTTATCGGTCACGGAAAAATATGATACAAACCACTTCAGTTATTTGTCTTCAAGATTATTACATAAAATGAAAGGTAAACACTATTCTTCTATATTTCTATACTCTGTGGTACTTTGTATTTAAAAAACAAGAAGAATCACAAAAAACACATTGCGATGAATTAAACAAAAAAGATGTAACTTGTTTTCTGTGGAGATAATTAAATAATGACGTAACATAAAGGGAGAAAGGAAAGTATTACACATTATTATATATACACATTATTTTATGCTGTTAAATTTATTTCATATTTTGTATTATTCGCGTTTTAAATTAAATCTTTTAAATTAATAGAATCTCCCTTAAGCTTGCATAATATAAGGCCCGGTAGAAATCGGTGTAAGGTACAAATGACAAAATGGGATAAAGGAGTTAACTGTCAACGCAATAATCTACCCTTTCTATCAAACTCGGCCGAGGCTCATGGACGCGATCATTTCCCTTCACATCGCGGATTTTAAAAGCTTACCGCTTTTCCAAATGTCATTGACGTTTGCTTCACTTTTCCAAGCCTGGTCAATAACAAAAATTGATAAAACAGTAAAAATTTTATATTGCAGTAAGAAAAATTTATAACAACTGTAATTTAACGTATGTACGAAATTTTTAAAAACTTGATTTAAATTAAATTACGTTATAACAATGTATGATGATTTATTTAGTAAAATATTTAACTAACTAAATGATATATAAAATTAAAAAATATTAAATTATACTATATTTTTATTACACTTTTAGTTAATCATATTTCGATTAACAAAAAATTGTCAAAAACAGATTCCTTATTTCATTTTTTTTTATTTTTATCATCTCTGTACTTAATTTTATTCAGACCTCGTTGTATTATCGTGATGGGTTTTTTTTCACACATAATGCTTGTTGTTAATGCTTACCAATGTTATTAATACTAAATTGTGGATGACGGTTACGCACAGAGAGACATTGTATATTGCTCAGCAACAGCCATGGAATGCGAGTAATGAAAGCAAGGTTGATCCCAAGGAGCTTGTGAATGATAATTCTTAATTATTATACGCGTGCGCTCCAGTTTCCTTTAGTTTCCTCGCAAATTTTTTGACACATTCTCTGCCACAGCCGGTCGAGTGAAAGTCCCTCTATGCACAACATTTTTCACATGCCAGATCTAAATCCTGCTTACAGACAATTCGAGTTTTCGCGATATCTCTCTGCATCGGTTGGTCGTTGAATGTACTCGAATCAGGCTGTCTTGAAATTAATTAAATAATCAATTTCTGATATCGGTTTCCTAAAACAATAAAGAAATTCGGTTAGTGCTTGCTGCTTATATAATATGATAACATGTCATATTTAATGCCGTCGTTTAAGTACTTATACATACTATAATTTTCTAGAAACTGATTAATTATTAATTCTTACTTTTTGTGATTACGAAGTGATTACATCTTCACGCATCACTTATTCAAATACAAGTGGAAGAATGATTTAACGAGATATAGCGTAAGTTTCCGCAGGTTTACGCTGCGGTTGCAATTAACATTATACGATGGATGATAATTTAGCCAGAGGTCAGGAGTCAAGAGAGGATCAGAAATATTATATCATAGAACGGTAGAGTTTATTAGTCAATTTAGCAGGGGGCTTTAACGGTCACGCGGGACAAAAAGGCGAAGGCGATGTGCGGATTGTGGCGGAGATAAGAGCGCGATATTGAACTGGAGGAATCTTAAGGTCACGGCTGGATACGTGTGATCTTTGACTCGCGACACCGTTGGCTCTTGCCGGCTTTCAGGGATCATTAATTTCGTGCGATTTGATTCCAACGGAGTCGGCCATTTTTGCGGTAAAAATCTAGCGATTGAGCCATCGATTCTTTTTCAATTTTTCAAATTCTACTTTTTGCTGATAAATTATCAATTACCGTTTGGCCGAATTCCACGGCAACGATCTTGTACTCGTGTATCGGGCATAAATCAATGTATGGAATATTAATGTATGCGGTTATGAAAGCATGTCGTGCCCTAATCATTAAACTCTGTATGAGAAAGAAACGAAGAAGTTTTGAAATAACAATTCTTTTACTATTTTTATTTTATATCATTGGCACAGTATATAACACTCCATATTGTACGACAATATATCTGAAAAATTTAAAATTATTGTGTATTATCCTTTTCTCTATTGTAGCATTTTTAATATAATTTCTTACAATATAAAAATAGAATTAATATATTTCAGAATAGAAAGCTTTTTTTAATAGACCAGTAAATTAAGCATTAGGTATTATATTTCTCGTAAAAGTCTATTTGGCTATCTAAAATAAAAGCTATTTAATAAAATAAAAATCATTTTATATACGCATTTTTATTACACATTTTTATGGTTATAAATATATAAATTAAAATTATAAATTATATAAATATTATTATATGAATCTATTTAAAAAAGACTAAATATTGATTGGACACATTGGACTAAAAGTAGAACATTCGTTCCCATTTCTTCCGTTCGCCGAAATAAATTTCGCAGATCGCAGCGGGCAGCGCTGAGAATTGAAAGCAAAGGCGTTTGGTCGTAAGACAAAATTGAGTCTAGTCTCGCGTTAAAAGGAAAAGGAATTGCGAACCGGCCCGGCCCGATTGTCCGCTCTTGAAGGCTCGCTCGTACGCACAAATACCGCGTAACGCATTTCTCACCGGCGCGGCACGGCGAAGGAGCCGCGCGCGTACACGTAATAACGGTACACAAAACGCGGAAGCGATTGGCACGCGACTCGCCTTATCGCGGCGCGCGATCCACGGTGTCCGCGCGTATGTATACTCGCGAAAGGAACAAGCACCGCCCGATACATTCTCGTGCCGAACTTCGATCACGAGCCTGTCGCGATCTCGTTCCAGTGAGAACTCGCACGCACGGCGATTACATCGGTCTTTCTCGATCGCGACAGCGTCACATTGATACAATGTTCTATTAATAAAAATAGAAATTAATCTTCGACAAATGGAGTAGAGGAATATAATCGCGGTCAACCGTGTTGATTTTGTGATATTTCAGCGATACTCTGACAATATTTCAGACTACCTATATCTATCTATCCATCTATACGTGTGTATGCATCAATCTCAGGTATCATTTATGAGCTCTTTAAGAATATAGATCCCACGCACGCCAGTCCGCCTAGATTCTATGTATTAATTTAGCGATCGTTGCACGACGCCTCGTATTTCATCGCGTCTCTTTATGATTTATGAGCGACTGATCTATGGAAAGGTAATGTGCGGGATGATCGTTATATATGGCTCGAGTGTGCTTGTCAATCTCCCGTTCTTGGACTTTAGAACCTTTCTAACGAAACTAAGCTAGCTATTGGCACCTTCATCATTAAGCATCTACGTAGTTTTCCTTTCGTATTCCCATACTTAATAATACACGATATGTTGATTATTCGGAGCGTTATTACGACCGTTCTAAAATAAGACATTTCTGCTGAAAATGATTAGCGTACGTCAGAATTACCAATAAAAATGTCTGATAGCATTGAAATAGTCATGAAGCCACGACTATTTTGTTTACTATATCGTTTTCAATAACGTGACATGTACTATTCGATAGAGTTCACTCATTGTCAGTGTGTATTTATTATAAATTATTAACATCAATTACTTCAAAAGAAGATAATATTAAGAAATTTCTAGCATTTATTTAGGTTTTTTATGCTTTGTTACATGTTAACAGTACATTTCATCTGAATGTGACGTAAATGAATGATATTTAAAGCAATATAATATTTTCCAACTGTTTATTGATGTTCTCAAGAAAGAGTCTATTCTAGATTTATTAAATCGGTTATTATGTAATAAGCATATTGTTAACGTATCAGAAACTGAATACCTATATCTGAATGTATCTAAATATATATTATGTATTATATTTATTATTTTTTATTTAGTTATTTATAACATTTCCATTATTCTGAAAATAATCGATATAATTATTATGTTTTAAATTTATGAAATTTCTCTCTTTCTTTCTCTTTCTCTCTGCTTTAAGCTGCGAGATTTCTTTGTTACTGCAAGCGTAAATGTTTAATGCTCACATGGTTGCCCGCGAAGTCTTCTTTTTTTAAATTTTTTCAGAAAAGCGACCCTCGACTTCTATACAAGAGAATTAGATTTTTCCCCACAGTGCTTAACAAGAGTTTATCAAAGTTTGATATGTTTTTTTTTTACTAACACTTCACCAACCCTTGCACCTTTTTTTTACCTTGAACCCTTCCGCGTCCCGCGTTATTACACCCACATTAACCAGTCTTTAATGTGTTTGTCTACCTTACAAAAGTTCGATGAACTTTTCCCGAGAACTTTAAAGGTGCGCACCTCGTTTCATGGAATTTTTACAAATATCCACGCTGATGAACGAATCATCATCATCGGAATGCTAAAATTATTTTGTTGTCAAATATCATTGATAATAATTACATCTTTCGCGAATAAATTTATATAATACTTATATATATATATATATATATATATATTTATATAATAAATAAATTTATTGTCATGTACCTTAGTTTATGCTAAAATAATTAGCTGCAACGATATTTACATATATAATTGCATCTATCATAAAAAATATCTAAAATGTAGATCATATAATTATATATACACATAGAATTTGGCCATGAACAAAGCCATTCTGTTTACATAGCGGTATAGTCGATTCAGGCAATTACTACTTCTTTAAAATTTCATACTTATAATTTCTATAGTGATCTTATAAAGTACCGGCTGACTATTCCCATCGTCATAAAAAATTTCGACTTGTTACGATTGATGCTCATATCTTTTGTAATGTCTGTTTCCATTAAAATTTATTTTAATTATTTAAATGCGAAGGAAAATGTATGCTATTCGCGTATAATCGAAAGACGCGATATATTATTAATAATCTTGAAAACTGAGAACTAGAGTACAAAGAAACAGTTATAATAGCTATAATTTTCTCGCTTATGTATGTACTGGGATTCGTTTACGCTTCATATTAAGTCCACGTTAAATTCATAACGTGCAAGAATGTTATATTTAATATTAGGGTCGTTTTATATGTCTCTCTGTGGAAAATCGAGATCGAGTTTCTCTGTCGCAAAATCGGTTCTCCTCGTATTCAGGTATATACATATACACACGACGTGTGTATTTATCTCCATATTTACGAGACAATGGCCCCTACCCGACGATATTTTGGAAGTACCGCGTGTACGTACGTACCTACCTACCTATCTGTCTACCTACCTACCATCTACCTACCTGCCTACCTACCTATCTATCTACTTACGCATAGGCTGTGTATACAAAGTGCATCATGAAATTTCAGAAAACCTATTAAACGCGCAGCTGTGCCAGGTACGCGCCACGATTCTTTCGTATAAACCGCGAATCTTCCTCCCCGTCGTTGTCGTCGTCGTCTTCATCGTCGTTTTGAAAGCGCGTGGGTGTCTTTTCTCTCCCTGGCATTTTATCCCCGCACCTTCGCGTCGTGCCTCTTCCATACCCGACAGATGTTCTCGATGATCACGATCGACTGCTGCTCTCCCCATGTCCCCGGAAGATCCCAAGGGATGAAACTTCTTGTATGTGTATATATGCAACAATGCGCCTGAAATCGTCCCGGAGTGCTACTGCTCCTACGGCACTGATGCCGTTTATCGTTGCGCAGTAGGTCATTGTACTCTTCCTCTCTCTCTCTCTTTCTCTCTCCCTCATCTTTTTCCGTTTATCACCTTTCTTTGTGCTGCAGACGCACTGGTCGCTGAGAAAAAATCGAGGTGGGTAAGCGGGTTCGATGGGTAAGCGATATTCGGCAGATTTTGAATCGGCTTTTTTCAGGGATGAGAAAGTTTATAGGGAAGACACGTGTGCATTTGTCACAAGGGAAGAAGTGTTTAATCGTTAGTTTCACTTATGTGAATTTACGCAGCTCAAGCTAAGTGTCAAGCATCACTAAAATTGAAGTTAAAGATATTTATCTAGCATGTAACAAGATTATCGTGATGTTTTTTTTTTTCACTTTTTGTGATTGTTTATGAAATTGTTAATCACTTTAATATCTCAATAACGCTCTGTATACTATATTTTTTATTTTAAAAAATCCTAATATTTTACATTTGTATTTTGTAAGGCTTGAAAAAGTAACGTTGTTTTCCCAAACTAAAGCTTGGGAAAAAATAAAACGCTGAGAAAACTGACAAATGCACGTACGATATCTAGTCTGCCGTTGTTGCGCGGATTTGAGGGAGCACGAAACGTCCCTTCGTTCGTGCAACAATGAGGCACATCGTTGCACCGTGGCCATGTATCATCGCTTCTATATGGTGCAGACCGCGTTCATTTTGCAGCGCGTTTTTTCGTCTTGCCTTATTTACACGTTCCTTCGTTTGCACTTCCTCTTCGCGCTGAAAGAAAAAAAAGAACAGCCAAGTTGATAGTACACATGACGGGTTTTTGTTCGAAATATGTTTCCTTCTTTGTAGGAAATATTTAAGCGCAGAATGAATACAACCAATTTTTAGTTTTATTACAACGAAAAAGCGGCTATGAAACACGCAGCTATTTCTTTCCTCGATTGAAATATACTCACTCTACAAAAAAAACCCTTTGTTTATAATCTAATCTTTATTTATAATTTTTAAAAATTTATTGATATGTAATTTTTCTCCTCGCTTTCTCTCTCTCTTTTCTCTTTGTCTTTATTAACTTTAATTTTAATTTTAGTTCAAGATTGAGCAAGCTGGGTCTTTATTTTTCTCCACTCTCTCTTGGGTTTTAAATTAAAATTAGAATTGAACATTGTTGGCGAAATCTGGTTAATAAATCTAATACGCGCATTCCTATTCGGCACGCTAACTACATCAAATGACAGTCCTTCTCCGAATCGCGTCGTAAATGCAAATCAAAACGAGCAGGTTTGCGCGATGAAAGATATAACATGACGATCGTTTTCTTTTCTCTTTTTCCGTGCTACGGGAGCTACGATAACTGCGGATACCGTGTCACTCTAATCGAAATGTGCGGTATAACGTTTCGAGCTCATGCGCGCCGATATCGCAGTCTTTAACGCCTCTCAACATTGTACCAAAGATTTATGGACACCGTTAAACTCGCTACTTGTAATCAGTCGCACTCGGGCAGATAGGAGGTAAAGTGTTGCGCGGTAGGCGACTCGCGCTCGCCGTAAGAAAGGAATTATGGTTTCTCGGGGCGCATTTTCTCGCGCGGCGGCCACTCCTTTCGCGGCTCCCTGCTCTCCTAAGGACGCATTTACATAAGTAAACCTTCTAGCGCGTGCAATCAATGACAGGTGCATGGAGCGACAATCGCGAGAGTCGGGAAAACGCGATGGTGATACGCGCGACGTCGCCA
Organism: Temnothorax nylanderi; assembly: GCF_030848795.1. Lineage (NCBI taxonomy): Eukaryota > Metazoa > Arthropoda > Insecta > Hymenoptera > Formicidae > Temnothorax > Temnothorax nylanderi. Next base: position 1,635,533 of record NW_027249090.1, on the reverse strand, counting down.
TATACGAAAAAGTCCACCCGGCGCCGCGGCGGAGGAAATGTGCCCCGGAACAACGGCCGGAGAATCACGAGGGAAATTGCGTACGAACGTATTTCCTGATCAGTCTTTTTTCGACGTCCGGTCTTTAAAAACAACCTTTTTACGCCATTAAATCTTTCATGCTGGCGCGAGAATTACGAGGGTGATCGACAAACCGGAAAAAAAATGTAGATCTAATTGCGTCGATTAATGTCCGGATTAATATTAACTCTTCACAAGATATATAACTTGATTATGATTCTAACCGTGTAGCGCGGAGTTTTTAAATTCAAGATTATAAGCGTAACTAAAATCTAACACGTTATGAAATTATATAGAGAATTTTAACGGAATTTTTCTTCCCTTATCTTTCCCCTTATAGATTACTTACGAAGATAACTTAAGGCTAAATAGTCAAACGTGTTATGGAAACTGATAAAACGTGTTATGGAAAATAATAGTATCTAATTAACTAACTTCCGCTAAGAGAACTCCTATCTTCGGGCTCCATGCAGTCAAAGAATTTATATATAGAACGTGGAGTAGAAATCTGGAGCACCCCGCATACACATGCCTTCCTGCTGATACTTGGGCGCGAGAGTATGATTCATAAACAGTCACTTGTCTTTCTAGGAATACGATTAAAAGTGACTCGACTGTACGAACTACAAGCGATACACGCATAATCGAGCCTCGTTTTCCTTAACATATATTGGTACATTCTTTCCCTGATCTCCCGTCACGCGAACTTCGATCATGTTGATATCGTTTTAAGCTCCCAATTTACATATGCAAATCTTCTAGTAAATATACAGTCTGCAACAGGCGCGAGGCGTGTAGAACAACAATGTCCGGCAGCGGTTTTCACCAAATTACACCTTTGCGACGAAGAAATGTCAACCCGAGTGTATCCCCTGTTCTTTGCAAATATGAAAATTTTCGAGCCGTTAAGGAATTTAGCCGAGGGTTCCATCCGAATGCCAGACGGCTCTTTTGTGACCTGTTAACGTACGAGCAAATACTTTAAATACGTTCAAAAGAAGCGGCGAAGACGAGAGCTAAAGTGACTTGAAGCAATCCCAACCGCGTAAGATAGAAACTGCACAATCGAAGAATAAAACATTGAATGAGAATTTATTCATAACAACACCAGGGTTGCGCGTCTGAATAAAACACGTTTCTTTCATATACGCCGGGCACCCTTCGAGCCGAGCAGAAGAAGCGCGTTCCACTCCTAAAGAGACACTACCAGATGACTTTGGAACTGACCTCGCTACGTGGCAAAAAATATTTTATGATATCTTTCAATAATAAATGTCCTCCAAAAATATAGATGTACGTATCTCAACGTGCGTACGCGATACGCATACGGCATTAAGAATTAAATTAGATTTCTGAGTGTATCTGCCGAGTATCTTGATAATTAAAAATAAACTAATATAAGTATCAATCTTTCAAGAAGCAAGAGGCAACGTTGTGTCTGAAACTATATAACTCGATAGCTTATTTTAATTTATCTACTTCAATATTCGTATGTTGAAATGTATTTGAACAAAACCTGAGGAGCCTATTTTGACTTGCGCATACGAAAAATTACCAACGCCGACCAAATATACGTGTGTCCTCGATTCCACCTTTCACCTCTGGCCGTTACATAAAGTTACACTTTGACAAACGCACCGTATACTCTTCCGCCACGTACAACATTTTCGCAACGTTTTTGCAAGCGCCGGCCGCGCCGGACGAAGACGTTCGTTCGTTGTTGAAAAGCAAAGACGCTCTCGCAACACTCGTTTCGACGCTCGATAAGGCTGGCTGGCTCTCGATGAAAGGAAGGAGCCTGTTCCACGTCCCTGAAGGTCTTCCTCGTCGGCCTCGGCTTCGCGAAGCGAGTCACTCGATCGACCGGTCCGTCTTTTTCTCACGGCCGTGTGGTTCGGCCGCGGCCGACATACCTAAAGCTTCCATCAACAGCTGGCCAATCCCTTTAGGGACCAGCTGCGCTTCCCGTCCCGACGACACGAGTCATATATGTACACCGAAAACTCTCTTCTGTCTCGTCGTTACTCTCTCGCCTCCGAAATTATGTCCGGGATCTTCCTCAACTCTACCACAGATCTACTCTGTCAGATCATGTACAAGAAGACATTTTAACTTCTACATGTCGATTACTTGCCAAAGCAATTTTGTAGCCATTTGCTGTGCGAAAGTATCTTTAACGTAGGCATCCACAATACTAGATTTTTCGACAAATCGAAATAAACTTTTTTTACATTAAATTTTTTTAAAACATTATACATTATAACATTGAAAGCCAAAAGCTCTTCAATCAACTTTTGATTTTTTAATTAACTTTAATAGCAATTTCCTTTAAAATATAACTATTAAAATGTCTTTAATAATAAACATTTTAATCTTGTGGCTAATAATGGCATTCTATTGAAACTGTTTTAAGAAGTAGAGTTCAAGTTTGCGGAGGGTATAATGGAAAAGCAATTGAACATTTGGCAGCAAAAAATCTTTATTTTTTTATATTTGTACGGCGCGGAAGTTTTTAGCTTGTTATTGCAGCCGACATGGTACATTTTTAAATTCAATTTGTACGTATCCGTAATTTACTCTCGTATCGGCCGCGTAAACACTTGTGTAAAATACTCAGATCCGGTAAACGTTGAGCCCCGGACGTTCGTTCAACGCGCGTAAATCCCTGGCAGCGCGGTTAATAGAAAACTTCATCAGCGTTGCAGCAGGCACAAGAGCGAGGCAATAATCGTAATTGCATCTGCATCTGCGAGAGTGCGACGGCGAGATTAGCCAGATTTCACTTTTTCAACGGTACGAAATATACAGCGGGAGACAGTCGCTCTCTCTTTCTCTCTCTTTCTCTCGCCCATTTCGTGCGGCGAAACGTGGTACGCGTGCGACTGCTCTCTTTCGTAATTTTCGCCAGCTTTTGTCGGCGCCGTATTTTTACCCATCGCTCGTTTATTAATTTCAAAAGTTGCGGGACGCGGCGGCCGATGCGGCCAATTGCAGAGCTCGGAGGTGCCGCTCTTCCTCTGACTTTTTTTTTTACTTCGCCACATGCGAAAGTCCCAATTATGAGATAATGAATGTGTGCAATTTGTTCAATCGAGAGAAAATCGTTACGACAACGGTTCCTCGCGGTGTGAACGATCTTTCGATACAAAACGATCTTTCTCTTCTAAAATTTTTTTAATGATAAAATTACACGCAAAATTATAAAGTTAATAAAATTTCTTTCTGTATACTTAAGTTTATTCGAAAGATACTAATCGCAAGGTTATTGATACAGTACATTATTAGCGCGACACGTTTAGTTATACTATAATCGATTTTTAAGAATATTAAATGCAGAATATTATGTATTCTGCGATAACGAGTTCCACGGATAACAAGGGCATAAATGCGAGATCCCAGGAACCGATATATCTTTTATATCATGAGAAATCGATCGCCAATGTGCATCGTTCAAGCTATTCGCGTTATAATTTGCCATTATCCCACGAATGTTTATCCCAGACACACCTGATGGGCCATCAAGCTGGACCGCGTTACGGCGTTTCTCATGGAGGGCGCGGAATGAAAATAGGAGCAAATTTCCGTTACATATAGTCGGTCAGCTTTACGGTGATCGACCAAGTTCGGATATTGTGCGACGCTGAGGCGTTTATCGAGCACCGTTATAACCAGGGGAAACGTCATAAAGCCCCCGGGAATCTTTGCGGTTAATGGCACGGATAAAGTCCCCTCCGAATTCACGTATCCGTCGTAAAAACTCCGTGAAAACTCCGCGTACTACTCTGGAATACCGTGCGTGCCCATTATTTCGCCGAGTCATGGTCCGGTGTAATATCAAGCAATTTCTTCGAGAATTTTGACGCAAGGCGCAACAAGATGAAATTTGTATGTTTAAATACGCAGCATTAACGATGCACGGGCAAGAAGGGACTTTGCATCGTATTACATCCCATAAATACGCGAAATATCACTATCTATACGGGACAAACGATATCTCGATAAACCACTGCGATATGCTCTCCGGAAATTACAATAACGTTTTATAATCAATTTTTTTGTTTATTTATTAGAGCGTGAAAAAGACTTATCTCCAATGTTTCACGATAAGTTGCGGTTAATCCGATTTACAGTAAAGGCTGGCTATTCCTGTTTTTGCCCTTGGATAAGTTATAAACGATTCGCGCGGTATCTGAAAATTTTTATTATTTATATATTCGCAGTAAGATTCTTGCTCGTACGACGCGAACAGATACAACGCATTTACGTTGATTTAACTTTTTCTATTTATTTTAATAACCTCTCTGTGAACTATGAATAACAGTTTTCATGTTATTATCAGCGGACGGCTGAAGCGATTTTTGTCTTCGGGAAACATATCTCCTATATGAAATTGTATAAATTATCGGTGGTAGCTTGGCGTGTTCAGAAATATACTTGTCAAGTACACCTTACTTATGTTTCTAATAATATCTGTTTTCTTATGTCCAAGCGCAAAGTCATAAAGAAAACGCGCCCTTGAACTTTTTACTGCTATCAATTTGCTTTAACGATTGCTAAGAAAACAAAAGGCACGATTGTTTAACTATTTAATAGAAAAAGCTACTGAAATAATTTCATCTATTAAAAATTATTAAAATAATATTAATACCTGCATATAGCTTGCAATATTGATGCAACAAATAACGGTTTCATATTTCATAGTGATAACGATTTAACTCTATTTCATCTTTTACCTATATTGCAATTTTTTTATTATAACAAGTCGTATCTGTTAGATGCATAAATTAATTTTCTTTTTTATTTTTTACATCTCCTGGCCTTAATCGGTTACGACGAAAAGTCAGCATCCATAATTACTCATTATTCTTCGATTAACGCATCCCCGATGTGGCTATAGGAATCGAAAAGAAATGAGAGAATGCATATTTTTCTTCGAATTATTCGAAATTGAAAGATCAAACAGTTGAACGATAAACGGAAACCGTTTACACTTGTGAATTAATGAGATTATGTCTGAAGAAGTCACGACAATAATAAGCAAAAGGGAAGTGGCCTTTCCATGGAAAATCTGTCTGCGGCATACAAATCCAGAGCCATTGTATCTCGTGTAATCATGCAATAACATAAAAATTATAGTATTTTCAAAAGTTCTGCTGTTTTATTCCATCGAGAGGAATACCTCAACAGGAAGACCATAATTATCGCTTTTCAAATGGAATCGAAATTCAATTTTTGAAGATTATCTTCGCGTATTTGCGACTGTACAAAGTCGTCTCTGTCGAGAATATTTTGTGTTAACCTCAAACTTTATGAGACAGCGAACAAACGTATTGACATAATTATTGAATAAGCTATCTGAGAAACGTTCATATATTTAGAGATTGTAAGACGATGAGAAACCGATTTTCTTCTCCGTTGATTCCTTTAAACAGATGTCAAGAGTCGTCAAGAATCGAATCCTGCTGCTGAGAAGTATTTTCTATCCAGAAATATCACTCGAGTTCAAATTTTACATTAGAAAATAGTAAATTTGAATAAAATTCGTATATGAATACTTCTGAACGGCACTAATTCTGACATGCTGGAATATCGTATCATTAATATACTTTGAAAATCTTCCACTTACAACACGGCACGATATTCGCGTGATTCCTAATCATCGTTAAAATGCACAATTTATTTTCTAACTTGATGAAAGAAGATATTTAATACTCATTGCAGGTAATTAAAACAGATGCCGACTAACGACTAAATGACTACACACATGATTAATGACTTAATTAAACACTGATAAGTTAATGGGACAGATTAACAGACAGAAAACATTCAACTGAAGAAAACTGTGCAGACACAGCAAGTTACTCCGCACATACATTACATTACCAGTAAACGAGTGATGACTCTTTCTCGGGAAAGAGATTAAAAGGTTATTGATTTTCCAATATATCTTGAGGAAACATAATTAAACAGAGGAAAAGGATATATCTCTATTTTATGATAATTTTAAATCCTGGAATCTAAATTTTAAAAAATGTTAGTTTTAAAATCGATGTAGTTGTGAAATTTCATTAGAATGTAAAAAATAAAATACAAGAGAAAAAGAAAGAGAGAGATAATGATCTAGAAAAAACTGGAATATATAAGTAGATTAACTTACAAAAAACGAGACTAAAGAAAGAGTGCAAAAAAAAGTAGATCTGAAGAAAACCGCAGAAATGGTGGGCGAAAGGGGAAAGAACAGACAACGTCAAGAGGTACGAAGGAGAAGCAGAGGAAAAGAAGAAGAAGACGACAACGTCGACGATGACGAGGAGTCGAGTTGCAGCAGGATCGCTTACCGGAGTGTTTCACCAAAGGCGACGGAGCCTCTAATTTTAATAATTGGATATAGCCTCGGCTCTCCTCGTACGCCGAGGGGCGCAACCGCATGCAGCGGCTGTATATAGGCACGTATAGTCGCACCTGCCCTTTACCTTTCTTCTTCCCTTTCAATTCCGCTTACCTAGATATAAGAAGTCTATACCTGCGTCTATATAGTATCGGCAGAGGTTTTCGAGATGACGGTTGGAAAGTACAAGGAGGATGGCGAAGTATAGAAATTACCTGAGAAATTCCTCGGAATTCTGCTCAGTCACTGATAACTTTGATCCAAGAATCATTGAGAAGTACGATTGAACGATGAAACGAGAAGAATGACATTAAAAAGCGTGAAAATCTAATTGAGCGATTAATTTTCGACAATTTCTACATCAAGATGATATTCCCTATTAAATTGAGATTGAGCGCAATAATGCATATGATGGACGTTTTAATGCCAATTATCTGTATCTTTCACTCATCAGAAATTTCGATTTCATGGTATTTAATAAACGCTTTCTTCCTTCCTTTCTTCTCCCGTCTACCTTCTCGTCGAGCATCGGCAAAGAGAGATATATTTTTTTCTCTTCTTTTTAATTTTTATTTTCACGTCCCCGCGTACCGTGAATGGGAAGAGCCTTTGCAGGAAGCGGTCGTTTCGCCCGGGCTTTCAAACTGCCACTTTTGTTCCACTTTTCCTCGGTCTTACTGTTATCCGATGATCGATACGTGAATAGACGCTTCGCCGATTTCCGCCCCGGTTTCTCACCCCACCGCCTGAACAATGTCCAGTAGTGCTCGCCGAGCGCTGATATCGACACAACGAGACGAAGCAATGAACGCTCGCAATGTAGCAATATGCATTTTCCAGAGAATTGCAAATCCGACTCGTGCGTATCTCGCTCGTCGCCCATGTATTTGCCTGCGTGAAATCCGTCCCGGCAAACGGGTTGTTTTTTTTTTTAACGTAAATCACGGTGGCTACGAATTCGTGTCAGTCTGACAAATACGCGGCTATAAATTCGATATGGAAGTGCGGCGCGCAACAAACTACAAACTTGCAGATGAAGAAGAGAGAGGAATTCCGTTAATGTGTGTGTGTGTGTGTGTGAGAGAGAGAGAGAGAGAGAGAGAGAGAGAGAGAGAGAGAGAGAGAGAGAATAATTAGAGATATCTAATATCGTGTGTAATTTAACGCCCCAGCAATATTCCAATAATAATCCAACGGATTTACGTCACATCATGATACAGTTGTTCGTTATATAATCTGTGATATTTGCGATATGTTCGCATTAGTAAATCCTGGCTTCAGGAATGCACAGAACGCATAATGTATATAACACCAAGTATATAATGCAACAGATACTAATTAATTACGTATTTTTCTGCAGCGAGCGAGAAAAGATAATCTAACTTTCATTTATCTCGCGGCAAAATTTATGATTTGAACGTTGGAATGTTATTCCTGTGGCATAAAAAAACATGGGTATCCAGGTAACGGACAAAACGTACAGTTTTCCACATCGCTCGTTGTAACGATACATATTTGTAAGTTGGAAACTGAAACCTCCCCTATAGCTGATAACTTTCCAGGCTGCGAACGTGTCTTACATATCTTACCCTCCCTTTCCATGTAGTAATCACTGTGTTTACCAGCAATGCTCTCTATCGTATTCAGATCATGATATCGCAATTTGCGGGAATGATTCGAGAAGGAAGTGGTTCTTCATGTAAAAATAAGTTGAGATGGAGTAACTTCTTTTTTGTACGAGGCATTATTTTCGAGAAAATAGGATTTGAAAATACGCGTAGTCTGTCTCTCTTACTCATTATTTCTTGCTCATTGTAATTTCTTCGGAACCGATTATGCTATATATATAAGTAGAAAAATCTTTCAATCTTCTTTCTATGAAGATCGAAAATATTAAAATTATATCGAAAGTCTAGAACTATACTGGTATATAATTTGCGAACTTTAACATATGTTATACGTTAGTCGAAACATGTTTTCTTAATTGATAAGAGATAACACGACCAGCCGCCTCTTGAAAACGCTCGATTCGGAATCGCAAACTTCCGAAGATAGCGCATTCCGTAAATATAGCTTCTAACATAAAAGATTCCTGATAAGCTACTGTAGTCGAAGAGAAAACGAGATACGGGCAAATCGGCGGGGTATCCTCCTCCAGTCTCCGTGGTCGTACCGGTTGGACCTGACAAAAGCTGACCTTCACTTCACATCCGAGCCTCTTCTCCTCATTCCACTACTCTGACCGTTTTCCCTTCTCTTCTTATTTCTCGGCAGACTCGAGCTGACGTTATCCTCTCTCGGACTCAAGAGGACTGGGTCCGACCGACCCACCAAGCACAAAGACCCGTCATTCCAGTCGACGCCGTGTGTCCTTCCTTCTCCGTTCGCCGTCGCCGCCACCGCCGCCGCCGCCGCTGCCACGGAGGCAAAGCTCGAGAAGAAGAGGAACCGTCGCCTCTTGCAAAGGGAATACTCGTTCGCGAATAAAGTACTTTGGCCATGCCATTTGTTAAAAAGGAATTGCACGTGTCATGCATAAAGCTTTCAACAAGATTCTCATTGGCCAGCATAAATGCGCTATCTTTGATATTAACGAATCTTTAACTAGTAGAAGAAATAGGAATGCAAGAAAAATTTGAAGTATTGCGACGCGATTTTGACTTTTTTTAGGAAAAGAAATTGGTAGTTCCTGACACGTTTGAACCTTGAAATTATAAAAAGGAGCGCATTAAGAAAGGAATTGCTTCGAGATTCTTTTAGGATATTTTCTATAATATATTATGCAGACTTTAGAAATTGATAAATATAAAAGATATCCCCGCAACAACATTTAAGTATGAAAGTATGATTGCACAAGGGGTATCGGGTTCCGGGAAGTTCATTGTTGCGCCAATTTCGTTCGAAGTTTTACCGCAATTGAAGACTGCGCCTTTTAACGGACCACGTTTTGCGCAGATGCGTCGACGGAGGAAAGCAGATCTGGTTTCTAACGGTACCATCAGGGCGCCCTCTTTTTTTGTCTTTTACGTTTTGAGAAACTGGCAACGAAAGGGAGGACATATCTCCCAGCGTAGATATCCGATTGAGAAAAGAAATATTGGAAAACGGATGTTCGCGGTAACGGGAACGCTGGGAGACTGTTGAAAGTAAAGCTAAAGTTAACGGTTAACACGTCACTCTGACAAACTTTCGAGGAAAACGTTACATATGCGAACCCAGAATGTGTGTCACCTAGAATTCCAGGATTAAGTGAGTGTAATATGAATTAGTCTCAATAAGAAGTATAGAGATAAAAATGGTGATGGAATTCTGAAATCTTGCACTGAAGAATCCTTATAATCTTTATTGCATATTTCATAGCTAAACTCTTAAGAGTATATCCGTACAATGGCTTCGATGCAATTCGTGACAAAATTTATGTTCAATCCCCATTTTTCTGTCATTAAATTAAAAAAATTAATAATACATGAAAATGTCGTTTAGAGAGAGTTATTACAAAATTTTCACGGAAATCGACTATATGAATCGCAGCTTCAGTAAAGAAGAACTCATTGAAGGTACACTCGGCGTTGAAAAATCCAGCAGACTAGCCAGGCCCGCGCATGTATGTTATGCATTTGCAATGTGCAACTGATGCTATTGCACAACGTCGGGGAGCGCCAAAACCTGCTGCTAGCAGGAAATAGGGGGGCAAGGTACTGGTATATATTGTAACTTAAATGACTCTGAGCAGAGAGATTTGCTGCTAGGAACGAAAAAAGCTGGATAGTTAATAAATATACCTGACTGCTAAAAGCCTAAGTGAAAAAAATAGAAGAATATAACATGATAAATATTGTTCTCAAGAATCCTACGTTTTTCCAATTTGGTGTTTTAGGATTGCGGTAATCGGAATAATTTCGATTGATGAAATTTCCGCATATAAATGACAATGACAATCTCTGGCATGAATCAATGATACATGCATCAATCAGATTGTAATGAATGTTTTCCATGCCGGCAGCAGAATAAAAGGATGCCAATGAAATTTGTAATAAACATTCACATATTATTTTTATTTAAATGATTTAAATAAATTAAACGATTTAAATGATGTTGAATAAATCAGTTTTTGCGTTCGTAACTGAATGTTCCTATCTGTGGATATTAATTAGCACTTTGACCAATGTCTTAAAAAAAAAAATTGGTACAGTGTTAGGTCGTAAATAGTTAGAAACTGTAGGAGTATAAGTAATGTATAAAATGAAAATTTATAAGAATTATGTTTTTTTCTCTATTATATTGTTTTTACGTCAGAAATTATTCAAATTCACGATAATGGCGGTAGATGATTGCAAAACTTAATATAAGATTCGATACAACAACGTCGCCTCATTTATTTGTAATTACCGATATACGATCTGCATACAATACTGCGTGTCGCTCGAGTTGGCAACGAAATGCTACGGTGACCTTTCTGTTTTTTTCGTTGTTCTTCTGTTGGTTCGTCCATCGTTTCTTTCGTGAGCGATTCCTTTATTTCTGCTCCGACAAGTTCTCTTCGTTCCTACTTCCTACATTTTGCTCAATACAAAATTACGCAGTAACCGCGTTGTTTTGCAAAAACTGCGAAAATTGATGCGATCATCAAGGACGGGGAGTAATCGGAGAAATCAGTTATTCAGAAATTGGAGAAATCAGTATTTTCGCGTTTAACATTCTTGACATTTACGTCAGCTGTTTTAGATTATGAAAAAGCGAGAAATCGAAATCCCAAGCAAATACGCTTGTCTGACATTCTCGTAACTTACATTCGCATAAAATGATAGGAATTTTCAATTATAATTGAAAATACTTAATGGCAATTGTAAATATTTCATTGCTTCGAGAAAGTTAGCTTGTAAATTGTAACAGAAATTATATTATCAGCTCAACACATACATTGATAGTAAGGCAGTCGTGTAGTTTATCCTAAAATATTAGTCAAATATGCCCTATTTAGAAAAGATTATCGGGGTTCTTATTTAACGCTAAAAATTTTTGGCACGAGCGTTTAAACGTTCTTAAACTATTTCCCCTACATTCAAATGGTGGTAAATCCACAATGTCCTTGAATAGGTAGGTGTCCAACGTTTAGCAGTCCCATTTTGATCTCAGGTTAGAAATTGCTTTATCTTTTTTTCTTGACATAGGTAAGTGCCCATGCATACTATTCTCGAATCCATTTTAAAAATGTCAGGTTTAAGACTCCCCATTTCTTTTTTGATGGCACAAAAGGTATATACTTTGTGTCAGAATTCCACGTCTGGTTAAGCTATGTTTCCACATTCGACACTCGTATCATTATGATATGTAAATATATACTAAATGTGTGGTCACACGCAAATAACGTTATTATTTCAAAGAAAAAAAATCGATCCGGGAATTATATAGCCACATTGTAATAAACATCGTCTTTGGCCGTTTAATGGCCGCGACAGAATGATTCATGTATCATGGCTTTTAAGGCCTTATATTATTAAATATAAACCCTGCCCATTCATCGAATCGATACAAATTTTTATGTACACTCGCTTTTATTTATAGATTTATAGATAGTAACATATCATATCAATTTTCTCCAATTCCAGTTTTGACTCAAGTAGATTTTAACTTAACTAACGTTAACTTTATATTTAAAACACATAAAATTTTTTAACGTAATGAAGAATGAACATTGATTTTCATAATAAAGTGAATAGATTGTATTATTTCAAGTATTAGCGCATGTGTATTATATTATTTGAAGTTAACAAATTGTTAAAATTACTAAGATATATTTTGTAAGTGCTTGCCAAGGAATAAAACATCAGAAGATGACTTTATTACCCAAAATGCGCTTCAATTTTCATGATCATATTAAGCCTTCGGGTTTCTAAGAGGATTTAATTATCCCGGTGCTTCTGATTCTATTATTTTGCGCGGCATTACGACATAATTATCTCCCTCGTCTCAATGGGCAGGGATTAAAACCTTAGGGACTTCTCTGCTTCGTACATGCCATATGCATTCGCCATATTACAATTTTAATCTCACCGAGACTTTATCATTCCTCTCGTTTCGCATTCTTGAATGCTGCAAGCTCCGCGTAGGTAATCTTCCGTCAATTGAATTGATCATTTGTAACTGATATTAATTTAATTTGTTCGCACAAAGTTTTCTCTTTCCAAAAAGAAGATTACTAACGAGAAAGACGTAATTAATCAATCATACGTAACGTAATTTTCAAATTTACATGTCCACTTGTTGACATATCTGCAAATGCAGATTTGCGTAGAATTTAATAAATTAGGGAAGATTGGGGCAATTGCGAACACCTAAGGGAAAAGTTAAATAAGGCCAACGATTATTGATCAATTATAGAAGTCTTTATTTTAAATAATACTCCAGTTATTTGACTTTAAACTACAATAATTAATATTTATAGATTATCAACATAAACTATAATTTTAAACGAAAAGTAAAAACCTTTGCCATTCGGAGTTACCAGCCGCACGCGGGGCAATGTCGAATCGTAGACGGGTTTTACCTGTTCCATCCCACAACTTGTAGTCATAATTTTAATAACATATCTCTTAGTTAAAAGTAAGACAAAAATGTCGAGATTACAATACTATTCAAATGAGAAGCATTTATAGTAGACGAATCAGACAGTCCAAAATTCGCATGCTCAGGGGGTACATTATATAGTAACGCTCTTGCAGCTTTATTGATCTCTTATGAAATAAAAAAATATGCAATAATGTTGAAATGCTTCACTGACTTTATTTAAACATAGAAAATATTATATATTGTATACGCAAGTAATCATAATCACATAAAAATATTACAACGTATTAAAAATAATTAAAAATATAAATATTAAATAGAAAATATTAAAAACTGCACTGCCAAAATTCATAAAATGTCAGACTTCTTTCGTATAATAAAAATTTTTCCCTTAATGTCGATTCGATATTTGATGACCAATATGCGATGTACTGTTCCTAAGCGTGCGAACTTTGAACTACCTGATTCGTCTACTATAATTGTCTTGAAAAGTGTTATAGTCTTAACATTTTTATATTTTAGAATTTTTGTCTTATTTTTAGCTTAGGAATGTGTTATTAATATGTTCTTCTTCTTATGACGCCATCTCCTTTCGAAGGTTGGCGATCCAAATGGCCAACATAGTTTTAGATTAATATGTTAGGAATATGTTATTAAAATTATGATCACGAATTATGAGATCTATACATATGTATGCCTGGAGGCAATTTCCTGGACTTTTTCTGTTTTCTAGATGTACAATCCTGGAAACTGCCGTAGGACTTGAATTTTTTCCAGGACAGTCCTGGAAAATGTTAAATGTCCTGGAATCTGCCGATATAAAACAGAAAATTCCAGGAAGCTGTCTCCAGGCATAGTCATGCACTTGTGCATAAGCCTGCATTCGTATTACATTTATTTTACACCTGTTTACTGTCAAGGGAAAGGGATAGTTTTCGGAGTATTTTTGAAGTGTGCTGAAGTAATTTAAAATGCTATTTTATGCAAATATTTTTTTATTTGGAAATAACACACAAGAATTCTCAGCGTATCATTTCTCGCCTCTGACGTCACGATCTCACATGGCGGAAAAAGTACAGGAGACAAGGTTATTTATTACTATAATATAATACATTGTAATTGATATAATTTGAAACAATTAAAATAATGAATTCTTTTAAAACGTTTAATTTTGCGTGTTATATACTATTTTAGATATTTCTATTCTACCACGTCTTTTTTTTCCCAGAAAAAGACCTTGTCGGACCACACCGAAATTTTTCTTTTATTCTTCTCCCACACACCATACATCGATATCAATCTTGTGGTCAAACGCATACCTGAATTATATCTCATACTTCTGTGGATATTTTCGTGAGTTCTTTCGTCAGCATCCCCTCATATTTGTCATTAGTCCTTCTATACTTTCGACTCCAGGAAAAGGGACCTTTTTCTAGTTTCATTTTAAACTTGAGCCTCCCTATCCTGTTTTTTCTTCCCTTCCGTTGGGTCAATGACCTAAAGGATCTTCTATATACGTCAGTACAGTACCTAACCTAAAGGACGTCAGTACCTGAGTATCTCTCCTCAATGTTGCAAAGAAATTTGGTTGGAAATTTGGGGATCCTGGAGTGACGGCCGAACTCCGACGGGAAAGCGCCCTCATCTAAGCGGAATTAAAAATATCGATTATTTTGATCATTCTGTCTTTATCCAACGAGATCCTACGAGATATCTGTCCTTGTCAGATTGCAACGCCATGTACACTGCGTGTGTGTACATACATAAAATCTGCGATCAATGAAAATCTTTCTTATTAGGCCTTTAATCTTTATAGTTTCAATGATTCAACGTTGTTCTTTGATCTAGTACGATTACTGGAGTACTTTCGATTTGTACACGTAAGCTATATAATTCGTATATTAAACGAAAGTTTCCATGAAGTGACAGCTCTAGGTACAAAAGGTTAGGTACACCCAAGTAGTATCAAATATAATTTTTTGAATTCTTTTAAGTTTTTAGTCTTTAATTTACCACTCCACCCATCATTTCTGTATGTACTTTAAACGTGTTAAAAGGATTTCAAATCTGTAAAGCCAATTCGAAGAAAATCATACACCTAATCGGTCATTGCTGTCGCTCCAGGATCCTCTTAATGCCTAAACCTGAACATTCTCGCTTTTGTTATTTTATATTTATTAGTCCTTTTATTTATGCGACTCCAGGAAAAGGATCTTTTTCTAGTTTTAACTTGAACTTGAGTTCCTCGGTCCTTCTAGTTTCTTCTCTTCCTGTAGCTTCGGGGCAATGACCTAAAGGATCTCCCACGTCAGTACCTGAGTATTTGTCGCTCCTCAATACTATAAAGAAATCTAGTTTTTAGACACACGGTTAAATATCCGCCTAATTTTATATTTTTATGCTTAACTTTAAATCTTTTTTCTTTTGTCATCTTATTCTTAATTGTCCTTTTATGCGACTGCAGGAAAAGGATTTTTTCTATAATAGTTTTCTTGAGCCTCCCTATCCTGTTTTTTCTTCCTTTCTATTGATCTGTAACTTTGGGGTCAATGATCTAAAGGATCTTCTGTGTCAGTACCTGAGTACGATTTGTCGTTTTTCGATGTCACCAAGAAAAATCTCTGAAGTCTTCGATTTTCTTCCCTTCTTGTAACTTCGAGGCAATGACCTTCAACGGATCTATGTCACTCTCTGAGTATTTGTCGCTTCTTCGATATTACAAAGAAATCTGGTTTTAGATACAGGTTTTATATTTTTATGCCTAAATCTGAACCTTTTGTCATCTTTTATTCTTATTAGTTCTTTTATGTATGAAAAAGATCTTTTTCGCATACATAATTACAGGAAAAGGAGTTTTATCTTAAACTTGAATTTTCCTGTCCTATTTCCTTCCTTTCTGTTGTAGCTTCGGGTAAATGACCTAAAAAAAGGTAAATGACCCCATAAACTTCGGATCAAGGATCTAGAATTTGCTCTTTTAAGATCTACTCTCAGGTCAATATTTCTCAGGTCAATATCTCTCACGTGAACATCTCTCAGGTCAACAACTCTCAGGTCAATATCTCTTAGGTCAATGTCTCTCAGGTCAGTATCCGTTTGCCATTTTTTGACACAAAGAAAATTTCTGGTTTTTAGCAGGTCTATTAAATATGCGTTCTCGAATTTAGCCAAAAGTTATAAAGTTTTCCCGAGTTATGCCCGAAGGGGCATAAATCTTTTTCTACGTACGCCTCTATCCCCCACTCCTCAACGCTCGGTTTAGGTATACTATGTCTATGATTAGAAGTGATTACAAGAGAAAAGGAAAAAGAAATATGTCCTTATGTCGCGCTATTATTTTGTCGGCAAAAAATTCTTCAGGTGGACCGAACGGTGGCAGAAACAACGCGGCAAAATGCCTTGCGTCTGCTAATTAGATACTTTCATAGCTTAATCGCGTCGCACGTTTTAAAAATGGAAGCAATAAACCTAATTATAATCGCGTGTTCGCGTGATCATTGCTGACGCTTTTTATTCCCAATCGATCAATTCGTGAGAAATATCTGATTATATTAAGATTATCGTAAAAACATCATGTTCCTACTTGCAGCAAATACCTCGCTAAAGTATTCATTAAATAACGAACTCGATAAATCAAAATTTATAATTTCTTTTAGAAGCCGCACGCCGTTGTTAATACGAGAAATAATGAATTTTCCGCCACACGTAATTATTTTAATGCGGAGGCTAATTAAATTTTCCCGGAAGTCTTTAAATCTCCATGAACTTCGGAAAGCTTTAAAACTTTTGGCTTATGATCCTTGATGTGATTTAATTTGGCGTAATTTATTCATGAAAATGATAATTAATCAGATAAAAAGCTGCGTTAAGTTTTTAGCGTAAGAAAATATATTTACGTAATTAAAGTCTACTGTCGAGTGAGAATCCCTACGTTTCATTTACGTATAACATTTTGCAAGTCAAGAATTTACAAAATGATAAATAAAATAATTATTAAGTACTGCGTGATGTCAATGCGAAATTTCGAGGTCCGAAATAACGCGCGATCATATTTTTGTCACGATTGCGGAACAGCTGTTATATACGGGAGGGATCTATGAAACTTCTAAGCATATTGTATATATTTATATATCTGTATGTGTGTGTATATGTGTGTGTTTTGTACGTATGTATGTGTGTGTATGTGTATAATTGTACGTATGGATAGCTATAATATCAGATGCGACAGAGGAGGCTGGGGAGCAATCTTTCACGCCGCGTGAAAGCCTTCGTACGCGCGTATCTTTAATGAATCTTGCCGGTTATCGATTTCTCGTATATCTCAACGCCTGTCACGAACGCTTCGTAGGGACGACTTTTCCACGTTACCTCGAAAATTCGACGATTCTATAAAAGAATTTCGACCCTGCGAATGTGTGACCTGACTGTCCACACCAACAGTGTATTTGTGACGTGTATTCAAGTACTAACGAAGAAGATCCTTTTAGATCATTGATTTGGAGCTGCAGCAGTCGGAAAAGGAGAAGGAATTAGGACACCTAAAAATAACCATTTTTCCAGGTACACGTTCACTGTGAATCTAAGTGTGTTATTTCTACACGCATAAACGTTTAAAAATAACACATTTGACTGAAGCTTGTTTTACATGTTTTGTTGCGTGTTAAATTAACACGTTTAATCGTATTAATACGTTTAACCGTGTTAAATGACGTCATTTAAAACGGCAAGAAATGTGTAAGAAGAGCTTCAGTTTAAATAAACACACTTGGATTTGCAGTGTTCTGGGAGTTCTATTATAGTGCATGTAACGTGCACTATAGAAATCACAGAACGCAGCTATTTTCAGGTGTGAAGGCATTTCTGACGCCGTGTGTATAGCAATCTGAAAGTTTGTGGAATTTCCTTTGTATATATTGTGTCCTTATTCCCTTTCTTATGCACTTCCTAACCTGTAAAGCCGTGTTACAAATATCTGAGATCTGAGATCTTGGAGCGATTTTTAAGCATTGTGACACAAGACTTAACCGAGTCAACTAAAAGAACCTTCTTCGCCAGTACCTAAGTATCAGTTTGTTCCTCTTCAGTGTCACGAAGAAAATTGGTTACTTAGTTAATCAATTAAAAATACAGACAAATTCTATAACATTTCTATTTTTGTTGCTAATAAGGACTAATGTCCGTTCGCTGTATGCATCACTTTATTATATTATCGGTAAGAAAAGTGACCGGGCGGAAAAAAGGAGAAAGGATCGTGCTCTTTATGTCGTGCTATTCCGTATTATCCTGTCGTCGACAAAAGCTATTTATCGCGTATGGCTTTTTCGGTGCCGCTTACGCCATTCTCGAGTTTTAGACGCAGTATTAATTATTAATCTGTCGACGACGAGCAACACACATGCATGCACGTGTACACGTCGACGCGCGACGCAACGGCACATGTACATTTTTTCAGAGATAATTCGATGTCCAACCAAACGACCGACTGGTAGGTTCAGGGAGAGGTCTGCGAAACCCCACTGCACAAGGGAGAACCCTCGTATTCCTCCTCGAATGCATTCTCCATCTCTATCCGTTTCGCTTCTCGTCTCTCTCTCCCGTCTCTCTCGGTCGCACTCTCTTGCGATACAGTCCCCTTGATAAACGTTTCAGTACTAGGCAGGTTTAGGCACGGGCGTAGCCTCTTACCGAGAGACCCGATTCCGAACGATTGTTTCAATCACAAACGCGATGACGTTGCCGATATGTAAAAATGCAACATTGAAAGATGGAAAATAAATTTGTCCGGTAAATTGCGCTGTATTCTATACGAAGGTTTCTCATTTGCGTGTGTAGCTTGAAAAATTACAGTTCATCGATCGCGCGCGGTATCGTTTGTGGAAGGATGATGCTACGGCAGATTATTGTACGCTTAATAAAGCCTTATTAAATTATAGATCTAGTTATATGATGCCGTGCGCTACGATATTACGCTGAACTTCCCTTCTACTCTATAAGATACAGGATTGCGAATTACTTTGCGAATTATCACGGCCCTTTATATCCATCGGTATTGGCGTACGAGAGCTGTTCCGAATTACGTGAATCGGCAATGTAATTCGGCGAGTATGGCGAGAACTGGCAGAGTGCATATCTCCTGACAATTTAATTGGAGCAGCCGCCATTGTATGTTACATTTTAGATAACTGTTGCTAATGCAAAATACACACTTTGTTATACCAGTAATGTTCAGTGAATAGTTTATATATACATACATAGGATGTTTCTAATCTGACGGTAAATATTTTAATAATAAATTCTTTGTAACATTTTAAAACGAAAATTTTAATACGAAAATATCGAGGTTATAATAGTTTTCAAATGGGAAAAGTTTAAGGCCCCTGGGCATTCGCCGCGGTCATGTTAGAACATGATGTCAGAAGCGAGAAATGACACGCTGAGAATTCTTTGCCATTTTGAAATGAAAAGATATTTGGATGAAAAAAACACTTCGGTTCGCTCTAGCACACTTACAAACGTTAAAACTTATGCGCCTACGCATAAGCTTGCGTTGCTATAGGTTTCGTATCACATTCATTTTACGGCTGTTTATTAACTGTCAAAACTGCAAGGGAAAAGGATAGTTTTTGGAACATTTTATAAGTGTGTTAAAGCGATCCAAAGTGTTTTTTATCCAAATATTTGTTTATTTGAAAATGGCATGCAATACATGTACTCACGCTGACGGGCTATGTTTATAATTGACTATATATGAAGTGTAACGATTATACAATTTTCAGACGCACATCCCAGACTCCGTTTTTATCTGTCGGAAAACATTGCACGAGCAATTCGTGGACTGCTCGTTCAACATTATAAAATTTTTTTATTAAACTGCTTGAAATTAAGGACCTCTTGGCGTGCCGCGTCGCCGGGTTTGTAATCACGGATCAGACAAAGTTGATAAAAACGTATAAGTCACATATGCCTTGTCTGTTTGGATTCATCTGAAAGTTACCTTTCGATTTCTCGTTAGCAAACATCAAGGAAAAAATGGGAAATATTGATTATAAAAATAGAAAAATTTAACACGTATTGAGATCATAGCCCGCTCGCCGATCGACAACCGTTAATGCTCGGTTTTTACTTATTCTAGTCTTAAAAGGCTATATTAGATTTCTATGAGATTTTCGCGAAAGAGAGAAATTATGGAGTTCAGGACGTCTACAGGAGTAATGGAGTTCGGATCTATTTCATGGAACTGGAGTGGTCCCAATGTGGAGGTGGAAGGGGGAGTCCAAAGTCGCTTCTCTCTTTATATAGGATTTTAAAACTTTCGAATGACAGGGGTAAAATTTCGCGCTTTCGGGGATAGCAAAATGTGATGGTAAGGGTGCTTCCATGAACCGAAATCCCTTTGACAACAGTAAAATTATTGTACAAATATGCAATGAGAGTTTTATTAAGAAACTATTTCTGTTTATCCGTAACGAATTTATTATAAAAATAGTTGCAGTTTTTATTCAATAATGTACTATTCTGTATCGATATTGATGTGCGTCCAGCTGTCATTACCATATTTATTTAGTTTATAATTGATAATGTTTCTAACGACCAATCTCACTGCGGAGATTTATCACACGTACCAAATAAGTATGAAAAACTAATACATATTAATATCGTTAAATATTATATTAATCTATTTTATAAAAACATTTTGAATTTTATAACAAATTCGTTACGGATCAGCAGAAATAATTTCTTCATGAAACTCTTATTGCATATTTGTACAATAATTTCATTATTGTGAAAAACGCTCGGTTTATGAAAGCACCTTTATCTCCGATCATTTTGTCCCTGAGTGCGCGAAATTCTAATCCTGTCATTCGTCTTTGCCCAGTTAAAAATTATTATAGTCATGATATTATATATTCAACTATTATAGCCTTTTGTATTAAATTAAAATTTCCGTCTTAAAATGTTACAAAGAATTTATCATTAAAATATTTATCGTCAGTTTAGGGACACCTGTATATTATATATATATATAATAAAATGTTGATTTGTCAATTCTTGCCATAGTGAACACTATCTCTATCCACATAATTTTGGAGTAACTCTCATAATATAAGTAAAAACACATGCGACTTAACATACTTTTACACAATTTTCATTATCATTATTTCTAAGAGATCCAACTTGAATACTTTACATTTTAAGAAATCAATTGCAAGAGGAGTGTAATGTATGGTTTTACACTAGTAAATAAATTAAAAATAGTTTTATGTCAGGTGATAAGATATATTACAGAAAAAACTATAACGAAATATATATAACAGAAAGAAAAGAGCGAAATAACGATTAGCGACAATTTAACACGACCGATCAGTTGCCCTGTTCGGAGACAGCTCTACCTTTGTTCTCCTCGTTCGCATTGTTTTTGTAAAATTACTTGGTCAGGCGCGGATGCTTTTTCGGGCCTCGTGTTATTATATGTACGACAAGTGCTTTGTTTCTTTCTTCGATTATGATCGAAATGTACCTCTCTAATATTTATCTCATTACAATATACACAATTGAGATCGCGAGAGCCACCTTCAGGCTTAGCAGAATTGTTTAGAAGTAATGTTGTAAATTTACATTATTTCTCGCGCAAGAAAGTTCTTTCTTTCTTGCTCCTCCAGGCGTTCCTCCGAAATCAGACTGATCTGATCTGGCACGACTTTGTAAAAAGTAAAAATTGTAAGAAGCAAAAACAGATCCCCGGAAATCCGCGTAATGTCGACGCATGCCGTCCCTACGCCAATGCTCGACTGCATCAGTGTTCACACGCGGGATATACCCCACACGTATCCCCACATGACTGTACCGACCGCTCTCCCCTTATCGCTCCCTCTCTCGTTCACCGCCTCCCCCTCACCCACCGCTCGATACATGTGAAGCATTCGTGGCCTCAGTCGTCGTTGGGCCGTCGCCGAGGTCGTACCTCCGATCCACCTGGCATTTCGGTGCGTTTACCTACGTACGGGAGAACGCGCGCGCGCGCGCGCACGCACGCACACACACACGCACACACAAACACACACGTACACTCACACACATACATACATACATACGTACATACACGTAACGCACGCGCGGTAATTTATATGTTATGCACGCGTGCAACGCTGCTCGCCGCGTAGCGGGGAACGAAACGGCCGGGTGCTGGTGACACGAGACGGATAAGTTCCGGTGGGAGAATACGACGAAGAGACGACGACAACGAACGCTGTGTGCTCCGGCTCATGTTGCCGCAGTGTATGTGCGCGGAACAGTGTGCAATATCTTTCTCGTTCCATTTTTTCCCCATCCCCCTCCCCCTTTCCCTCCTAACGCCCTCGCGTTGTTCGTCGTTACGTGCGTGCGTCGTGTGCCGTGTGCCGTGTGCGTCTCGCGTGGAGTAAATAGCAGCGGTGGATCCGCGCGGTGTTGTTCGTCGCACGTTTTCCAAACCCCGCGAGACGCCGCCGCGGCCGTCGCGAATCTCGCGGAAAGTTTTAGCGGCGTGGTGCCCGCATCAGCGTTATGACCTCACCGTATTATGCCGAGGTATCGTGAAAACATCGGTGCCGGGAGCGCCTTCGACCCCGTCAGTCCGGAGAGCGTATCGAAAGTTGACAGTTCGCGCCTTTGGTAGCGTCACACCTCGCGCGAGTCACTCCCTCCGAAATTTAAACCTGCGGACATTTTAGGCAGTAAGTAAATTTCTGGTCCCGCTTTATATTTCTGGATATGATTTCTCCGCGGAAACCACCGGGGTTAGGTTGGGTTCGGATCAGACGCCGATTTTAACGTCTACGACATTCGTGTCACGAAAATAGTTTGTTTTTTTTCCTTCGAAACTTAAATGTCCACTACATTCGTAACAGATCTGCAATTTTTTTCGAGTTTTTTGAGTTTTTCAAATTATTCGTCCCTGTTTCTTGTGTCGATCTTCGAATTAATTTTGTATAACGAAAGCGAGATATTTGTGAATTCTATTCGCAAGTCGGACAAAAGAAGAGTCGAGAACAATAAAATCGCGTCCGAAGGAAAATTCGTTTACTCACTGATTAGTCCGACCCGACTATTGAGCGAGATTAAATTTTCGGAGTAAAGACGCGAAAGTAAAACGAGAACGTGCTTAAGTCTATTAACGCGTACAATTATTTATGTACTACTTGTAATTAGTTAATATACTAGTCGCGCGCGCGCTTTGCTCCGCGTTATGGGAACCCATCGATCGCGTACAAATAGAGAACCGTGAGAAATGCACGCGTGATTAACACGGTTTTGGTCAGTTTTGAGGGGTTTGGAAAAATCGTGCGACAGCAGGCCAGTTAGCCAGGAGCAGAATACCGAGAGAGAGAGACGGACCGAATACCGAGAAGCGTCAAGTGACAAGCCTGCCGGATACGTCGCGCACCGAGATATGGATTGGTCGCTGAAAGCTCGCCGAACGTAAGTTCCTGCTAGAAAGTGAAATCGAATTTGAAAAATCGTCCCGCGCCGCTAGATTCGATGGATCGATCCATCGATCGATGGACCGCTCGATGGACCACTCGGCGACGAGCGAAGGCTCGTCCCGACGCGCGACGGGAGGAATACTCTCGGCGGAGTTGCTCATCAGTGCGAGGTGCCGTGCAGTGCGTTTTTCGGCATAAATCGTCATTATTCGCCGAGCGAATCGAATGTATAGCGTTTCCCTCTCGACGACAAGACGCAGTGCCGAGTGATCGCGGGAAAATGCCGCGATCTTGTGAAAGTGGCAGATCTGGCATAATCCGCCCTAACAAAAAATCTTTATAAAAGGGAAAAAAATACGCCAAGTACATAACAAACCAAGAAACTAAGAAACAAAGAGAAGAGGGGGGAGGGGGGGAAGGAAAGAGAAGGATTATAACATGTTATGTGCAAATATTCAAATGTTAATTTATTCTAATTAATTCATATTAATTCTTATTTTATAAGCAAAAGTCTCTCAACAAGTCTTTTATTTTTAAAATATTCATTAATTTTACGGCGTTATATTAATTGTCATTCGTGAAAACTCCAGATAAGCTTAATAGTCCCGCGTCGTGATGGCACAGTGAACATGGTTTAATTGTTTATATACTTTTTTATGAACTTACATTTTTTATGTACTTGGCGTCGCGATACTACCGTGCCGCTTGATACGTCTTGCGCATCGTGCTGCACGCAGGGAAAATCGTTGATTTGTTACGCCATAGTGCGAGGAATCGACGCTTATCAATACCGCCAGCACGATCGCCAGCTATCCGGTTGTCATTTAAGCTAATGCCAGGCTATGCGCGCAATTCACGACTCGCGGTTCGTTATTCGCATGAGTAATGTGAACGGGCAGTTTCATCGAATTCGCATTTGTTGTTCACCGACTCGTTTTGTGCCGACTCGCCGCGCCGGTGAAGCGGTTTTTTGACGAAATCAAAAGGCGCGAATCACCACGAATCAGTCCATTTGTGTTGGTATATATAGAGTCGATTCATATACATATAGAAGGATATAATTTTACAAACAATGAACCAGAAATCGCTAACAGTGCGGAAGGTCTGTGTTGATAAACAACGAATTTCTGTGAATTTATTACAAATCGCGATTGACGAATGAATCACTAATCTGCGCGTATAGTCTGGCTTTACAATCTGTTTAGAAATTCGCGTCGCACATTCGGACGTTTTGGACTGTCAGCGCATGCATGCGTATTCGAGGTCGATGTTGCGGGGTCGTGCCGACCGATGTCTACTCGTCGTCCGCCAATCGAAATAATGCGTCCCTGGGCGTGCGGCGCGTCGCCGATAGATCGTGGGAATTGACAGAGACGATGAGATCAGCAGGAATTCGCGCCGCGTCGTTCTGAAATTTTCATGAACGCCTGTCGAGGCGTAGTTTAGGCCAAAACGGATCGAAACGTTTGTAATTTCCGTGATTTCTGATTTTTCGACGCGCCGCAGACACGAGAAATATATTTCAGGAGAAACGTCTGTGAGATTAGCGCGGCGCGATCACTTCGTGTACTTTTAGCATCGAGATCGGATTTTCACCGGCATTACACACCGATTTCAATTTTCGCGTTGAAGCTTCCAAAATTGTACGCGTGACGCATGTCGCGACATCGTCGACGGTGAATAGTGACGCGTGGGGATACGTCGTGTTCTACGTCGTGAAATTTGTGTCGCCAAAATTTCCATGAAGCTTTTTATCGTCGCGCCAATTTTGTAAATGAAGACATGCTCCGTGAATTCGATCGGCGGTGGAAAGGTTTCTTTATCAAGCAACGCTGTGAAACTTTGAGGATACTCCTTTTTTTTCTGCGGCTTTCGGCAATTGCCACGTATATATTTCGCCACGAAACGCATAGCATGATAGGTAAAAACATGACGAAGCGCGGAAGAGCGTAATTTTGCCCCTGCGGAAGTCTTCGTATTACAATGAAGCGTCGAACAATGACTGTGATACGATTACTCTGACACAAAGAATTTCTGCCAGTGGCTGAATAATATTTTCCACGTTCTCTCGAGCTTGATAACTTAACAGTGTAAATTATAATGTAACTACTGAAATTTACAGCACTTTTTATCTAATAAATTTAAAGTGACTTTCCTGGTAATATACAGGATTATTATAATTAACGTTGTAAATAAAAAAATATGAAAAGCTTACTTTTACGAACAATTTGTATTTTAAAGAAAATAAAATTACGTTATATGATAGAATTTTATCGTGAAACGACACAAATGTTTCAAACTTCAGGTAATAAAAATTCGATATAGAATCAAAAGTTAACGAATAATATTTCACGCCTATAGTATATAATAATATTTAACATCTATGTCTTTCATTACATTTCAAATGGAACTTGAAATTTGATAGTAAGTTACATTACTTGAATATATGCAATATCTTGAAAATTAAAAACATTGCGAATACCTGTGTGAACCCTGTGCGGTAAAGACGAAGTCTATAGTCGCCCTATAATTATAAAGAGTTGATATTTTCTATTCTTCATGAGCATACTACTCCATAAGCGTGGATTATCTCGGTCGGGAGCTCCGGCAGAAGCGTACAGGCTGGCCTTTCTCTCATTCATTATTCGTGTCGATTCCTTGCGTTTACTCGAAGTTATGACCACGGTTGTCGGTTGCATAATGACTCGTAAGCCAACAATGTTGTCGCGTAATCAAATGGCGCAGACGTTTGTTCTCGCTGCGAACAGGACTGCGCATTGTTTCTCCGCTAACAATTTCTGCAAAATGGAAAAAGAAAGATTGCGTAGTTGCAGATGGTATAGTACTACTATCTGTGATTTCTGTTTCAGGCTAAATCTTTTAAAAACATACGAACGATTATAAAAGTAAAATAAAATATGGAAAATTGTGTGTATCTCTCAGTTCAATAAATATAAAAAGGAAGATAAAACTAGTTTCATTTTAGTGTTAATAGTCGCAAAATATAATATATAAACAAATTATTATTATTATGATAATATACATTATATAATAATTATTATAATATATGTTATAATTATTTATTATGATATGTAAACAAATAATAATAATATACCTAATTATATCGACAACGCGATGATGGTGATGATGATTATAAAATTTGATACGTAAACCGATATTAGAAGTACACATTGACGTTTGTAATAGCATTTCACGATAGTTCGCTAAAATGGGATGAGAGAGGAATGAAATTAAAGAAGCTAATTATTGGCACATGGTGTTTAATAACAATAACCATAACAATCGTAAATGGGCGTTAACGTCAGGTGAACCGGCAGATTGCAAACATAGAACAAATCGCATGGCTGGCATGATTTCCTGCGCGTGTAGGTCGAATCGGGATAACAACGCGTTCCAAATATATTCCGCGTAAGATGGATATGTGCTATTACGTGTTCGAGCAAAATCGTGACGTGCATCAGCTGACCAACCCGGCCGACATATATGTAATATAGTCATAATACTGCAAATTCAATCGTTGTGAATATTGGACATTCGATATTACATATGAGATTAATTTCCCTGAAACTTCCCCGATACATGAATCATCGATAGATACACCAAGCTTGAATAATGTATGTACAACCATATATAAATATAACTTTATACCTAACCAAAACATTGTTCACAGGCTTGTTAAGCATATTAAAACTGCGTTTTTTTAATTAAAAAAAATAAAATATATTCTCTCTTTACGAATTTACACTGAATTTACGAAGTTCATGTGTTATTCGTTATACGTGGTCTTTGTTATTATGACAATATATAAATGTGTTTCTATAGCGAGATGGTATTTTGAAAATTTAACGGTATCTTTGGATTAAAATCTTTAAAGAATCGAGGTCACGACTGACATACCAGACCGAATGTATTACATGGTTTCAGTGAATGTTTACCGCCTTTTAATGTTTACCGTCGGTTTTAATATGCGATTACAATTAATCGCGCGGAAAACAACGCGGCGCGAAAGCGCCTGTCATTTTTAGCGTATACCACGATATTCTCTTAACAAACTCGGCGCTAAATCAATGCGAAACGTGCCATAAATCTACGCGGGCGAACTAGTTAGGCAATATTACGGAGATTTCGCGCGGATTTACGAGCGACGGTCGTCGATATGAGCAAAAAGAAGAGAAGTGGTTCGCGCGGGGGCGCGGTCT
Organism: Temnothorax nylanderi; assembly: GCF_030848795.1. Taxonomy (NCBI): domain Eukaryota; kingdom Metazoa; phylum Arthropoda; class Insecta; order Hymenoptera; family Formicidae; genus Temnothorax; species Temnothorax nylanderi. The sequence continues at coordinate 1,607,835 of NW_027249090.1, read as the reverse complement.
GCTCTTTGCGGTTGAAGATTTTCGGTAGTCCGCCAGAAAGACGGGCGAAAAGGGGCGGACGAGAAAATCGATGAGTCGTCCGGGACGAGATGCGATAAATTTTCGTTGGCGTTGCCGACTGCAAGAAAGTCGCCGAAGAAGCTTTTCGAAGGGAACGACCGGTTGCCCGACGAAGCACACGAAAGGGTCAAGCTGCGAAGAGGTGGTGTAGAGGAGAAAGAGAAGGGGTAAAAGAGAGAGAAGAGGTCGCTCGATCGAGGAGTAATGAGAGCTTACTGGGTGTAATGACCTCCACCTTGGGTCAGCGCCGTGGCGAGTGAATTGTGGATCCTTTGGGACGCTCGATGCGTCCACATCATTTATTCGGCCGTCGTTGATTTCGAGGAGAGAATATTAAGATTGAAAAATCGGCGAAAATTGGGAATTGCAAGAAGCAGCAGTCTTCTAAACGAGATCTGTATCTATAATCTTAAAGACAAATCTTCAACTGCCAAATGAAAGGCACAAAGGACGATGGATAAAGTAGGGCGATTTTAGCCTAAAAAGTGTAACGTTGTTATACATGTACTCTTACGATTTTTGAGTCGCTGAATACGATGATAGTATTTTTATTCGTTTAAATCCATGAAAAATTTGCATTAAAGGAGTTGAAATAAATCACTTTTAATAGTAATATGGCTAGTGACGATTTTGTTCTAATTATTTAATTACTTGTATTATAGTTTAGTTTTATTACTTTTGCAGGTATACATTCAAATGTGTGTTATGTCTTCAAAGACATAAAAGGTTTTAACCTATCGTAGTCGGACTATAAACTTTAAACCTAAACACATTTCAAATTACATATTAGCAATTTTTTGACAATCATATTGCTTGATGTGTTTTTCATGAAAGAATATTTAATTTAATATGAATATGACACGTACGCGTCAAAAACTTGGACAAATATTTAACATTCATTGAATTTTTCTCTGTCCATTATCAACGTCAAATTTTAATAGAAAATGTCAGGCGTAATACTTCTGACATTACTAACAAAGGCATATTTAGAAAGCGCTCGCATGATTCTCGTATTGAACGGCACATTATATTTGGCTGCGCCATTTCCGGAGTGTGATAATGCTAACGCAGGAACGTTATTCGATGAGAGCTGGTTTTCGAGGTAATGACCAGCATAATTTTACAGCCGTGAATGTGAAAAATAATGATGCGACGTTTGAGGAATTTATTTTTTATTATTATAGAAAGGATTCATTTATTTACTTACATATTTGTGTATCTATTTATTGCACGCGATCCAAATTAAAAATAAAAATTAAAGTTTATCTCGATGAGATAAGCAGTTGATTAAAATTATAAATTTTTGTGTATAATATCTATATATTAGATGAACATTAAATAATAATTTTCAGAGTATTGAAAGTGATTGATAATTCGTTTTTTCATTGGTAATGGTAATATTCTAAAAATAAATATTTTATAATTGCAATACGAAATTGCTTTTGACTCGCGCTCGCTCCGCATGAACATCGAGATTATTTCTGTCAAAAAGAAACACGTAATTGGAGTAATAATCGCCAGAAAAGGCTATAAGAAAATGTTACACGCACCTAAATTTTCATTAAAGACAAATTAACCCGCGACAGTAAACGATTCATGAAAGCATCGGCTATACTCTTGGCGTACCATATATAGCCCAAACAGCGGTATATATTACACCACGTGTCGGGTATGAGCCTGTCTTTGGTAATGGAACACCCGATGAAAGAAAGACTCCCTCGTTTCCTTTTCGGCACTGCACTCACGCTTTCTTGGCAGACGCCGATCGCCGCCCATAAACCCAGAAACCGGGGCGGACTACAAACAGTCAAGTGCATTCGCCTCTTTAGCAAACCATTTTCGTTAACGGATGCACATGACTTTTTGGCCTAATATATTAATTACAAAAGACATGTGACATACATCAAGATTTTATAGATTTATGATTCCTCGGATGAAATGCAACGCGACTGTGAAATAATATATATATTACTTTGCTCTATACATAAATAATAGAAATTTTTTAAGCCTCTTTAAATAGCTTTATAACTTTCGATATTAAATCGTACAATATGAAATATAATTATCACATTTTGTGCGATAATGACTAAACGTAGTTGTGGAATTTAATATAAATCTAGATAATTTTTTTAATTATCTAAAAGTTTATACTTTAAACTCTTTTCTAATTAAACTCCTTTGTACTTTTAATTCCATCACTACTACATTATCACAGAGCAGATATATGTTTTAGCGAGAATTTTGATATAATTTATCTTACTTACGTTGGGTGTGATAAAATGTAACTGTAGAATGTAGGTGCATAGTATCAGGCATGTGAGAAATGATTATTCTTTTATTTTTTTCTTTCAGAGTGGAGCGTATCGTAGCGAACAGAAATGAGGACACGAGGTATATAAATTACTTGACATTTATCGAATTAAAATATGTACATTAATTCTTCTAACTCTCTTCAAACTCTATCATTAACATCTTCAACTGACAATTCTGTTATTAACATTCGTGTACGATGATGTTATGTTATACCATAATGATAACACGTTCTTCATTCAAATCCGAAATGCAAAGCGTTTTACTCTTGGTTTATTTTTAAATAACTTCGGAAAATAGGAACTATCGGTTTCATAGCAGACACCAGATATCGTTTTCTTTTCTAATTTTTAACGTTCTTCGCTTAGAGACAAAGCATTAATTGAACAATATATAAATATTATTTAAAAGTTATTAGCATATACATTTGATTTTTAGTAAATAAAATGTAATTAATTTTAAGAAAAGTATTTTTCAAATATTATATATTTGGAAATATCAGAAGCTAAATTTTAATCAAAGTTTTAACATAATTGTCAGTTTGACTGCTCGTCTTTTTATTTATTTTAACATTATATATATATATCTATATATATATTATATATATTATTTTCAAATATAATTCGAAATAAAATTTTATTTTATTCCAAATTAAAAGTATCACGATTATCGCATGTAAATTGTAGTATTTATACAAATATGAGATTCTATATCGTCAGCATGAAGTAAATATCTTTAAAATTTATATTTTTTAGAATAGAATGTCTTCTTAAATTAATTTCTCTCTCCTCTCTCCTCTCACTCTCCCTCTTCAATGACAATATAATGTACAATTTAAATAAAATGTAAACATCTAATTTTGCTTTTAAAATAATTTTTTGTTAATTTTTTTATATCTAGTTAAAATAAAAAGCATGTTTTTACCCCATGAATTACATTCATTCGTGCAAAGGTTAATAATATTGCTCTCGATTTCGCGAAAAAGCTGACGAAATTCCCACCTGACCTATACACGTGGATCGGTTCCGCGAAGTCGTTTTAACTTTATCGAAGGGTAAGCGTTTGAGCACAGAAACTAGTGCAAAATTCGAAGTAACGAAGAGAGAAATTCGTAGAAGAGCACGGCTTGTATGAGCGTATTAAGATTTAAATTATTAAGGTCTAACGCGCGGACTGCGCCACAAGAACTTGGAACTCTAACAACAGTTCGACAGATTCACAATTACTTCAGATATTATTCCTATAAAATATCACGAAAATAATTTTATAGTCATGTAAAGTACATATATATGGGAAACAGTTCTGTAAATAGCTTTCGCAGCAATCGAGCTGGAGTTTATTCAGAAATCGAAAGTATAATCTTGTTTAAATTTCGATACGTCCTATTATGTGGAAAGATATATATAATCAGGCACAACACTATTCCTTATATAATTGATTACCTCTTACCTGCATTTGTGTGTCAAGTGATTCTTATCGAAAAGAAGTAACGTTTTATTTTATATATATCCGTGTCATGAAGGGGAAAAAACAGAAAGTGCGAGGAAAAGTGCCTGATATTAGATTTTCTTATAATGTGGTCCTCTCACCACATCAACGCCTACATATGTCTAATGCTTCCGCATGGACCGTATTGGAAAAAGGAACCCCGACAAATCAGATCCAGCGTAAAAATTCAATATCTCGTATGATATAATCAAATCGACACTGACTCAGATCAGAGAACACGTTCAGATAACACTGTGACCAAAGTGTTCTTGGTATATAAACATAAAATAAACTATTATTTTATGAAGGAATAAAACATCTCGAATTTCCGCAACACCAGTAAAATCTAAATTCGTCGAGTATATATCGGCTATTAATAAGAATCGAAGTTGAAATCCGATTAATTCTTTTTAATTCTTCAATTCTTGTCAATTCTTTATCTACAAAGATTACCGTACGCACTATATAGTTGGGTTTGAAATATTCAGAAATTTTCATAAATGCTTGATTAAAATTTCTCAACAGATTTCTTGAGAAGAAAATCAATGATGTCCCCTTAGGATGCTTCGGTTCCCTTAGGATGCCCTAGTAGACTAGTAGATGGGTATTGGCTCTAATACCCGCTGGTGAAACTAACGGTGATGAAGCTCCTGAACTAAGCGCGCTCTTAGACTGTGTCGTCATCCAGTAGCAGCTGTTTCCATTCAGCCTCGCCCTTCTTACTTGGCAACTTCCTCTGCAGCACTTTTAATTAACGCGCAGAAGGCACGCTTCCTATTTCATTTTCCCCTGCTCCAATTTCTTTCTGTACTAACGATTCGTATACCGAGTAAGCTCCGGGCAATATAAAACAGTGTTAGACAACCAGATAATATACACGTGCATTATCTAAATCAATATTTCCCATTTGGATCGCAGGATGGAAGATTCAGGCTGCACATTTGATCCACAATTAATATTTGTTAGAAAGCTCGATTTTCTAGAAACGAAAATGTCACAGCTGTTAAGCTCTTTAAAATGCAAAATTGTTAATCATGTATCATCCATCGAGTACTTTGAATCCATTACAAGCAATATACTTTTTTTTATATGAAAAATTTTTTATGAAATTCTTCGGAAAATATACAGAGAATAAATAAATCACACTGCTGAGAGGAAAAGAGGTACATTAATATATGTAAATAATCAATAATTAAAGTAATAATGTAATAATAATTAAAAGCGATTGTCTTTATCTTCTGGTTAGATTATAAACAATTTTGATAATTTACAACTGTAATTAAACTGTATCCAACACTAGAAAAAACACTAATGCGATGCCCATTTTTAAAAAGCAACAGCAGCAGTGGATTTACGTTATTCTGCATTTGCGTCGAATTTTAAAGTTTTATTGCATAATTTCAAGAAACGATAGAAATATACCTACATAGATGTATTTTGTCGAGTATATGTATTTTCAAAGTTTTTTTTCGGTTTACTTTGCAGCTCTCAAATATATTTTTGCGATATATTATAATATAATATATAGAATAAAAATAATATCTGAGAATCTATTAAACTATTGTTAGAGCATATTTACTGGAACAATCGTTTGACTCGATTTTGCACATATTTTACATTACTTTTATAATTTACTCGGAATGAAAGGAGATAATCGTTTATTCGACGCAACATTGAACAAAACATTAAGTCAAACAAGTATCGAAAATATATTAGCTGCATGATATCACACAGAATGGAGAACCCTGTGTTACATGTTACACGTTACATGTCCTTGAGCCGAGCGAATTATTAGCTTAATGTCATCGTGTGTAGATACATGTACACGCATCGAATATATAATTAAGACGTTTACAAGATGTCTATGTTTATTTTTTTTTTTCACATTATATCCATCAGCTGCAGCAGCTGCTATCTCACCACAAACTTGCCAACGGCAATATTCGAGATTCCGTTGTCTAAAAATTTAAGCGGTTAGAGATAACGTACGTAGTCTCGCCTGTGTTATATTATACAGACAGAAACTTCTCTCCCGATGTATTATAATCGTGTCTATACAGTTTTACGTACTAAAAACGGCTTGAAGCGAAGCTTCATCTAGCGGTAACGCGAACATCTAAATTTGTCCTCCTCAATATATATGCTTACCTTTTCGGAAAGACCATAGGTCATAGAGATACGTTGTGCTTTCACTCATATGTAAGATACGTGGAGCAGGCTTAGCCTATACCAAAAGAAATCGATGTATTTACATAATTAACGGAACGTATATATATTCTTTTTTATTATTTATCTTAATAAAGTATTATTTTCTATTGCTCCGCCGAGCATTTTAATCATAGTTCCATTAACCATTTCTCCAAATAATCATCACGTTTTGTCATTTTCTACTAAGTCTAGAATCGTAGCCCGCGTTCATGCGTTATAAACACTAAATATCCATTAAAGCCGGCCGGATACCGTCCGTAACATGTTACACGTTTCTGTTTACGTACACGAATATAGATATAATGAAAAATTACGCGCGCGCGCGCGTTACCATGCATGTGTTGCGATAAATGATACAACTTCTGTTAATTAGCAAAATTGGATTATAAAATCAATTGATATGTACAGCAAAACTGTTTATATGAGTGACGTGAAATTCTACCTCCTATTATAACATTTTTGTTTTAATTGCAAAACGTAATAATTAAATTATTGCAAGAGGTATATTTGCGTTAATGTATACTTGAGTTGATTGCTACCGCACCGTTTAATTATATATATTTTTCGCGATTGTAACGTTATTACCTCTAGAAGACGCTCTTTTTAACGCGCTTAAGAAACGGCACAAATTTTCGCTGAAGCTCGAGCCGGGTGGCATACAATGAAGGATCTCGAAACATATTCTTAACGAGCTCTAATTGGATCCTTGTGTCTAGAGCGGATGTCGTTTACAGGCATTAAGTCTCTCCCTCCCCTCTTCCTCCCATAAAAATCAAATTTGTTCTCCATCTTGCGAATTTACCCTGCCACAATTTGTCGAACTAATATATTACAAAGACATTTGGCGCATAAAATGCTCCGAAAGTTATTTTCCTTTTGACTATAGATTCTCCGAAAAATTTGGAATCAATTTTTCTTCAGCAATTTAGTTGCGAATCAGCTTTTTACGCGGAATATGGCATAAATATATAAACTTTATATACATAACAAAATTTGATTACATGTATCAATGATTACGGCAACACATTTTCACTTATACTCCCTCCAATGATTTCTGCAAGGCAATATCACCGCCCACATTATTATATCATCGAGAAGATATTTTTGCATCCGAACTTTCGACGGCGCGCCGCCTCGCGCATAAGCGGCGAAAATCGCCGTTCTTCGTACCTCATATCTTGCACGGAGTCCGGGCACGTGCGCGCGAAAAGGGAACGAGAGAGGATGACCCTCGGCCGTGCGACAGACGAGGGAAGACTCTCGTTTCGCAAGCGACGATAAATACGTTGCCAAACGTACGTATACGCGCGCGCCGGGCCCCGAATACACCGCTACCATCCTCGCAGTGCCCGCTGACCCATTTGTGAAACTCGCGTTGCCACACACTTTCTGCCGTGCACCCGATTATTACAACACTTTACGAATTACGCGGTCCTCGGCGCGGGCCGAGCCCATTGAAATCGTGATACGCAAGATTTTCAGGGCTCATTTCAAGACCTGCGATTAATTAGCGGAAAAGAGGATAAATCATTTGAGAGGACGAAAATTGAGGTCGTAAAATAACACGATTGTCAGTATCACGGAAAATAAAGATTAGCTACTATAGCTAAAATAGTCGTAATATATGGATAACTAACATTTTTTGCAACGAGAGTAACATTTTTTGCAGCGAGAACAAAAGGTTTTGCTACACTGAGAAAAAAATGTTGTTAATTTGACTAAACTCGTTTAGTTGGTGTGATTTGTTTAATGTAAATATTAATATATTTAAATCAAATATACGTGAGTAATATCAAGAAATATTTTATTTTATTTTATATAATATTTGTTGAATTAACAAATGTTAGCTTGACAGCCCGTGACCGCTGCATTTAGTTGAATCAAATAATATTTCTTTGAATCAACGATTTTTTTTTCTCAGTGTACTATTGCTAAACTATAGCTCTCGCTGCAAAAAATATAGCTCTTGCTGCAAAAAATATTAGTTATCCATATTTTACGACTAAATTTAGCTAAATTGTTTTCCGTGATATAATTTGGAAAGCTTTATAATCAAAATTTCTCGTCGTACCGGTGTATTGCGATAACACTAACAGCCTTTTGTATTATTTCTTAAACGTGCGTACCCGAACTTATTTTCGTTTATTTCGTGAAATGATAAGAAGGAAACGTTTTATATAATTTTTGTAGAACCATCCAAATTCAATGATTTTTGTATATAATGATTTATTTCAATCACTTATCACAGACACTTTTATTTAAAATTCATCTTATATGTTACATTAATTACATAGGATAAACTCGAGTGAGATGGCCATAGAGGAGAGATGACCCACTCATATTCTCTCAATCCAGCTCGTCATCTAGTATCGGATGAATGAGTCATCTCTCCTCTAAGGCTATCTTACCCGAACTTACCCTAATACACGTTACAGTAGATCAAGTTTTTTGAAATTATTCTTTTTAATTGTCATTACTTTCCAACTCAATGACCAATATTATATTGGTCATTCGTCCTCACTTATTATGGATGGATATTACGCACTTATTGGTCCTTTCAATATAGTTCTAAATTTCTGCGTTTTGCTTGGATTCTGGAAGGGGACATTCTTTCCAATCATCATTCGCCATTGTTATATCATAGCAATGCTCCATCGTTCTAAAGGCTTTCCAACCAATAACAGTTGCCGGTTGCCGGCCCGAAAAATGTCCTGCATTCTGAAAACTTCGGACAATTTTGGCCTGCTTTGGAGACCTTATATATGGTCACGAACTGTGGCCTTCCTGTCCTATACCAGTACTCGCAGTCAAACGTGCCACAGATCGTGTCGATTTCTGGAAATCTTCGAAGAAATCACTCGGAATCAATCATGAGAAGGAAGAATCCTTACCCTCGTTTAAGGAATCGACGGACTCAAAGGTATTTAAAAAAATCAGAAATATTACTGAGAAAAATAAGAGAAAGCAAAAAATCGGATTTATAAGACACGAGGCCTCTAGGCGGGTTCGATAGAATAGGGGAGAGTTGAAAAACCGTATCGGTCACAGCCCTCTGTATAAAGTGTATAAACGACTTTATCGGACGCATGACGTCGCATGCAGCGATAAAACGCGATATCAGCGCGTGTAATTCGCTATACGCTCCTCTTCTTCTTTTTTCCTTCTTATCGTTTATCATAAGGCCTTTGAGAGCGGTCTTTGACGTTAGAAAAAGAAATCCACATGCAGCAGTTATAAATAATTTTCTCAAAGAGAGGAGCACGTGGGGAAATACTCTTGCGCCGTCTCTTTCCCGCCGTAATTTGCCGTTCGCTAATTCTTATTTATAACCGCAACATATCGTAACGTGTTATGTAACTCTCAACAGTAAAATTTTCCATTAATTCTATAAACGTTCTTTTGTTGACAGCCGATAAGATGCGAATTTCAACGTGAATTAAACTTGCCTTATTGCATACGAACAAAGCTTGGTATGTATTAGATTAGACGATAACACACAGGGTGTGAATTTTATATTAGTCATGCGTCATTGAGAAATATTTCTGAAAGCTTTAAAAATGCAATAATGAATAAATATTTTGTAGAGATGTGCGAACTATTCGAATTCGAATTTCTATAATTCGAATCCGAACTATTCGATAATTTCGAATTTAGATGGATCAAATACGAAACACATTGTACATTGCCAATTTTATAAAATTATTTTCCGTCAATGAGCAAAAGTACGATCATGTTAATAGGTGCATTAAATATTTAAATATATTTTTGCTTTAAAAAGAATTTATATTATATAATTAATATTATTTTTCCATTAAAATATTCTCTTATTATCTACATGTTAAAATTCAATCTAATAATAATGATATTGTTAATTAAAAATTACATTTCAACGATTTGATTCGAAAGTATTTGATTCGCTTCAATTCGAATGAAATTTTGTCGATTCGATTCGATTCGAATTTGATAGAGAAAATAAAATTCGATACGATTTGATTCGACATCAAAAATCCTTGATTCGCACATCTCTAATATTTTGTTGTTTATTAAGAATGTCTACCTTTTTGTGATACACTACATAAAAACAAATAATTCTGCTGTTGCAACAAAATCGTCATTAATATTGCATATCAAGAGACACGGTAGTCTTGCGCCAAGTATACGTGAAGCGAGACTGCACGATGACTCTTTTATGCGATGCAACGAGTTGCGAGTTTCTTAGTAACAGCAATAAAATTTAGTTAACGGAACTAATTTTACGAATTATTTGTCATTAAAACAAAATCTGTTTTGTTGCGAGAATAGAACAAATTTATTGAGTGTATTTGTCTTTAGAATCACGTTAATTTGCTATTAAAGCAAAATAATGTATTCTTAGCAAATACATTTGCTATCGGAGCAAAACTACTGCTCGCTAGTCGCCTTACTGAGCGAAGAGAAAAGACAAAAGAGGATAGACGCTGAGACAATAACCATCGCGCAGATTTCTTGCATCTATGCGATATGGCCGCACATATGCACGTTATGTTCATAACAAAATACAACTAACAATTTTAATATGCAAAACTGATTTTTTTGACGTATTAGGTGTATGTGTGCTTTGAAGTACGTGTGATCTATGAGAGAACGAATGTTGTATCCTATGAATATTGTGTCGTATTCTCTTTTGTCCTTCCTACAAAAAAGAAAGTTTACCGATTCCATTTGTGTATTATACGGCAAGATAAGGGCTTGACTCTGTGTCATTAGCAGGTCTTAATATTCATGAGATTCCAAATTTAAGGATAACTACGAACGCAAGAGTCGCATGCTTTCGAGTGATACTTATCTGTTCTATTAATCTGTCTGTACGTGTTGCAATAATGATTCGAGGCCTGCTAGACAGTTGGAGAATTCCTGAAAGAAATTATATGGTAAAAATATAATTTTGCTCATGTAACAAAATTATATTGTTAATACAGCAAAAAAATTTGATAATCGAACAAGAACCAATTTGGCCTTACAGCAAAATAATTTGTAGTCAACAAAATTATATCCAGCAAATAGCGATTAATACTCTTAACAAATCGTTTTGCTGTCCATATAATAACGGACAGATTTTGCTACAACAGCATAAAATCTGCTGTGCTAGCAAATTATTTTTATATTTATATAATATGGAAATAATTACTCGATGGTAATGAATGTATTACACATAATTGGGTGCAGATTGACAAAATTCCGATCATACGATAATTTAATTCGCTCTCACTACCTTGTCAAGTTACGTCTGATAAGGTAGTTACACGAGGGAATTAATTACTTTGTAATGCGAACAAATTACGAGAACTCTTACATAATCGAACAACTGTTGCAAAATTTTTGAATCGACATCCGCAAGACACTTATCTATATATAATATAAAGAACTGTATTACTATTCACAAAAGGACATTTTTCATGCTAATATCTGCACGAAATTAGATATCGGTAAAGTAAAATCGAGTTGTTCTGTGTACGAGAAAATCATTGAGTGAGACAAGCTGGAGAGAAAGAGATGTGTGAATCGGCTGATGATGACGATGTGTAAATAGAACATAAATGTGCGTACGTATACATGTGTGCGTATATGTATACATGCGTGAAGCGAATCTTGAAGGTCGCGAGATCGGTGGCATCGTTATAAAAGGCGAGGCGAGACTCTGTATGCGATTCCAGAAAGGCGAAGCTTTGAAAAAGGCCTTTCCCCGTCGTGGGCAGAGACGCGCTCGTCCGTCTAGAAGGGACTTCAGCCGTAAAACAACGGAATACAGAGACACGGAGGAGATGGGAAAATGAACACATCTTCAAGCTATATACAATGTTTTAGAATAAAATTGTGAATGTGTGAAAAAAGTGAAAAAAAGAATATCTATATTATTATATACATATAAACAAATGTCCCGACTGACTCATCAACGCCCAGCCCACGTCCCTAAATCTAGAAACATACAATTCGGGGAGTATATTCCTTCCATGACGTAAGCACCCACTAAGAAGGAATTTTTAGAAATTCGATCTTTAACGGAGTAAAAAGGGGTAAAATGTGTTTTCACGGATTCCTCAATATCTTTTAAACCCGATGAGATATCGGCTTGGTTTTTGCTTACAAAGGTTATCCATACAAATGCTTAAAAACATAATTCAGGATTTTGCTCTAATCAACTCCTAAAGGGGCAAATCTAGATTTGGGGGTGAATTATAGAATCCTTCGCATACCGTATAGCGAAGCACGAGGTATCAAGCTAATCAAGAATATTTGAAATTATCATGTGTGTCAAGAAAAGCGCATTTTTTCCTACCACATACAGAACAATTCAAGTATTATTTGCAACTCTTTGTCTCACTCACGTATAAAATATCGCAATCAAATTTGTACAAATGTATGACGATATTATTTCCACAACTGTAATCTACATCTGATTTATTTTTATCCATGTCGATTAACAATGCAATGATAAGATTTGCACTCGCCGCTCCAGAAATAAGTTTTTCATATATATGAGTAATTACATAGCCAATCAGATGAGTATGTTGGACAATTTAAAAAACAATTTCTTTTGACATTTGTTCTAAATTATTCGTTCTAAAGTTCGTGAAAGTAAAGAGAGATATGCTCACGTAACATTCTAATATTCTAAGGAATCTGACACTCGGATTTAACGCAACACTATTGTTATTGCAGTCAAGTGTCAAATTGTACCGAATTAACACTATAAATTAGCTGATGCACCGTGATATAAGTTCTTAGTACCACGCGTGAAAATATATCGTCATAATTTATTACCTCAATTTCTGAAGCTGTAGTAATTCACTAATAATACAAATTGAATTCAGCTTTCCTGAATTAGATTTAGATGTATCAAATAATGATGCGGTAAAACAAGCATACATACTTAATTTAATACAAAATTTAATTGCGGTACATGACTATTAACTTTAAGCCCAATTTTATCAGCAGTTCTCTCGATCGCTAGATGATCAAGAGAATTTCAGGTTATAAAAGATATAGCAAGATATAAATATCGAACAGATAAAGAAAGAATGGGGTTAATCTGAAACTTCAATCTTTATAGGAATAACCTCATTTAAACAAAGAGCTTCTCAAAAAACGTCCTATGTCGTTCAGCAATTGTAGTCTGAGTCTTGTCTCGTTCAAGAAATAAACCGTTGGATGCATAATAGAGTTACAGATCAGTGAAATGTCATTATTTATTCTTTGCTAATGGCTTCCGAGATATCAAATTCAGCCTAAGCACATCTAAAAGATTATTGAGGGGTAACAGAGCGAATGCAAACCGATACTTTGATAACGATAGGCCAAGATAACATATCGCCATGGTCACGAACTGCACGTTATCTGCAGCTGTGATACGATCACAATTATAACATTTATTTAGCGAGCACGGTGACAATTTTCTTGGTTAAATTTCAAAATGTGAGACAAAATTAGTATTTGCGAGTGAGATTTTTTTTAGAAGAAAAATATTTTCTTCAACTTTGATTCTGTCCTCGTAGCTTATCATGAACGTTTCGTCAGCGGACCACCTTTTTTCGCTAGTGCACTATCAGCCTTAGGCAATGTTTTACCGCGATATACAACACAAAACAGTTTGGGTCAGACGGCGTTATCAGGCTTGACTATGGTAAAAAAAATTATAAAAGATGGCATGCAAAAACGATTCTGCAATTTATCTTTCTACTCACGTATCGGCGAGTGATTTACGCAACCGGAGCCATTTGCGAGTAACGTTTGAAAAAAAAAAAAACATTTGGGAGAAGCGATGTTTGGAAAGTGACGACCGAAATCTGAAAATATTCCCCTCATTCCATCGAAATAACTCATGCGGAGAATTGCGCGCGTTTTAACGTTTCAAATGCAGTCATACGGTTTTACATGTCGACAAAGTAAAGAACGATGAATTTTTAAAGGACTTCAAGAAAGTCTCTCCGAAACATTGGATTACTAGAAAGACTGGCGTGAGTTGTAACATTTCAAACGCAGTCGTACGCGTTTTGTAAACCGAGAGAATGTTTGTTTGAAAAAACCAGGCGTTTTCTGGCGCCGGAATTCGTATAAATTCGATGAAATTCTATAAAGTCAGAATGCATTGTATCGAAAATTCGCATCGTATCATTCGTAGAAATAAGAAAAGTTTAAATTAACTTTTATTGAAATAAACATTTTATTTTTAGTTATGACAAAAAGATTCGAGTATTTTATTCATTTTTATAAGATAAATGTATAGAAAAACTATTTTTTTTAAATATATTTTTTCCGACGTTATAAAAAATCTTGTAGCCTTTATTGCTTTACATAATAAATGCGATAGCTCGAAGCAAACGCCGAATGGTGACCGAATCGGCATTACATCATTCCTTATCTCCGGTATCTTGTTTTCAGCCCTCTCTTTAAACAGACTCAAAAGAGACCACAATGGTCCCGCACAAAGCATGCGGGTTGCATTTCACTCTTTTTGGAACCTACATTTCTTCCCTTCGCAAGAACAAAAAGTCGGCGGGGAAGCGATGAGATCTCTAACTATATTAAATCGTTTTTCAGACATAAATACAGCTACAGAGATCGGGACGATCTGCCTCGCGCATTAGCATCGAACGACCTTTTCGTCCAATTCCATATTGCTAAAAAGATCACGATCAGCGGCGATGGCTGCGTCGTGAGCCGATTTTGTTGTTCGCGAAACACCCAACGCGATCGCGATTCTGGAATAAAACGGCAGACGACGCGCTCCGCTTTCGCTTTCCGCGCGAAAAGGTCAAAGCCTCGCTCCGATTTTGATCGATCCTCGTTAACACATATTTATTTGATGGCTTGCCAAAATTATCACGCAAAGTAGCTATTATCTTCGGAAAGGCTTAGGTCGAAAATACAACTCCCAGTTGAAGCTATACAATACATCTGTCATAAAAATTCCTTTAATTAATATAAAGCCAGGAGTTTTGTGAGTGATTATATAAATTTTAATAAAATACGTAAAAAATTCCTACTTTATTTTGATAGCAATGCAATTTTCAGAATCACTTATATCTCTTTCGATACAAGGGTAGGTAACTCAAATTTATTCAATCGCAAATCGAAGTCTCCAAGTGTGTCTCGCACTAAGCGTCTTTCTTCACTCTTTCCCCTTCGCGCGAGTTTTCGTAATACCTCGAGCTCGACAGTTCTTCGAGCAGGTTTCCTTTTGAATTCCTGGTCAAAGGCTTCTTTCACCCGTCCTCCCTTCGTTACCGGTATACTTTTGCAGTTTTGCCGTGTTTGTCGTCGAAAGCCGGATACTTGGGTAAATATCTACACGCTTTCATAAATTTCAGTCACATATTCGCGGTGGTCGGGCCTTTACAATTAGTGAAAGGAGAACTCGGGGAGAGAACATTTCGACACATTGACTACAAAATGTATACGGGCGTCGGTTCTCTCGGAGGGAGAGAACTGCCTGCCTTCATTTCGCCTCTCGACCACGGCTCGAGCGCCACGGCTCGGGCTAAGCTTCCGCGCCGTCGCTCGCCTTTCATATCGACTTTTACCAGTCGTAAAACCATATCGCTCGAAACGGTCGGTCCGGCGCATTACAATCGACAAAAATCTTTACCATGTTGCGCTTACCCGCGGTAAATGTGACGCCTCTTGCCGGCAGCGTTGAAACTGTAGTTTAAAATTTGCCAAAGAATATAGTATCTTTACTTGCTTTTAATTTTAAAGCTCTGTTACCTATTAACATATTTGATTATCATTATGTTCTATGATGACAAGTATTAAACACAAATTTTAAGTTGTCATCATTAATTCATGCACGTGTATGATATATTTGGAATTATCGATCCGATTTAATGAATGTCGATGAGCAATTTTCCGTGACCATATTTTTAAACGATTATTTATTTATCTCAAAATTATACAGAATTATGCTTTAAAAGCATAATTATTTTTGTTAAATTATTCTTCAAAAGATTCTCTTTAAAGTATTCTTTCTAAAAGATTCTCGTTAAATAATAGAAATTTCTATTTAACGCTAAATTTTCGCTAAATGATAAAAATAGAAATTCTCTTGGAATTCGCTTCATAAGTAGATATCGAAGAATACCTGAGAGAGTATCAAGTTCAAGAGGTCGAAGCTGGTGAAATGAGGATATAGTGAACTCGTAAAATGTTCATCCGCCTTCATCGAGACGAAAGATCGCGCTTCCATAAGCAGCGATGTCTCGGCGAATCGCGCTTATTGCGTTTGATGATTGTCTTGACTCATCGTTAGCGAATGTCAGCGAATGACGTTAAGAGCTCGTTGATGCCTCGTTGAAGAGAATGTCGAACGTCGTACAACTTCAGAAACGTCTATCCAATACTCCTTCGATATTACCGAAGCATTGTACTTTCTGATATTACACACATACTTTTCGCTTCTCGTTATTTTACTTTTTACATTAGAAAATGTCGTAAATACCGAATAAAATATTTTCAAATATATTCGATTTTGAAATATTCTGTACATTTTATTCTATATATTATTAGAATATAAATAGATATTGATGTTCTAATACTTATTTTCTAGTACTTATCTCGATTTATAATTTTGAGTTTTTCTTGATAATATTAATATTAACCTCTTCATAACGGGTGCGAGCGTGCCAGTATTCTTTGTACACATGGAAACTCTGGAACTTCTATAAAAATCCGTAAAACCTATATATAGCTTGCGTTAGCAAGCAACCTCGCGTATCGACAGTCAGACAGACACTGAAGGAATAGCTCCTCGGGGAACCGAGATCCTGGGCACGGAAATTTCCGTGCATCCTATAAGCGACGGGAAAAATTGACGGAGCCAACCGCGGGACTCGAACTCGGGATCCTTCGTTCCCACACCTAGCACTAGGCTGCTACCCCACGACTGCTCCACTACTACGCTAATTTCTCCGATCTCCCATCAATACAGGACCCTACGGCCCTAAATCTCCTACAATCCCGTCCATAATCGCCACGTGTACCTACAAAGTAGAGTCCCTAGAAGTAAGTCTGGCCAATGTTCAAGTTGATACAAAATATTGTATGTATATACGCACCTACTACCATACTTGTACTACAGGTGTAGTTATAGTAATAGTTCGAATGTGTTTGTACCTTTCTTTCACAAACGTTATTGCATTTTATCACTGATTGGTGATAAAATCTGCCATTGCATATTAAGCTAATCAAAAGTTAAACCACAATCATCCAGATTTTTACTTCTAGGGACTCTAGTACAAAGTACGCAGGCGCGCCCGCTGGAAGGTTAATGTAGGTACTTAGTATTGTATTATTAAACTTTTTTGAACGACGCACACGATGTAATAGTTAATTTTTCAGAAAATCGGTCACAAAGCCGTCACTACGAATAACCAAAATGACATATTGATAATAATCAGTCATCGAATTTCTTGTATAAGTTTGTTATCAC
This sequence comes from Temnothorax nylanderi, assembly GCF_030848795.1. NCBI lineage: Eukaryota > Metazoa > Arthropoda > Insecta > Hymenoptera > Formicidae > Temnothorax > Temnothorax nylanderi. The sequence continues at coordinate 1,590,305 of NW_027249090.1, read as the reverse complement.
CCAGCTACGTGATAAACGAAAATCCTGGAAAATTTTAACATCGATCTTTGGCAATGTTTTATCATCGACAAACAAAGATAGGAATAATGCCTCGTGCGCATATAGACGAGAATCGATATATTTTTATGAATTTTTTCTGCTAATTAGGAAAAGATTAAATGTGCAGCGTTTATACGCGCACCGATCTAATCCGCATTAATCTTATCCTTGATCGCAAGCGAATAAAATGCTTACTATTATAATTCACCGCTGGCGGCATAAACTACAGGCTCCTGTCCAGAAAAAAAACTGTTTATCAATTGCGCGTTGCAGAGAAAAAATTCCACTGAGAAAAAGATACATGTATATTGTAAATCGTGAAAGGAAAGATTACATAAAACTCTCGCGGTCGCCATCTAATCCTCAATGCGTAAAAGTCGCGTTGCGAAACATTTTTTTTTTATCCTTTGATATTTTCTACTTAGATGTATTACGATGACAAGTTTTGAACCTTTGCACAAGCGCTACGAAATTTTTCTATTGCTGTCATATTCACTTTGACCCTGTTAAAAAATTTATTTAAAATATTAGATAACATGTATCTTGATAACAAATGGATGATGAAACAGTAGATATAAACAGAGTATACTTTAAAAAAGATGAAACTTTTTTTATATTATATTATTCTATATTAAGATTATCGAAATTTTGCTTCCTTATATAGGAAGTCATTTTCGTTAAAAAAATTTTATTTTTAGTTTTAGATGCCAATGTATTCAGAATATTCTAAAACGTCGAAAAATCACATTTTAAAAAAATGTCTCGTATGTGTGTGTGTGTGTGTGTGTACGAATTCCTCGAAATTTCAAACGTCTATAACTCAAAAACTACTTAAGTTACAGCGCTGCAGTTTGCCACACAAGTATAAAATAATACAATACTTTTATTTACTGTCATTTTTATAAAAATTTATAGTGTTTTAGATTTAGATTTTAAAAAAGTTTTAATTTTTCAAAAGATGCTGTGGAAGATCTAACTTTCGCAAATTTTGAGATATCGGACTAAATTTTCAAATTATTATTTGAGATATCGGAACTCCAATTTTTATACAGTTACCAATGTTACCATAAGCTGTTGATACTGCTTATTTTATAAGGCAAATAAAATATGTTTCTAGAATAATACAATTACTAAAAATTATTAATGTAATCGAATACACACACACACACACACACAATACGATACTCTTTCAGATATAAAATTGAATATGAAACAAGTCAAAACTCTCCTGTAGTGCGATTCTGCAACTCGTTATGAGGTATCGACTATCGTTGCGCAGATATTTTATATGGTAAAAAAGCTGCGCAATTGTCGTTATAGCTCATAACGACGGCATAACGAGTTACAGAATTGCACTACTGCATTACATTGGCTACACAAACTGCTGATGGTTCTCTAATTATTAAATGTAAAAAAATAACTTAAAAGATATAAGAATTAAGTCTTTGTTTTTAATTCAATTTGAATTTCTGCGAAACTTAATTTATAAGATAATAGTTTAATATTACAGCTGATAGAAAAAAAATAACATTTATTAATTTCATATGGAAGAACTATTTCTGTTCAATAAGGGATATCGTATTATTCATCAAATGTACCTATTATTGAATACGCTTTACAGAGAACGCCTGGGCGTTCTATCTATATCGCACAAAGAACGCTCGTTACGCTTAACGCTAGACGTGACTAAACGTCTGTTACGAGATCGTTATGCGATCGTCTGTCGTCATTCGCGCGGCTATATCGACGGCCAGAGGAGCGCGACTCGCGGCGCTACATTTCCCCGTTGCGTTCTTCAGCTAGTACATATTATGCCAGAATTGGAAACGTGCCTAAGAGAATCCCGGTCTCGCCCGGTCTCGCTCCATCTCGCGAGAGGCGCGTGACGGGAAGAACGTGGGACGCGCGCGGACTCTCGTCCTTTTCGTCCGGTTCGGCGAGACCAGAAGGGCTGGCATCGGTCTACCCGCCCGCCGCCGCGCCGTTCTCCGGACAAAGAGGACAAAGGCCCAGTTCTGGGCGCGCCTCCGCGCACGATCATCTCGAGAGGAGCCCAACCGCCGCGGCCGCGCCGCGTACGAGACGCGCGAAATGATGTATACGTGCACGCGTGGAGAGTGCGTGCGCGCGCGCGTATATGTATGTGTACGTGTACACGCGTATGCGTGCCTGCCTCCGTCCATGAAATACTTTCACTGGTTTCACGGCCAGCAGACACGTTTACACGATGCTAATAATACACTTCACGGTGCTGCGGTACCATTTACTTCGCTGCCTCGCGGTCGTGCGGATCGGGCAAGAAAGATACAGAGAGAGAGAGAGAGAGAGAGAGAGAGAGAGAGAGAGAGAGAGAGAGAGAGAGAGAGAGAGAGAGAGAGACGAGAGGGAGAGAATGAGAGAAAGAACGAGAGCTCGATCCCGAGATAGTCCTTCGTCCTACCCGGCTCGCAATTGTATTGTTGACGATCGGTCGACGAACTTTGTAAAACATCATCGATCGCGTTGATTAATTGCAACCTTGACGCATTTTGACAGCTGGAATGTTTTAAAAGTTGGTTTTTATGCGACACTTTATTCGCAATCAAGGACAAATCTAACACTAGATCAGATCGGTCACGTCACAGTGGTACCTTCAATGTCCTTTCCTAAGTAAGGGGGGATAAAACCGTAAAAAGACACGGATTTTTTGTTTAGTCTGCAGGGAGCGCTTTTGAAAGGAAATCGAAGAGTTTTCTTTCGCGATTGTCCTTGACCTTTATCTCGAGAGGATATCTCGGCGGAATTCCACAGAATCCCCGATTGAGATGTCAGTGCACTCTCCCGTTTCTCCGTCTTTCTTCCGACCGCGGAGTAATTGGCGCATGCAACCAGGAAGAGGAGGGTGTCCACTATTGTTGTCTCACCGGCAGGATGTGTCGACGACACGTTTCTGCCGCGCATCCGCCGGAAGAAGCTCCTCTTCGTCTTCGATAAGCCATTCGCTTCCACATACGAATTCTCACAGACGAATGTTTAATTGTCGATGCGAAAATGAACCCGTGCACTTTTAAACGGCACGCGAAATTTGCGTAAGCGTTCTTAAACGCGGTCTCAAATAGCACGTGATTTAAAGCATAGGGTATGTGTTGAATTTAGATTTCTCCATAAGACAAGAATGTACAAACAAACATAGCTCGGTTACCGTTAAAGTGTAATATTAGCTGGTGCCAAAAAGTTTTCTTACACAACAATCTTGGGTATATCAAACGATTACATCTAAATGTATAAAGTAAGTACCAACTATTTTCAGGATAGAGCTGTTGCGAAAGTCTGAGCGCAGAAGTTGTTACAATTAAAAAGTCGAGCACGTTTTGCCTGGTATTACTGGGCTGGCAACTCGGGGCGATTCGAACTTTCGTACGATTTGAAGCTTCGCGATGGAGGGTCGCGATGAGTTTTTGTAACTGACGTCGGAACAAAGCGCGCCGTTTAAAGTTGGCGAGTTGCTACGACGGCTTCTCACGGCGCGTCGCAACGCGTCGAAAGTCGATTAAAGGATGCGCTCGAGAAGGAGAGCGTCTTCGCCCGTTTCTCCCGCAATTTCGAAATCCGCGCAATGCGCGACCCGAGAGGAGAGAACCTCCGACAGCGGCGCGGAGTTCAGAGCCGTACAAAGAGCTTCTTTGTTCATCGCCAGTGACGGAAAGGATTCTCAGGTGAAGTGTTCGCGAACCGCGCGCGCTCTCTCAAGGATTTCTTAAAATCGAAATTCTCGTCACACTAACCACGCGCACAAGGAGGCTTTATTCGTCGCTCGGTGCCGCGTTTGAACGGTTACGTGACGCGTAATCTCTTGCACAAGATGTCTGAGAAACTATCGCCATCGCCTTACTACTCTATCTTTTTTTTTTTTTACGTTGATAAAATATTTCTCATTTCTTTCAGAGAGTTTTTCGCTTTATATTAAGTTTTACAAACTGTGTAAACGCTGCCGCTACTACTCAATCTAACTACGTTTTTAAAAATAGATGTGCATTTATATTAAAACGATATTTGCTTAATTTTATCACACGTTATAATTCAGAATTTAATCTATATTAATTTCGGGCGAAATTACACTTAATAATAACTTCGTAAAAAAATCTAAGTTTACAAATATCACCTAAGACTGTTGCAGTCATAGACAAAGATCAGGCCAATGTTATTTTGTGAAGTTGAAATGTTCCAGTGGCATTCTCCGTGGAATCTCGGTTGTCGAATTGGCAGGGTGCCTGCACGCTGAATAGCGAGATTCAGGCACGAAGTTGAGATCCATTGCAACACCATTTTTCTCGTGAATAATAAAGAAGTGGTTTGTTGTACTTAAATCAAGCAGAATTAAAATTGTTTATTGCAAGAATTAAATATATTTATTGCATAATCAATCTGAGAAATCAATTTTAGAAAAAGGATTTTAATTTCACAATCAGAGACAATAACAACTCGGCTGCTTCCAATTCATACCGTTCCTCAATTTGTCGACTGCCGCCAATTTATCGTAGTAACATTGGCCAACTATCTGCCTTTGACCGCGATAGACGGACTTGCATGTCATTTACGTCGTGTGATAAGAATCGAAAGTATTGAAACGCTATCTTACATTTATAATTCAGTATCACTCCTTGTCGAGAATGGCAGAAAATGTGATCTTTATAAAATATTTTTTTATTAATTTCTATTCCGTTCATTCGCAAACGTAAATACATTATAAAAGAACAAGATTTCAAACCTAAGATTTTAAAATAATAATTATGCTATGATAGTAGTTGCTATGTAACAGTAATTGAGTGTAGATGCATCTTTATAGTTGTACATTAATGATTGACATGCTCGCGATAGAGAACCCATCTTGCTCCAGACAATTCCGTGTCCCTTTGTACGTCCCTGGCGAGCGCGATGCAACAGCAGGGTAATCTTGCGCGAACACTCCGTCGTAGTTTCGTCTTGTCCGTCTCGGCTCGCGGATTTCTCAAAATATCCGCTCCACTCCCTCCTCACGGTCTCGCCGGCGCGAATATATCCGCCCGCTTCGCTCGCGAGCGGGCAAGCGCGCTCGTGATTTCACGCCGATGGACGTGCTAACGAGCTTTGAGGTACTCACCGACACGTGCTCGGCGGTTTGCTCATTAAATTAGGTAACAATGAGTGGACGGAATACGCCCGCCGCCTCCGCACTTGTACGTACCCCACGAGTTTCTTTCGTTCCCTTTCTCTTTCCCTCTTCCCATCTTCTCGCTCTATCCATCTCCCTCCTATCCTCCCACCTCATACCGTATGGTGGGGTGCCAAGGATGTGTGTGCAAGCCAAGGCGCACCACAGTGGGGTCGGGTACCAGACAAGGTCACGGCTACCAAGCGCTGGTTTCTCTTTCTCTCTTCTCCCCGTTCTTCTTCTCCGTTCGTATATTCCTTCCCTTTTCCTCCTCCTGCCTATATCTTCCCATCCTTTATAACTGTCCCATCTTTCTCTTTTTCTTTTCCTCCACATCTCCTCGAGTCCTCCCTCCCTCTCTTTCTTTCTCTCTCTCTCTCTCTCTCTCTCTCTCTCTCTCTCTCTCTCTCTCTCTCTCTCTCTCTCTCTCTCTCTCTCTCTCTCTCTCTCTCTCTCTCTCTCTCTCTCTCTCTCTCTCTCTCTCTCTCTCTCTCTCTCTCTCTCTCTCTCTCTCTCTCTCTCTCTCTCTCTCTCTCTCTCTCTCTCTCTCTCTCTCTTTTTCTATCCTCCCAACGTGGCAGCCATCTTGGGGAATGTGTAGCGTCATCGAACGCACCATCCAGAATAACAATAAATTATCTTTTCCACTTACCTCTCACCTTCCACCTCCTCCCGCCCGGTTCTCCATCCTGCAATCTATATAGTCTCGGACCGATGCGTCGCGTCATATTGCGCGAGGAAATGAAGGATTTCCACTGTGAGCGGCGCGCGGAGTCATTCTTCCGTTCGTTTCTCCACTCCGCGATTTTCCTTCGTCCCCTCTCCGCCGTCTTATCTGTTCCGCCGCATCTCGCGATGTCTCAATCCGAGCGTATGCGCCTAGCTGCTTCCAAATCGATCGAAAGGAATATGACAGCGCGATGCAGTAAATAATATAAGTTTGAGCAAAAATTTTTCTAAATTACACGAAACACTTGATAAATCGTCTTTTTTTTTAAATATATATTAATATATTGTACCCAAGATTGCCATAAGATACTATGTTCAGGAATCCAAGATGCTCCCCAAGATATTTTAATATTTTCGTGACAACCTATTAAAGCCACGAAGAATGAAGTCACCACTTGATGGCTCGACAAAAAAATAATTTGAAGAGAAAACATTTTCCTAGAAGGAGGTAAAGTCCCACGACACAAGCCTTGAAAATGGCAGGGGTCTTTTGTCCTATCACGTGTTATCGACTATCTTGAAGCACGAACCCTTCTCCTCGGTTACCAAAGTCTCAGATTATCTCGATCTTCCCCCTATCATATCATCCACCTCAGTAACCAAGGCGCGCTTTAATTCAGGATACAACATCCGAAACTACTGTGACATGCGTAATTTGCTAGACAAAACAACCCGGACAAGAATTTTAATAATATCGTGGCCTTTTATTAAACAATTATTTAAAAATGTTTCTATTTTAATAAAAACATCTGAGTCGCTATTGTTAGAATATTTCCTCATTTATGGAATAATATACAAAGGAAAAGCACGAATAAGTCGATGAAAGCCATGACTCAATCATGTTCAATTATTATATAGCAATTGTCAGAATAATACGCAATAGTTAAATAGGACAGTTGGAAATAGAAAATGAGAAACAATTTAGTATAGTCTTCAGAATTTTTGTACATCTTGATCTGCTCCTTTCTCAAAGTATCCCAAAGTGCTCGTTTTACTGGCAAAGGACAGCAGGGAACCTTAATCCAGGGAGGGCACAGAGACGGAAAACAATGGTGATTGTCTCGAAACGTTTACAGCCTAATTATGTGAACACGGGACCCGAGCTCGGTGGAGTAACAATGCTATAACTCGTAACAATGTACGATTGTTCATTGTCTGCCCGTGCCTCTCCGCTTTTCTTCGCGTTCGAACACACGCAGGTTCGTAACCCTGTACACGTAGGACCCTTCACCCTTCAACGCGAGAAATTAGGCTGCTGAGGATCGTAAATATTTGACTGGGAGAGAGAAAGCATCTTTCGCCTATCTTGTCAACGACGATTCGACTCCTTTGAGTTGAGCACATTACAGCAAGAGAGATGCAAATTACAAGTTAAATCTAACTTACGCCGATGAGGAACTTTCTTCTAATCAACAGGCATTTATCTACTGTTGGCAGCATTATCTATGTAGATAGAAGATAAATTATATAGCATTCGCGACAACCAAGATGTGAAGGCTGTAAATATATAATATATTATTTTCTTACCGCCTACGTACAGATAACGTAGAATTTACATAGATTTATTTAATTACAATTCCTTCTTTCGGTTTTTGAAATGTTCTTCCTTGAGGAAGTAATACTTGTTTAGTAATACTTATTTAGTAATTCTTTCATAACTACATTTGTAATACAATACATTACGATATCGTTTTATCTCTAATATTGTTACTCATTAACGTTTTTAATTAAACGGCAACATCACGTAAGCATTCTTACGGTTGGTTTATTTTTGGATTTTGACTTGGCAACAACAGTGAACCGTACGTAGTGAGGGAGGAATGAACAGGTATATGAACGAATTTCCGTCAGACACTGTTTTGTAACAATCAGATTTTTTTCTATTAATCCTTTATGCGTCTGTATTATACTTGATCACATTAAAAATCATATATGATTGTAAAATATTTCTCAAATTTTAATTTGTTTGCCGAAATTGGTTTTTGCTTCTTATGTCTGAATTTCTTGTCGTATATAGTCAAAAGATTTTCTTCAGTGTTCAGGATTATTTTAACCCCTAAAACATATGGGGAAAATTATGACGCTCGTACCAAAATTGAAAACGTTTATCGGAATTTGATATAATACGATATAATTGGCCCGTTTGGGTATTCCACAAAGCCGATGGCGGCCTCGAACTTTTCATAGGTTGCTCGTGACTTGTCCCTCGCTCCCTCTCCCTCTCTCTTTCCTTCTCCTCTCTCCCTCTCTCTCTCTCTCTCTTTCGCCGCAGTGCCAAACCTCTTTGTCAGTCTCGCAACATCCGGCCTGTCTTCCAAGGCCACGCAAGATCACACACAGAAATCGGGTCGTTGAACCGTCCGCGATGCGCATTGCGCTGTAATAAAGCGAAAGGCGCCAGCCGGGAGATAAACGCACATGCTTGATACGCTGCGACTGTCATCGTCATCTTCATCGTCGTAGTCGATAAGAAACGATAAGAATAACGAATTTTCTACGCAGGATATCTCCCTCGACGAATGTACTCCCTCTGGGAGACTTTCTCCCTCCGTCCGTAACAACATTTGTTACGAACTTACATTCTCTCTCAAGCAATAAGAGGATGAAAGAATAATTATCTCTACAAGTTCGTAATTATTGCACAAAAATGTTGATGTAAATATTGCACAGCCATTTATCGTAGTCGGCACTTGAATGTTTGATCTATTTGAATAGCTCGCGTGATAGTTTATTCCAGACTTCGCGCCAAGGTGCGTCGCGCATTGACGCAAGCAGCTCTAGTTAAATTACATAAGATAATCGTAGCTCTCCATCCCTACCTCTCATACAGCAGCGTGCAACACTACATAACAGTCATCTATAGATTCTGTACATGATTAGAGGAAATTTACACATTTTTCGATCTGATTTTTCCAACTAATAAAGTCTTTCGACTAAATAATTCCTTATTATACTTGTATTTATCTAATTAATCGTTGGAAAAACTCTCAGAAGCAGCTTAAAATTTCCTTAATTGTTTGTGATATTTTTTATATTTATATTTATTTTTATTTTTATAAAGAAAATTCCGCAAGTTTTGACTTTCCTTCCTCGATCTTCTCCGTTTTTCCCCCCTTTTAGTTTTACTTTCTTTTTTTTTTAAAGTTTATCAACTGTTTACAAATTCATATTGTTCATTCATACATTGTCTTTTTGCTTTTATTTTTTTCTTATTACACGTTATATTAATTTTTGTACATTGCTATAGAATAGGAATTAAAGCTATAAACTCAAACTTGAGCCTACCATCTTGAGAGATTTTCTTATCCTCTTTGAAAAACACCGAAGTCGCGTCGCACAATGCATTTTTGCACTTTCTCGGGGGTATCGTCCTCCAAGGACATCATCTCGAGGAACCAGTCTTGCGGCGAAAAACCGAGATATTCGTCGCGGTGTACGTTGCGCGTGCGCGTTCGCGAGAAAAATGCATGCGTGCGTGCGGAGGGAAGCTGCGGAACGTGGATCCGCTCCTGCCTTTCGTTTTTCCTTCGGAGCTGCGGCTGCGACGAGACCTTGAGGAAATCTTCCCGCCATCGCGTTCTCGATTTCATCATTGAGATCGCCGTCGTCGGTTCTTGGCGTGAGTCGCGCGCGATCGCGTATTCGCGACATGGTCGAAGGAAAAGGATCGGAAAGCTCGCTTCCACTCGCCGCGGCCGGCGCGATGCGCGGCATAGCGCTGATCTAGACCTTGACGATGAACAAAGCAAAGAACCACGAGTCTCCACCGGCTTGCGTCAAGAGCGAGCACGCATCGCGTTCTGATATTGTTGATGTTAACACGGGATCTTTTTCCTTTTAGTTTTCTATGAAAACGCTCGTATATGTCGAAGTCAACACATGAGAATTAGCAAGCTAAGACTTATTCTGAAGAGTTACTAACATATTTCAATTTAGAAATGCAAAACTGATTTAAAAAATGTTATAAAAGTGAAACAAATTAAACAGATGAATTACATTGAAATTTATTTCTGTGGCAATATTATATGTTCCACTTAGAATTAACATTACGTGATACGATTATCGGGATATTATTATTACCGTTACATCAGTAAGTTGCTGGGACGTTTTAATTAATAATCATTTTGCGTGAGACGAGAGATACAAAAAACAAATGGGACGACATGATGCTTGATACATGCGTAATTTAATTGTGAAATTGGCGCACAAAGGCGCCTTTTACGCGTGAGTTTCGTTCAGAATGATTGGCGCTTTTGTTTCTGAGAATTAATTGAGCGCCTTTGTGCGTAAATGACTTTACAAGAAGGGGGGACCGGCCGCCATAAGAAATGCATCTCATGCGGAATGAAGTCGTAACACTTCTAACCGTCCTGAGACACGGTGTGTTACTTGGCGCGTGCATGCAGACGTCGTGAAATATCTTCTTCTAGCGAGTGTCGTTTATCTTCATACAACGCCTGTCGTTTATCTGCAACACGAGCCCGTCAGCACCAACGTGCATGCAACGGTATATGCACCTTGTATGCTACTTTACAACGAGAGTGCGACTAGATATTATCTCTAAATCATAGTGAGTTACCTCACCCTGAAGTTTTGACTGAGATTCGCGCGTCCCTGTTTCTGTTTACATAAATCAGCACGTTCACGTGTAATTTTAGCGAGGTTATTAAATCCCTGACCGACCCGTTATATACCAGACGCAACAAACTTTAGATTTCATCCCGCTCGCTATATTTATGCAGATCGTGCAACAAATGTGCATTATAAGCAGAGGAGTATAGAAATTTTCTTATCTTTATCTCTTATCTTACCTTATCTCTAAAGTAGCAGTCTTCATTAAATTCTTCGTGGCTGCGCGCTCGTAAGATAAATAATCTCTGAAAATTCATAACGAGTGCTTCATTGACTCTTCGATTTTTATTCCTCATCAGAAGCTCTTTCTCACGTGCAACTGGCAGAAGGCTTCCATACGCGCGACATAAAGCGACGGTTTACTAATGATACGGGCACGATAAAATAAACGCGCTATAACGATTGTGCCATTTGTCATTTCTGTCTGCAAGTGTGACTCTCAACGAGAATGAGCGCGTAAACGAGACTCGTCTGACCCGCGTAACCCATCCTCAAACGCGTCTTCAAGACGGAGACCGATGCTCTGATATAATCGACTTCGAGGAACTGCGGAAGCGATGATAAAACAGAACGTACCGTGGACCCTCATTGCTCATTGAAAAATTTCATTGAGGAGAAAAGACTTACGACGTATGAATAATGTAGCGTGATAAATTAACATGAATCATAAACACTTTCTTGTATAAGGAAAATGTGGCGAGACGTGGAAAATAGATTGCTTGCAATCTAATAGCAATGTAGAATTAAATACTTATTATCCTTAGTACATTCGAACTGAAACTTGTCTCTTATAAGCTAGTTACGCCCAATAACAAAAATTAAGGCCAAAATTAAAAACTATATATAATTGTACTAAAGATTGCAACTTGCAATGCAACCACTGCCGTACAGTAATAATAATAATAATAATAAATAACTTTATTAAAGTGCAAGAGATGCAATACATAAAGACAAATGTATTAAAGAGTAACACTTCAAAAGGTGAAGTATCAGCAATAAATGTTGTTTAGAATTGTTTTAATCTTTAATTAATATAACTAATAATAATAATGATACCAATTAACTATATGATAATATTACAAAGGACAAAAAAACGAGTGTGAAAATAAGAAGACGCTGATTCGAGTAATAAATATTTGCTCTCAAGATTGTAATTTGTATAATTTTCGTATATAACTTCCTCTTATAAATACAGCTTATAAATTTTTTGAGATAGCGAGAGAGGCCACCAGTAATCTTCGTACCATGCAATATTAAAGACGACGCGAGATGCGGACCTGAACAACCCGATTTGAAACGCGTTGCCAGGCCAATTCGATGATCTCACCGCGCTGAGAGAATCAAGCCGAAAGGACCTACCAACGACCGCCCCGATATTGACTTCGATCAAACCAAGAACTGCCCATCATGTTGGAATTCAGGGACGGGGCGTGGCCCCCTCCTAATAACCGAGCAAATCGTAGGACTTTGCTCGCCGTCGAGATAAAAAAAAAATCGTTGACGATGATCGTCGCGTCGCGCCGGATCGACTTTGGTAGACTTGTGAAATTGTGGTCGCAAATCCTTGAAACGGTCGAACGCACGCGTCGCGTAAAATATTACTTCTTTGGATATACAATTCGTGCTTCTACAGAATACTACCGAATAAATATTACCAAATTTGTACGTATAAAATCTATATATTGTGTTGTGATTAGTCCAATTCCCTTTATGTTGTATTTTTCGCACAAATTGAAAAAAAAACCTTTTTTTTCCAGTTTTTAATATCATATATCTTTGTAATAGTACCCTTTGAATTAAAATTCAGCTATTAAAATAACAGTTAACAATTTACAAAAATGTAACAATTGGTCGTGGGACAAGCAGAAGACGGCAATTAAACGATTTCCAAATTTCATTATTTCTTTGCTGGACGCAGTTAATTTCACCGATCGTATGCTGAAACATTACCTAACGCAATATACGTATGTACGCGCGTGAAACACCAGCGATATTACGCGGCATGAATCGTCTGCGGTACCTATATGCGCTTTCTTCTGCTTTTCAAAAGGCGTCACATCCAGACGAATAGTCCCGCATGATCAAGGCGCGTTCTACGTTTCGTTAGGCGTGCCGGGAAATTATTGTTCGTCTCAGTGACCCGTTTCACGCTGGTCGAAATAAAAAGCAGCAACCGGCTCGATTATAATATATACGACTTCACCAGCCGGGCCGCATTGTTTCTCATAGTGGACCACCGCCGGGGTCCGTGGCTCTCCGCCGGGCGAGACTAGTAAAAAGGCGCGGCGCGAAAACGTCAGAGTAAAGAAGGCCCGTATATGCACGACAAAAGACTCCATTTTGTCGAGAAACTGTAGGCCAACGCAAACGCTTCTATCGAACCTTTATCGTCGCAGCTGGCGAACAGGTGTTGACGGCCGGCTAAGTCGTCAGCTGTGCCATACTAAGCCGACGACTGCTAAGTGTAAATGGCCGTTATTAGCTGCCGGTTGCGCTACGGACCGTCAATCGAACGGAACCAGGAATATCTAACATTTTTGTCATGTAAATCAGGATTCTCGTACGACGCCGCGGGAAAACGAATGTTTCGCATAATAAGTCTGGATTAGCTTTGAAAAATTTCTTTGTCTTAGAAAAAGGAGGCAAAACTCAGAAAATATATTATTATTAATAATATTATATTTTATGTTGTAAGATTTTCAAGTAATTTTTAAAATATTCCTCAGCTAAGCGACGAAACACAGATTTCCCGTTTCGTTTTGTCCCAACAGTATAGAATAGTTTTTGGGCTCGCTCCGCAAACTCGGCGCGGCTTGTTTTAACGCTGTCGCTTGCGAGCCAACGGCGATGCATTACACATCGTTTCAGTATCATTGAACGCAATTGACATCTACATCGTTAGAGTTTATTAGTACCGGTTGGCAACTGGTTTGTCGATGGCATGGCGGTGCCGTGCGTGATGAACCAACCGGCCGCGATTTACGGTCATCCTCGGTGATGTTTGGTCGATCCATCCCGCGCCGCGCCGCGCCGTTTCCCGGTGCGCTTTCCGTGCACGAGGATCATCCTGTTCACCGGGAAAAACGATCGCCCTGAGGAACTCCGGCCGTCGTTGAAAAATTTCTATTACAGACACGACCGACGCCGCGGGTCGTCGATAATCGTCGAAATATCCCGTCCCTTCGAGCGCAACGCCGTAATCACGTAAAGATTAAGCCGAGCCACGCAACGGTGATTACACCTACAGCGTATATACGAGCGTGCGATTATGATTACTCTAAATTCATGCTCCCGAGCGCCGACGCGTTTCCGGATATGTTTATTAATAAATGGCAGGCCGCTATCCGCCGGAGCGTATTTGGAACAGCTTAATGATGATAGTCGCTAAATGTCTTTTCAGAAGTTTGTAGTCAACTTCTTGCGAATATTAGTTATCGTACGCGCACCTAGGATTTTGATATTCTTACTTTTTTTTTTTAAGAAAAAATTCGTACCGCACAAAACTACAAGTGCACTTCCATTCCATTTCATTATATAAAATTGTATACTTCTGTGTAAATTTAAGGTACGAAAGTGGAAGAATTATTACAATAAAAACCAGATCGTGCATTAATATTTGTAAACAACAAATGATTTTCTGAAATAAATATTAATTAAATAAATTAATCGCAAAAATTAATCGTGCTCGCGGACCATTACGAAATCACTGTTGTGCGCGTGAAAATATGAATTCCACGATGCGCGACGTTAAACTAAACGTTGCATGAAACGAAATACCCATTGACGTACACGCTAAATATTTACGCAACCAGGACGCAACGAGCGCGCGAGAATTTGTAAATTAACAATTAACGCATCTCCGCCATGCCGGTGGCAAATATTTATTCGCCATACAGACGTGCACGTTTGCAGGACCTTACAACAGTTGCAGCTATTAGAGTTGATGGATCTTTATTTACAGACATTTGCGTGCGACTGTTTTGGAAAAAATATTGATATTACGGATTTTATAACTCTGATATGAAACACATTATACTACATTGTCTTCTTTACACATCGAAGAGAAAAAATTAACTTCATCATTATAAATTTAAAGACCGATCAATGGCCAACAACTTTGATAATCCTGTTCCTCGAGTCTATGAGGTGTTACAAAATTTCGCACGTTTTTCTTTATAATTTATCATCAACGACAATATTAAGCTGCCGAGGAATTGAAAATAATTAAGAAGCATTGTGCTTTGTCGCGCTCAGTAAACCAATGTGCTTTAGCGCTCTCACGTGTATCCGCGTCTCATGCATACTTGATGGTTTAATCCGACATCTTCAAGGAGTTTTCTTATCAGCGCGTAGGAGAGAGATCTTCAGCGCAACTTAGAGCTTTGCCGGAATATTTTTCGATGGTCTATTTTACCAGGAGTTCGCGGTAGCGCCCGTCGGTCATGAGAACTCGCGTGGTACGAGGGTCTGAAGGGCAGGGCAGGGGTGGATTTGGAGGTTGGTCCCGTGTCGAGGTGGGGCAAAGGTGACCCCCGCGGATCAATACCGCCGCCGGTCGAGCGCCTCCATAGCGTTCGAACCGCCGACATTCTCGTATTTCGTCTCGAAATCAAATGCCGTTTGGTCCAGACCGGCTCGTGGAGGTTATTTCCAAACGAATCTGTTGCGTGCGGTTTAATCTTTTGATATACCAAGTATATTCGCCGAAAAAACGGATGTGAATTTTTTACACGAGCTTTTAGACAGTCTAGGAGGTTTTTTTTTAGAAATGTTCTAACCGCGGATGGAATAATTCAATAAAACAACGGCAGTGCTTTAAAAGTATAATACTTATCCTGAGGATTTACCTCTGAAAAAAAAAACGAAAGATGACAAACAAAAACCCTTTATACAATTGTTTGCGTGACATAATTTATAATTTTCAAACGTCTGACGGTTAAAATGATTTTGGAATTATATTCTTGGCAGTAAAAGCCTTATGATTGAAACAATCCGATAAAAGCTCGAAACTCTCGTTTTCAATTGTACACACAAATCTGAAACTTTATTAAGATCGTTGAAATTAGAAGGCACTTCAAAGTATTATTATTGTAACACGCCTCGTCCGTACTAATGTAACTTTCGGCAAACAGCATTAGTAAAGTAATCAGTACGGGCTTTTGTTTATTGTCTCGAGTGTTTTAATTGGCCGAATCGGTGTGCAAACGTTGAGGAAGTCGATTTCAGTATACTTTCTCTTCGTTCTACACTCAAGGCGATATCAGTCCCGCTGACGACGTCCGCCGCGGTTAAGAGAGATAAATGCCATTAATGGACTTCAAATGAAACGCCTGCTCCATAGCGGTCAGCACCGTGACGACTGCCAAGAACGGGCCCGCGCGGCTCAAAGGGCATCTTACTCATTTACTTCCCGCGCGGCGGGAAATTAAATTCGCGGTTTCTCGACCGCGTTTCCTGTTCGCCGCGCGCGGCAACACAATCGTAATGATTTATTCATTCGCCATGGCGCGATGATTAATTATGAATGTTTCACAATTATTTGGAAAGGCGCTCGAGGTCGAGGTATATCTCGCTCGATCGTCTTCAATGAGGGACGCTCCCATCTCGATGTTATCGATGTTTATTTGCGGGGTTTCTTTTTCGGAGCCAATATATCTGATCTTGTTGCGCAAGTTGCGCTGTTTTCATCAAATTAGGAAAGTTGTCCGAGATCACCGCTTGCCTCCGCGACATTCCGTACGAGTCCTTCTTTCGGGCAAGATGCGAGCCTAATTTGCCGTCGTCAAACTTCGCGCTGAAAGTCTGACGAACAAACAAATGGATGTCGACGAAGCGTGACGAGTTTATGGTGAAAACACAGGGCTACCTATCAGACTTGTTAACAAACAACAACGATTAGCCAACGGAAAGTTCCGCCGTGCCGTTTAGAATATATCGTGACTGTCGTTGATATAATTGTCGTTAACTACTTTCTTGCTGTTTTATACTGTCGGAACGGCGAGAGATGATTAACACGCGCAAATTTAATTTCGGATGGTTGTCTCATTTTGCTATTTCCTTCTGCGTCACGGTAATTAATACCGGAGTAATTCCTGACTTCCAGCCACTCATTGCAATTAGTATACGTAATCCGAATTTTTCCATCGCTGCAAGAGAGATATTTTTCATGAATTTCCGTAGCAGATTCCTTTTTTTCCTAGCACTGATTATCGCGAGTGAAACCAAATCGGCCCGGATTCAGGATGCCAATGTCCGGTGTCCGCGACCGGAAACCAGCACGACGGCGAACGGATACGATGAACGATCGGGTTACGGTTAGCATACGTTATATTATGTCACAGGCTGGAGAAAAGGACCGAATCGGATTATTTCTCGTTTCTAATTGTACATTCAATCAAATTGTACAGCCAATTATAGAAATTTTGACCGCGGATGCAGAAATTTATCGCGGCTACGTGGATTTTCCTTCGTGCCATTCCCCAATATAAAAGCAGAGTGAAGGTATAATCAAGTAAATTTTAAAAGCAGAACAAATTTATGAAGGTGTGAAACGTATTATATGTATTTTCTTTTGGTTCTCCAGAGGGGTTTAGATGTTACGTTCTTTCTTATTTAGAACAGAATTCTTGGTCAAATTATATTCATTATGTCGCTGGCATTCGCGCGGAGAGTTACCTATTACCGTGTTTGAGTCCACACCACTATTCTTCATTTGTTCTTCGCGCTCCTCCTCTTTTTCGCCAAGCAGATGAAAAATTATCGTCACGTACACGGTTAATCTTTGTTTGCTCTGGCGTATCGTGTTACTGTATTTCCACCAAGAAGGTCACTGTCATATTCTTATCCGGATATTTCTACGCGTTCGTGAACCTTTGCTTCTACGTTAATCATACCCTGTCACAGTCTGAGGTAATGATTACCTACAGATGCCTATCGCGTCAATTTCATAGAGAAATTGGTAATAGGGTGTTGAACATTCTTGAATGATCGGAGAACGTCAAGGAATTTATACTTTGAGCTGCTCACCTCGTAAATGATGTAACATTTTCCTGTAATAATGTAACAAAATAAAGTAAGTACGTTTAAAAATCATAAAACGCAAATTTACATCTCGATTTGCATTAGATTACCTACTACGGATACTGCGATCGATTTAATATCGTTGCGTTTCAAAGATCTTGCTTATGCTGCTCTGGAAATTATGTAACTAATTTAGTCATTTACATAACAGCTCTTAGTTATGTATATAGTTAATTTTTGAATACATGTATTTTAAGAAAACGAGGAAAATGTTGTATAGAAATAAATTTCGCGGAATCTAGATTACAGTGCATTGTCAATGTAACGTGATAAGACGCAGCATTTATCACTAGTTTAATGCGGTCATTCGCAGTATATACGCTTACGGGTTTTCTTTATGTGATTAATGTTACGCATAATTTTAATGACGCAAATTTTAACGAACGTCAGGCAGATATTGAAAGAGTGGCTCGGCTTCAAGCTGACTTTGGACTTGTGCAGCATTTCTCTTTCTCTTTCTCTCTTATATAAATCGATTTATTCATGTGACTTGCTGTATCTATAAAATCATTCTATATAATCGCAGTAGAACCTAAAATTCTCAAATTTTTCTGTACTCTAATGATGTAATGGGGAAAATTACTAGATTATTACTGTTTATATACAGATTGAAAAATATTTAAATAATTAGAATTTCAATACATTTTTATTTTACTCCCAGGCACAGACGGGTCTTTGTGACAACGCGCTCGTCTGAAAAATTCGATACGATTTCGTGCCGGCGACGCAGAAAAGATACGGGCGTCGTCCGGAAATCGCAAGCTCGTGATGAAAATGCTACTTCGCGTGTACTTTATCCTAGAAAGAATTAATCGATTCCCGCGATTCGTCCCACGCTTACATACTATACATATGCCGCGGCAATCCGTTCCGCAGAGCCCTCGCAAATAGGAAAACGTGATTAATCGAGATTCGCTCGGACATGTTTTTTTTTTTCTGAACCCGCAGACGAAGCGCGCACCTCGAATTACCCGAATCCAGGGGCACGCTCTCGCCAACATGATTTCCCGTGCGAAAATTCAGCGCAGTTTTCTGCACCAAATCTCTAGGGATTCGTCCAAAGTAGAACAAAGAGAAATCAAGCGCGGACGTAATGACAAAATCTCTGAATTTTTTCTTGCCAATATTAATCTTCCTATATTACGTGGATAGTTCGTAATAATAATTTTTACAATATTCATCTACAATAATCCTTTTATTCTAACGTATACAAATAAAATTATATTATATATGAATGCAGATATGTTTGTTTTAACTTTCGCCTGTATTATTGCAAAAACAATTTTACATAGCTTTCCAGAATACAATTAAGGCTCATAGCACATAGAAAAACTTAAGCAAATAGGCCAATCACAGTCAAGTATTCTCGAAAATTTTAAGATAGCTATTGGTCAATTTGCTTACCGCTTAAGTCTTACTGCTTAAGTTTTCTTATGTGCCATGGGCCCTAATAGAAAATCAAAATGCCATATTGTTTTCTTTTAATTTTTGCAAATGAACTTGATCGATCCACGGTCAAACGAAACGTTACATCCTTTGACGTTACGTACTCGTAAGTATTTAACGTAACGCTCTCGCGAGTTCGCCGACCGTGAAAATCATCCCCCCCCCCTCCGGCCGAAATCACTTTCCCCCTTCCACGCGTATCGATCCTGACTCGCGTATCAATCTCTGTCCCCCTTTATCTCTTTCTCTCTCTATCTCTCTCTATCTCTCTCTCTCCCACCCCTCAGAACGCACACGAATTAACGTGCCCTCGTTCTGTTCTCGCATTGCAGGTACAAAGCGAATCGTTGCGTGAGCGGGGGCGGTAGCCGCGGAAACGGGGCGACTGGCGGTACCGGAGGCGGTTCAGGTACTGCAGGCGGCCGCGGCGGCGGCGGGGGCGGTGGTAGCCCCGGTAGGGGCGGCGGCGGCGGCGGCGCCGGCGGAGGAGGAGGCGGAGGAGGAGGAGGTGGAGGAGGAGGCGGCGGCGGCGGCGGCGGCGGGGAAGGAATAGACGGTGGTGTGGTGCCTACTGCACCACCGACTACCGGCCATCACCACCACCACCATCCCCATCATCATCACCTCACCACCACGACTACCACGACTACCACCACCACCTCCACCTGCGGCAGACACCACAGGAACAAACTGTCTGCCGGCAAGCAGTGCACGGATCACCGTCACCACCCACATCGGCATCACCACCAACGCTCCCACCACCGGGGCATGAACATGGGCCAAAAGATTTCAGGTTAGGCGTATACTCTAATGCAGAAACAGAAACGCAAGCCACGTCGAACGTGAACGCGTTCCGCAGCGAACAGGAATTTTCTTTGCTCGCAACTAGTCGTGGATTGAAATAGCCTTCCTGATTGAACGGAATCGCACGATCCTTATGATGAAATTAAAATTTTTCGTGATCTCTGAAATCACATCGGTTTCGTGAATCGTCACGTTTATTTATTCGGTTATTATTTGCAGAAAATTTTGTTTATTTTGATGAAGATTAATGAAATCGACTTTTAGCCTTTGCTATAAGTGATCTCACTTGCCAAGTTTTTGCGTATCATTATAATGATCCGCAATCGAAAATGTTCCCAGATGGTTATTATTCCTTAACATCAAAAACAGATTAGTATAATTTTAAAATTATAGTTAATGAAGATTCAAGGACTTATCAATATTTTAGTCTCTTTTTTTAAATTTTTTTTTTTAATTGAACAAATCCGATTTCTATTAATGTAAAATATACAAAATTGTTTCTTTAGGATACATTTTTTTTAATTAATCGATTATAAAAATTAAAATAAATATTAATCGATATTTGTGTCTTCTGTTACTTTTATAAGATGCTAATTAAGAAATCACAAATATTTTAATCTCTCAAACAACGTTTAAGACAAAAACGCTATTATCCATTTTCAAGCAGAATTATTATTAAGCGTGATGAGTAATTAATTTCTTTGTCCAAACAGAGCTGTTAAGTGTCTATTAACTGTAATTATAAGTTTTTCGTAAGTGAGGATTGCAAACAAATTAACCCTATTCGATCCAACGTTTTTTCCGCCCCTTTAGTGCTCCAACCATGCACTTTCGAGTCCCACGCGTTTTTCAAAATGTTAATAGCTTTGAAAAATTACCCAAAAATTATTATAATATCTTTGTACCTTCGACTAAAAATCAATGTAAATAACATTTGGAAATCATTTATTTAAATATTTTTTTACAACAATTATATGTTGACAAACACACGTTACGACTCGTTTTATTTAAAAAAACCATAACTCACGAACAAATTGACGAAATTTAATGGTTCAACGCGCAAATTAAAGCTAAAAGTAGTGCGAATAAGAAAAAAAAAATGAGATAATTATTAATTAAATAGGAATACTTAATTTTGTCGCCGCAAATTTGGTAATTTTTAAATGGTACAGAAGGACTTTAAGGACTTAAAGAATGCTAGAAAAAGAATTTCTGAATAAGAAAAGACGAATTTGAAGTGTGACAGATATTTTTTATGTAAAAAAATTAAATTTTTTTTATAATCGTAGCTCCTCCCCACCTCTTCCACCTGCCTCTGAGCCATAATAGTCCTCTGTGGAATGTCAAATTTTTTTTTAACGACAAAAATATTTTAAATACGCTTAAATTATACACAAAAATACATTTTTATCGAAAAAAAATTCTCCCTTACCTTTCACACAACACTGACGTAATCCTCCAACCATGCACTTTCGTGTCCCAACGAGATTTTGATCGTTCGTCGTTTCAAGAACAAATGAGCTGCGGCTCTGAAATTTCTGCTGATGTTCCCTACTACAACTTTTTTTTAGGAGTGGGGGGGATTATCCCACGATCATTTGTTTTCCGGAACAAACGACTGTTAGAAACTCGTGGGACACGAAAGGGCATGGTTGGATCGAATAGGATTAAAGTTTATACATTGCGATAAAATGCACTGTATAAATTATCATATATTATATATTATATATTAGGTATGTATATATAGATAACATATTTATCTATATATTAGCTTATTATTGGTGGTCATGCAATTACCGCGTATAGATTTTACCCGTAAACGGATTGGAGCGACTAGAAGGTTCTTCGGATTAACTCACCTCACGAAGCGTTCGTCGAGGGTCAAGGTCCTTGACCGCGCCTCACTTTACCTGCTCAGGTAGAGCTTGGAACAGGTCCTTTAGTCGAATGCTTTACTCCCTCAAGACGGACAAAGCTTTCTCCTAGCCGTAATCCTCCGAAATATCCATGCTACCTGAACCCACAATTATCCTATACTTACATTTCTCTTACGATAACGAAAATGTCTAATGCATAATTATTTACAAGAAGAGATAGCTTATATACAAAATATAACTTATACGATAAGAAAACTATTTCTCTAAGATAATTTACGTGGATTATAGATGGATTATATACATATATTATATGTATATCCAATAAATATCTTTATGTGTGGAAAAAAATAGTTCGACAGCTAGAAAATAGAGAAAATTTAAAAGTATATGTAGAGTTATAGCGGGTAGAATATAGTATTAAAATTAACAAAATACTTTTATTTTAATTTTTAATATAGATTTATATTTAACTTGATTCTATTTAGCTAAATATACATAAAAGATGAAGTCATATCTCTGAAAATATAGTTTTATCTGAGGATTACATGTGCAACCGATAAAAGATTCGCCAAAAGTATTATAAGTTCTTTCTTTTCTTATCGAAGATCTTATTTTTATTTGAATTACTTTAAATCCATCTTTAATTTTTTATATGCTCCAGTTACATTCTATACGCCATCGAGGTTTAGTGTCGCCCCAAAGTAATTATCATTGCGGTTAATTACTTACCATATGACGTTTTTCTCATTAAAAGATTCATGGGACAATTCCCACCAAGAGTAATTGCTATTAGCCTCTTCGATTATTCGTTTTCCTTTGATCTGCACACACTCTCAATTCTTTCCGACTTTTATTTGTTCCAAATTAGAACGCGAACGAATGGAATTCTTTCTTCTCGGACGAATTTTTCAATTTCTTCAGAAATTGTTTTAAGTTCCATTTTCAGAAGACTGTTTTTCTGAAAAACAATCAGTTACAAATAGCAAATAATAGCAAACGTTTATACTTACGACGTGATTTTTCCTTTTATCCATACCTGAAACTGCAGGGATCAATATGTGACTCAGCTGCGGCTGTGAAATTTATGTTCTGAGATCGTATTGTGCTTAACACCGACTGAAATAACCTCTGGCACGCCAAAGGCAACGGCGAGGAAAAAAAGATCCCGATGCGGATATGTCGGGCGGGGATGGAATCGAGTCTCACATACGAAGCCGCCGTGAAAGGACCTTTCTTATTCGTTGCCCCTCGCCTTTTCAGGCACGGAAACCTTCGGTTTCATAGGGCCCTAGGAGCCCTCAAGCGCGGGAACAGCTGCAGAGGCAAATAAACCAATGGTCCAAGGATATCGTGGGTCAACCTTCCAGAACCTTCCAGAACCTTCGAGAACCTTCGAGAACCTTCTAGAACCTTCCGCCGCTGGACCCACCATTATTTCTCCTGATCGTTGCCTTGCTCTTATTCTCTTGCTGCCCTTCCCTTCTTGCCAAACATTCTGATCCGTCGCATTCCTAGCAGGTATCCAGCCATGGCTGCTCGCAAGACGATATCTGAATCTCGAACGAGGATTCATCGAAGAAATGCCTGCCCTGCACTGAAACGCATAAATCTTGTCCAGCCAATATCTTTTTAACGACCGCTGTTATTTTTCACACATTGGCAGAGATACCGATTTACCCTGAAGATTTACCTGAAATCTATATCGATGCGATGTACGGCATACAACTCCTCTTAAAATATAACTTTTTCCTAATAACATTTTAATTCGCTACTTCTATTATCCGCTATTTCTACACGTACATTACTGACAAGAGATATATCACAACTGTCCAGAATCGATTTGATTTTTTCTGAAATATGTTGTTAAACACTAAAAACCAAAAGAGAACGTATTTTTTCATATGTGCTTATTTTGAAATTTAAGAAGTGAAACAACTAAAAGCTAACGCTTATATTTGATTCTAAACAATTATCATCAAAATGGTAAAATATATGAAAAGTATTTTAGATAAAGCCTTATAATTTGTTATGTTCTTATGGTATAGGTTATTGTAATGGAAAGATATATGTATATATTAACGAATAACAAGGAAAAAGTGAATTGAGAATCAAATGCAGTTGTGGGTGAGGTAACGTTAGGTAACATTTAATTAACAATTCAATACAAGTTATAAGTCGTACGTTTCGGCTCTACTTTGAGCTATCTTCAGCGACACGGTGATAGATAACTTAAATAAGCTTATGCTCTCCGACTACATATATATTAAAATAAATATTTAAAATATTTATTGTAGTGCTCGAAGTAGTGCTTTTAGTCTAACATCTTTTCTCAGCGATGTCTTTTAATGCCAGAGATTTTGTACATGCAAGGTCCCCATCGGTTTATAAGTTTACAGTTAATAAAAGAGTAATAAAGATAAGTCGAAAACGTAGAATAAGTAAAATGGAATTTCTTCGCACAATATCTCTATTTTTTTTTTAGAAAATCCACTTTTAAAATATAATACCGAGCACGTATGTACCGTTCATTTATCTTTTTCAATAATTTTTCTGGCTGCAGCAGATACGTCACACAAGCGCTCAAAGTCAATCAGACTGGTGTATTTTTTTTTTATTACTATACACCTTTTCATATCGCGATAAAGTTGATAAAAATGGATAACTTAAATGTACAAGCGTAGTTGTAAAATTAACAAAAGTCAAATCATACTAACGATAGTATTTACAAACATAGGCGTGCGCGGAAATCATAGTTCATAGAACGAGATAAGATTTCAATCACGCATGTTGGATGACTTTCAGATGTTTTTGGACATTTATAAAACAGAGTCTTTTATATATGTAAGTGTCTTGTGTTACTTGTTTTCGACCTGCCTTTATATACATAAAGAAAACATTTTATCGCAAAGTGTGATAACGTCGTAAGAACATTCCAGTATAGTCGTAGTTATCCGTTCTGTGACGAAATTTGCGATTACTGCGTACCGGTGCACGCTTTAGAGGCTTCTATGTCTCGGCCACGTTACTTGTACATATTTCGGTCAAAATATTTCTCGTGTATTGGACTTTTACACTTAGATAACATTATCCGGTGATAAAATTGTCGTGTGTACGTAACAGTGCTAGGTGACAAAATCGACAGTAACTGCGTAAGGCTCGTTACGAAAGCGGACTGATTTACTT
Source organism: Temnothorax nylanderi (assembly GCF_030848795.1). Classification (NCBI taxonomy): domain Eukaryota; kingdom Metazoa; phylum Arthropoda; class Insecta; order Hymenoptera; family Formicidae; genus Temnothorax; species Temnothorax nylanderi. The sequence continues at coordinate 1,565,345 of NW_027249090.1, read as the reverse complement.
CTCTTTTCCAGGCGGCGTGAAGAGCATGAGCCGGGAGAGCGGTGCCGGTGCCGGCGGCGGGGTCGGTGTTGGCGGTGGCAACAACAACACGACGTACACACGATCGGTGATACCGCGCGAATTGGCCCAGGACTTCGCGAGGCCGCCGCGCCTCGACGTGCTCCTCGACATGCCACCCGCCTCGCGAGAGACGCAGGTCCATCATAGCTGGAACGCCGACGACCGTAGTCTAAATATATTCGTCAAGGTACTGATTATATAAAAATATCGAAATCGATCCTTACTACGTTGCCTGTGCAACAAATTTTGTATGTCATACCATGTACGTCATAGTAGAAATTTCATCATTAAGTATACAATAATCAAATATTGTGTAATATTGTGGTAATAAGGACTATTTGACACAACGATCCCTTAGTCCAACTACACGCCAACATTCCAATGAAACAGAGGGCTTTTTGACTTCCCTTTTGAGTCTTGAAGCACTCAACTTTGACATCAGGGAGAACGTGAGAAATAGATATTACCAATTTTTACACTGTTGAGGATGGCTCAATGTGGAGCCAAAACGTCCGGAATATTATACTGTGAAAATTGAAATAAATCATTTTTAATTTATAAAATTACGCACCAACAGCCGCGTTGGTCCATTATCGAGAGTCCTAAATTATTATTTTTTTTTATTTCATTAAATAAGATTCTGTATTCTCATAAATATCATGTTGAATAGCGCACTCTTTACCTTTTATTATTATCTTGCTATTTCAGTTATTTACAATTTTACATTAGATGCTATTTATTTTTTTATCTTGAAAAATTTGGATTACGATCACTAGGCAATCAATGCTGATGTTGAAAGAAATACACGAGTGAACTCTCACAAATATATATGACTTCGTAATTATAATTTATCTTCACGCGGACATATTACATCAGACAAATTTCTTGTTACCATGGGACTAATCCAAAATCCATATATCGCATAGATATCACTCCCTTCAGTAATCATAAAAGTGTAAATATAGAGGTGCTAAAATTTGTTCTCTTTTTATCGTATAGCTTGTTTGAACTTGGACTAAAAAATTTATCAAAAAATATATATGATTTTTTTACGTTAATACTATTTATGAATTCATTCACCTTATCTGTTTGGCATTTTCAAGACGTGCTCTAGATTAGAATTTTGATGAACCAAGTTTCTCACTAAACTGTGATCATTATTTTTTTCCCAGGAGGACGATAAGTTAACGTTTCATCGACATCCCGTCGCGCAAAGTACAGATTGCATACGAGGGAAGGTGGGGTATACTAAAGGTATGCACGTATGGGAGCTTTATTGGAGCACGAGGCAACGAGGTACGCACGCCGTGGTAGGAGTCGCGACCGCGGATGCGCCTCTACATAGCGTCGGCTATCAGAGTTTGGTCGGCAACAACGAGCTCAGTTGGGGTTGGGACCTTGGTAGAAACAAACTCTATCACGACTCGAGAAATAACACTGGCATGACGTATCCAACCCTTCTCAAGTCCGACGAGACATTCATTGTTCCTGACAAATTTCTGGGTAAGCGATTTTTGGGTAATCGCAATCGCGCGATTTTCCACGAGAATTTATGAATTATACAAGATGCATCGCAAGCCAGAGACAGATTTTCTTTACGCGTATCTTATCTTAAACTTATCACACATAATTTCTCTCCACAGTTGTCCTCGATATGGATGAAGGTACGTTAGCATTCGTGGTCGATGGTCAGTATCTCGGAGTAGCGTTTAGAGGACTCAAAGGAAGGAAATTGCACCCTATTGTATCCGCCGTTTGGGGACATTGCGAGATCACAATGAAATACATCGGCGGACTTGATCGTAAGCGGATATAATTATGACAATTATTCTAAAAATATTTAACGTCATCTTATCTCGCGAAGATATTTTAATTTAAAAAATCAAATTTTCTTGGTCCACTTTTAAAATATTTATTTAATGGACATTTACTAGATATTAAAACAACAAGCGACCAAAATACACAAGACATCTATTAAACGGTATCCTCTTTTAATTATACGCTCGTCTTCTCTATAGCTGAACCTCTGCCTCTCATGGATCTCTGTCGGAGAGTGATTCGACAACGAATCGGCAAGCATAGACTAGAAGACAAGATCAACGAGCTGAACCTACCGCAGACAATGAAGACTTATCTTCTGTACCGGGACAGAAGGTAACCACTGAGTGAATCTCCTCAAGATGCCACCACGATTATGACTGCGAACATCACCGTGCTACAACGTTGCCACTACGACGCACAGGCGACCGTCCGCTATCCCCTTTCACACCACCAAGGACAGCAACCCCTTAGCCGCGCGTCTCTGTTAATCAAGCGTACGATGTTCAACAGACTGACATGCATCATGCGACGACGCGTCGAGACACGCCTAGGACCTCGAGAAGGCGCGCTGAGAGAGCGACGCCGAAATACCGTATTGATAACGACTCGTGGTGCCCTTATCAGGACAAGCCACGATGACCGCAATCCTCTTCGTCGTTATTGCCATCGTCGATAAGTTTAACTCGATGGAGGCAGGGTTGAGAGACAAAATAGAAGAAAAGGACTGTAACGAGATTTAGAAAAAACATTTCTAAATTTAGTTGTTTTTAATTAATGTTGTTTTATGTTGCTTATTGTTGTCTTATGTTACTCGTATTTCTTTCTCGGAATAGAGAATTATTCTTTGTTGATTATTAGAAAGTTTTACCGAGGAAACCGATTTCGGTACTTTCGCATCGGCAAGCATCTATGCCTTTGTTCTTTTTTTTTAATGTTCGCCTTACTGACGATGCGTATATGTGATGAATAGAATTGTCCCAGACGATGGCAATGCGACAATTTGCGCAATTTCGGAGACGCGTGGTTAAAGACGGAAGGCAAAAGATTATGCGAAAACACGAAGAAATTACAGCGCTTCGCAGTTGGCCAGTAAAAAAAATTAGACTTAATCAAGCCTGGAGGCTGATACGGACGTGTTGCTTGCTTACAACGGTTAATTGATAGTGGATAGCGCTGCTGGCTCATAGTCCGGCCACAGCAGAAAAAATGGTGGAGCAAGAGGGAGAAAAAGCGAACAGAGAAAATAGAAGATGCGAAGAAGTTTTCTACGACGAGGATACTCAGCAAGAAATGTGACCTCGATCGCACAACTGTGGAACGATTAATTCAATTTGGAGAAGTGTGTATAGTGATGGACATCGGGCAGCCACCTTCCAATAGACTCATTTTTCAAGTATTTTCTAAGCATGCTAGATTTAATAAAGTATAGTGGTGTGTGCGTGTATCGTGGATGGCTATAGCTGTACTATATATATATAGTACAGAGACGACGAGGAAGATACGAGGGAGGAAGAACAAAGATAACCCTGCCATAATATTCTCTTTAGCAGTGTTCGAAAATGTAGACTTTACAATTGCGAATTCTGCGGGGGAGAGAGAGACCGAGTGGAGAATGCGAAGAAAAAGGGGTAAGCATCTGAAACTCGCGCTGTGGTGAATCGGATATAAGACGTCTAAGTACCCTAATAACGAAAAAAGCATGTTACTAAAATTAATTATCCACATCTAATTGATTTAAAGTGCTGTAATGAACTTGCGGAAAAATAGTATGTATTTAACTAATGTTTAAGAGAAGCGAGTGAACACACGGGCATTGGCACAAATTATTCCAAACGCGAATTAAAACTGTCATGGAGAGCCGCTATGTAGCAAATGTAATCCGGTAAAAGGGTGACGAGTAACGCGACCGTACATCGGGTTATACTTATCACGGATTTACTCATCATAACGATTATCGGATTATCGATCTTAATAGTTACAATAACGACAATGACGACGATGAACAATGATGCTGATTATATCGGATGTGTAACTATTATACTATTAGCATGACAAATCTTACGACTGGTCTCTAGTATCTCTTTACTCTTACGTTTGTCGCTTAGGTTAAAGACTACGCCACCGTCAACGGCTATGTCGAATTGTATATAGATATATTGATAATATTGTACGACGACGTATACGTGTGCATTGTGGACGACGATTGTATCCGTAGCTGCGGAACAGGCAGACCGAATGCGAGAGTGGTACCATCTTCATCGTTTCATACAAGCAGAGAGCAATCATCTCGCATCGTCAGACCTCCGTTTCGGTATATCTTGCTTTCTGACGCGCGGGCTTAACGCGATTTCGAAATCACCTCGATTGTTAATCGCTGATGTCATTGCACCCACTGGCTTAAGCTCGTCCGAGACTCGGATCGTATCGCGTCTTCCAAATTATCGTCAACCATTCGCAGCCTTTATCTGACTGTTCTAAGCTCCTCGTTGGACGTAAATCGCATTTGCTTTCGCATCTGTGTCGGTTACGTTTCTTGATTGCAATCCCCTGTGTGATGACCTGTTTGAATGAAACCCACTGTTCGCTCGCTGGACAACATTCTAACACTCATCACAAAGCAGTTCGCGAGACGGCCAGTCTCGCGTCGTATCTGCGACACTTTCAAAAGCGCGCTCGCACGATCTCGCACTCGGGAGCTTTTGATCACACAGCTTTGCGATTCTTAACACGCCGGGAGCGCGATCAGCGACGTTTGCCTTCGCTACCTCTCATCACGGAATACACGGAGGAAGCATGCGAATCTGCGACGCGAACAGATCGAATGATAACGGACAGATGCGATGACGACTCAATCTTTTCGAAAAACGTATCTCGTCTCTCCATCGGCACGTCGTCGTCGGAGATAATTCTGTCATGTAATGGAAACACATGTAATGGGAACGAGAGATAAAGAGAGACGCTGCGAGGAAATTTTTGCGCGGAAGGGAAGAGTCGTCGGGTAATTTACTTTGTCATCTTTTATTCGGCGCCTGTGCCTGTGCATGAAGGCAAAAAAACGACTAAACAGTTCTCTCCAGCGGGGCGACTTTGCGTACCGCGATAGAAAAAAAAAAAAAAAAATACGATTCTAAGTACGTGTAAGAGGGAACACAAGAAGCGTACCCGAAGACACGCCTTAAGCGTTCACGATTCAATGTACATTCATTCATACATGTCATTCATATATCGTTGTACACGCGCGAGAAAACTGAGGAAAACTAGTACACACGCGCGCGCGCACACCCTCAGAAAGGAAGGTTTTTCCGCAACTATACCTATTGCTACCCGTTGAACCGATACTGTTTTATATGAATTATTGCCTATAGGAGCGCATGTCACGAGCCGAGCATGAGAGAGGACAAATAGGATGAAAATATTGTACAAAATTATTATTAATGATCAATATTAATATTATTACTGTATCGAGATCCCAATAGTTTAATTAATTACTCGGTCGTCGTTATCGTGTTAGTCAGGTATTTACAAATATTATGATATAATTGTGGTTTCTGTTTTTATACGATAGGGAGAAATGTGTATGCGATCGATCGATATGGCAATTGAATACGAGAGGAAATTTTTTTCTTTGATTATCTTTACCTCGCCATTCTTTGTCGAAGCATATAAAGAACTCTTATGATTTAAGTTGATTTTATCACTATCCAAAATGACGGCTTGTTTTGAGCATAGCAATGAAATGGAAACAATGAAATAAAAAGAATCAATTGCATTCTGAGCTTTCTTATTACGATATTGACATTTATACTCAAAAAGACTAATTTATAATAAGACATAATTTGATCTTATTATGAATCTTTTTGATCAGTCTGAGTTAAAAGTTTAATTTCTGATGACAAGATAATTCCTATATATACATTATCTTTCATTTACATATTTTTTTAATTAATTAAAATACACAAATGATTTTAATTTAAAATATTTATAATTCCATTTTAGAATAAAACTAAGGTATTTTATTATCTATTTAATGTAAATGTATTATGTATCTAGGTTATTTAGCCATCAGTAAAAACTCGACATTATCTTGAATCCAATTTGTATCTACGCGTCCTTTTTTACAAATACAGATCAATACACATTTCTTTAAAAGGATAATCATTTTTCGATTGGTTTATCTTCAAAGCAATTTGATATAGCTAAAAGTGTAAATCAATATGAAGAGAAGGGAGCCATATGATGACTATCTAATCCAGTTTTATGAATTATTATAAAAAATCGACAAAGTGACTATCGTACGATGATTCATAATTTCGTACATTTTTTATCGGGAAAAAAATTCATATGGGTATATATTTTATTTTACATTTTTACAAGTAAGCTTCTTACGTGAGGCTGAAAAAGAGCTAAAAAGTTAGTTGGGCTATCTCGATTTTAACTTACATCGATCGATCGCACACAACGACAAGCACAGGCAAGCTAGCTTTTAACAATAAAACCGCGAAAACGGCATCCGATTCGTTTGCATGCGCCGCGGAAAGTGTTCCATCAAAATTCGCGTGGCTGTTGCAAGGATTAATTTCCGTGAACTGCCTGCCCACCTGCCCTTGCCTACGTTGCCTCGACAAATGTGTCTAATTTATTAATGAGATGCGATGTGTAATGGGACGATAATTAGCAAGTTATTAGTTTAATCTGGCAGGATAAACAAATTAGTTTAAATTAACGCTAGTAATCTAAAAGAGGAAGTATGTGTAAGAAAGAGAACGAGAGAACGTGTACTGTGTGTTTGTATGCGTAATGAATGTATATTGCATGCATACGTGAATGCTGTGAATACTTGGAGTATTCACGATTAATTTTTTCCCTCCGCTTTTTCGTTCGCAAATTGTTATCGCTTGATTTCGAATTTTATCCAAATGTCGTATTAGTCGTGGTCCAGAAATAAATTTCGGTTTTCTCATGATAATAGCTCAACAATTGCTCTGTAGAATACATTATTGTTTGATAATATGTAATAACATCTAATATTAGCTACAGGAATAAACATGAAAAGAAAATATTTTCGTAGGAATTATTTTTTTATAATACAACTATCTACTTGGACGAAAAGGTGCTGAAACTGCACACGATTCAGTTCAACAAACGATCAAGGATTAATTATTTAATGCACAATTTAGTTGCATTGCAAAAGTCTCGTGATAGTGATAAACAGTCGTAACATTGTGTTTTGACAAATTAAGAATTATTTCTCGTCAAAACAACTTTTTTTTTTTAAGTAAAACAACTCTTCGGAACTTTTAACATTTAAATACTATAATATATTATAAACGCTATAATAATAAAACCCAAGAAAATTTTAGATTAAAATATACTTAAAAAATTTGCAGTATTTTCGGAGATATGTTACTTTGAATACTGACTTTATGATAATTTCTATAAAATTGCGTCTTTATTTCCAATTCCATAAAATTAAATCTTTAAAAACTCGTTTGTTTAAACCCACATAAATAACAGAGTTCTTTTTCTAATATCGATAATATAATTTGAATATTTTTATAGATAATTAAAATTTTAGAGAAAAATACAAGAATAATTAATTTGTTAATTTCGTAAACCATCTCGTACATAGTCTACATTATAAATATTTGTTTTTCAAACAAATATCTTTTTAAAACAAAAATTAGAAATTTTATTGTCTTAATGCATTTTCTTCCAAGTTTGAAAAAATTAAACTAAAAGGTTTAAATATATTTAAAGGAAATGAATAAAAAAGTAAGATTAAAATCAAAATATATTTTGCACACACATAGATTGATACATCAGATCTATACAGATCAAAACATATTTTGTTTGCAGAGTCTCACATTTTTAATTTATTTTCTGTTAAATATAATTACATTCCTATTAAAATATAATTACATAAATCATGCACTTTTCGTATCTAGAGTTTGATGGAATACACCATGAGTTCGGCGCATAGCAGCTATAGACTGTAGGAACGTCATAAAAAATTTTGAATTATAATATAACAGTTGCTTCTTGGAATTAAATAATTTCTTCCTTACATGTTTTTATTTACCATCAATACCATCAGAGACATTTCAGTCAATCGGCTAAAATTTGTTCATAAATGTATACTTTTGATGCCATAGGAAATGAATGAAGAAGAAATTGTCTGATTTGAAGAGACAAATATTTTAATTTTTCTAATTAAGCTCATATTTAAGTTTTTAAGATCATTAGCATTTTCTAAAAATTGAGTCGTATGATTTTAACATAGAGAAAAATTCTAGTCATTTCGTGCACATAAAGATACTAGTACATAATTTAGAAAAAGGTCAACAATTGTGTTTAGGGGTTATTTCGTATTTTATTTTGGTATATTCTAACGTAAAGTATGAAATGTCTCGTAAGAAGTGTTTACTTTTCAATGAACCTATTTTTGTCGCTACACACAACTTATATCTATTAGAATTATTTAAAATATACAATAGTGTGATTACTAATTTTGTTTATATCGTTATCTGCGTTTAGCCTTTTAATAGCCTTGAAAATTTATTTTTCTATGGAAATTAGACAAACTAATTTTTTTTTAATTTTACTGAATTTTGTCTAATATTTCAGGGAAAAAATTTCAAGATAACATATATTTCAAGATAATAATAACAATGATAATAATATGCTAATTTTTAGATTACGACTTTTCGGGACACTGTCTTATTTTCCGAATATTGAGATTTGGTTATTAATTATCGATATTAATTACAATTCTATTTAACTACTCGCGACTACAGATAACTCAAATAGAATAGACCTGAAGGAAAATATAATTTAATGTTCCAAAATGCTTCAAAACTACTCGTTTCTAAATTTTAATCAAAATCAATTTTACTATTATTATATTATTTGACGGATTTTTTCCGCCTGAAGGGATAGAACTCTGTAATAGGATCTTGAAGCGCAATGTCACTATCTTATATGTATATATTATTATTAATATTATTATTATTGTTATTACTACTTATTGTTAGTGTTTTACTAAGAAAATATGTTTTGACATTTTTATATTTTGATAATTTGCTTCTATTATCAATAAATTATTTTTAATTCGCTATTATAACTAATAAATCAATTTATTTATTAATAGAAATAGAGATAGGTTGACTAGCTAAGTATGAGTGAAGGATTTTATTTAATCGGGCATATATTTTCTTTAATAAATGAATAAATGAATACAGTAATGGACGATCACGATTACACACACAATTACAATTGATGGTAAATAAAAACATGTAAGGAAGAAATTATGTAGAAAAAATTGTATTAAAAAATACATAAATAATTATATATAAATATAATATGTAATATTTGGTATAATATAAAAATATAAAAATATAAAGATATAACACTATAAATTTAAAAATTATACATATATACAGAGTGTCTCTGAACTCATTGTCAGTGCTAAAACTGATACAGCGGTTCTGTTTAAAGCTTTACAAAAGGTGCTAAAAAATTCAGAACAACTATGGCAACTGACACTTAATGCTGTCATCCGCAAAACTCAAAACATTTTTCAAAATGCTCAAAACAATTTGACAGTTTTTACTTACTTTCATGTGCTAAAGCTATATCAATTTTGGCATTGAGTTCACCCTGTATATACGCAGATACTATTTCTAATCACTTACTCTCTAAATAAAAATTTAATTATCGAAACATATAATGCAATCCTCTTTTACGACAATTATCAAACCGCTAAATGATACGCGCAAATATAGCAAAATAGGTCAAAATCACAAATTAATTATTTATTTTATATGAAATTTTAATTCCTAACAAAGATATCAAAATTATTTTTGTCATTTACGATTTTTTGTCATTTATTTTGTAAATATGAGTCATCGAAAAGATATTTTATTTTATAAGAAAGTTAATATTTAAAGGAACTTATCTCCGAATTTGTGTATTTCGTAAATGGGAAAAAATTAGTAAATTTTTCTAAAATTTAAAATAGCTGATAAAAATTCAGTTTTTAATTAGTCGGAAAGAGTTATAATATCATTTAAAACAGAAAGAAAAAAATTAATGTGGTTCGATCGTCAATCGTCAATGTTTGAAAGATATTTCTCTCGCGACAGTCGCAACGTCACTACACTACGCTACAGGAATATGGAACAATGTCTTTTTTTTATCGAGAAATTTAAAATAGAAAGAGAGATACATGGACTTCGCGCAGTATACATATATGTATGTGTCAATCATATATATAGTAACCGCAACACGACATTCAAAGGCGTTGCGAGAGCTTCGGTATCGGATTACAATCGATCGGAAGTCTGTGGTTGGGTCTGACATGCGATGGGCGGCATCAGGGTCGAAGTTCTTTACACCCACCTTAGTATTCGCCAGTGTTCTTCTGGTAGCGAGGTACATTCAGGGACTGAAACACATCCGCGCTTTACCGCTCTGGTATACGTGCCGGGTGTGCCGATCTTCGATCTGTCCTTCATCAAACGACGACATGCATCTGCAATTCAGCGAGTTGGCCAAGAAGCACGGCTCCATTCAGCATCCGCCTCGCCGACACTCGGTCCGTCGTCGTTCTCAGTATTAGGCGCATCGTGAAACATTTCGACGCGAGAGCTTCATCAGGCAGGCGGGTTTGTCAATTTCCCCGAGGAATAAAAAGGAGTATGAGATGTACTTAGGGCATCATTATGAACTCGAGAGAGTAATTCAGTAACGCGGAACGAAGGCTACGCGATATGAGCCCAATTGATAAAACACCGAAAGTGTTAAAACGGTTGATCCACGACATGACTACCGCGCAACGATTGTCTATTTTTAGCGTGACGAGCGTTGCAACTCGCGGTTTCAATTTTGAAGGGAAAGAGGAGGAAAGGAAATTTTCCCGATAGCGATAGCGTTATTGACCAATGTATTTTCAGCATTTATAATCGCTGCTTCTGGATCAGGATATTCATCATCAATTGAAGGCTCTAAAAACTCCAAGTCGTCTACATGTGCTAAATTATATAAAATGCGACAAGCGTGTATGACTTGAGCCATGCGTTTCTTACAGAAGACAGCGATATCTCTTTATAATACGATAGTAACGACGAATTAAACTGAAATATTCATGAAACGTCGGAATAAGATGAAAAATTCACGCAGTACCAATCCGGAAGCCAAACTCAAACACTTAATTGACATTTATATTGATGGTATGTGTGTGTGTATTTTTGTGAACAATATGAGCCTTTCTGACCTATATACAGGGATTTTCCTGAAAATGCACAGTAGACATAGCAGCTCCAAAGTCGTCAAAGTCGCACAGTAATCACAGTAATCACAATAGCTCCAAAGTCGTCAAAGTCGTAATTATCAGGGTAGTGCCCATGGACAATCGTACAAACAATCGTTCCTCGTTATTCGAAGTAAAGTTCGAGGAGCGTCGCTTAATGATTTTCCAACGGTAAATTGCTTTTTTCTATTCGTGAAAAAGCTCACAAATAGGACGGGCTAAGTTCTACTCGTGACGTATAACTTTAGCCGAAGTATATATGTGCCCAATTCGACTCCATCAATCTCGACGATAATGATAACGCATGGCTTTCGGCTAAAATTTAAATTAATTAGCACGCGCGAATATCGATAGGCACTAACGAGAACATTTCTTTGTCAATGTAAACATGGCCTCGCAACACAGTACGGCGAAAGTGACTTTTACGAGCACAGAGAGAAAGTGCATGATGAAAAGACGAAGTATACAAAAGGACCAAACTAAAAATTTTCAAGTTTTCGAAAGTTGAACACACACACGGCGAGACACAATATAAATTAAACAAATGGGAATTCAAAGTTTTATTTTATCTGCTAAATTCTTTGGCAAAAAATTATTAGATGTTTAAAGCTTTTTGCAAGAGAAAGTTTTTTACAATTAAAAGCTACTGAAAAACTTACATTTTTAGCAGGATAAAAACTAATCTCTTATATTTAAAAAGAAAATCTATTTATTTGAACAGTTTTAGTTCAATTAATAAAATTTTTTACGCGGAGCTACAACTAGCTGTTTACATGAGGAAAATCGAAATTATTTCTGGATAATTTAATATATATAACGATATCGCGAATCAATTTTTTGGTTGAATATGAAACAGTAATAGTATAGTAGTTTTCTCCACTTCTATATTTTAACTACTTATTTCTCAACCAGTGCAGATTAATTAATTATTAATCAGAAGTATCGCAGATCAAATGTCGGGTTATTTATAAATAGTTAATGAATAAAAAAATCATTCTTGGATGACAAATTATTACAGCAGTTGTCACACTATAAATGTTGATCATATTATTATTTTGACAAATTTTTTCAGAACATTAGTACGTAATGGTTGAAAGGAAGCAGGTGTTAATTTCAGGTATATTTTTATTGTGAATGACCCGATTATCGTTGAGCGTAAATTAACACGTTGTCTGCCTAGCAAATTTTATGTTTTATCAAAATTCTACTGTGGCTTGTGTAGAATTTTCATTATTATAACCATATGATGAAATATTGTGTAATATGATGATTATATATATATATATATATATATATATATATATATAATCATCATATTACACAATATATCTTTATATAAGTAATGTCTTAAATTGCGCACCTCTTACTTTACATTGTTTTTATACTTTACATCTAGCTATTTATATATTCAAAATTTTATATTAAACAGCATTATTTTTCAAACAAACATTTTAAAAAATTTCAATAATGCCGATCACAGATGACAGACAACGTGTTAATTATTGCGGCTAAACCTGGCTTTGCACGAAAGAGCGGAAAGGGACGGAATTCATCGTCGGTTACCACAAGACTGCTTCGGATTACCCACGTAAATGCAGTGTCTCGCCATACGTTCTTTTACTCTTGTGTTTTTAAGGCAGCGGGCCTATACTATAAATATAAAAAGAAATAAAATGTAAAAATTTTAAATAAAAATAAAATGAGAAATTGAAGTAGAATACGTAAAATGGTAAACGAAAATGCGAAATCTAATATAGGTAGTAATTCAATTTTATACTAAATGACTTATAAAATTAATGCAAAATCAAACTAAAGCTAACTAAGGGCCAATTGGCGAGTAATCGGTCTTTCTATTATTATCTGTGTTTTATGTCTTAGAGTCTCGTACCTTTTTCTATTTAAGCAAAATTTCTCTTTATTGCTAGTTAGCTTTAGTTTCATAATTTTAGTTTCTTTTGATATTTACGTATTTCTGTCTTTTCTGGTGCATGGAAAACCCGGTCATTTAAAATCAGAATAGATACGCTTTTGGAGAAACATTCTGATTGGTTACCTCCCACTATGCTTCTTTTGCGTTCCGCTTTTTCCTTTACGTAGGATTGCACCTTTACTCGTGACATTTGACTCGTTATTTCGAGCAAAGTTTTAAATTACAAAAATTCCGTCTTTATTGCTGTAGTATCAGTCACTGCTTGACAGACCAATGGAAAGAAAGATGTGTATTTTAAATTACACATACAAACACATAAAATGCTGATCATATCATGCAAGCGTTCGCAATTTATTTGAAAACTTTTCATTGCATGATCATAGAACAACACATGTTTATCATAAAGATTATTACGACAATATAATTTAAATGATTTCCACGCATTTTTTTCGAATGAGACGCACGTCGATGGAAATCTGTCTAGGGAAATCTCTTTAGGGATATAGCAATATGTGCGATGTGTATTCGTGTGCTGTTGCTGCTGCTAGCTCAAATGATTTACTCACCAGCATATGCCAAATCGACTTTTGGTGAGAGCCAGTCGATTGGCAACTTTAAGGGTACTTCCTCATACAAATAATTTCTTTTTATTCTTATTGTCCCTTTTAACCGGGAAATCCTCCTCTTAAACGAGAGTATATTGTGAAGATAGGAAAAAAGTGGAGGTAACTGGCAGTCCATGATTATATAGTCAAAGATATTTCCTCTTAAATCAGGTCTTCTCTTTAACCAGGGATGCCTGTTCTTAAACGAGAAAAACGGTTTCTATAAAATACATAATCGAGAAATATTGAATCGCACCGAATCGGTTTACAAACTGCGCATTAGTGATTAGGTTATTAGGTATACAAAAGAGGTATGTAAAAATTAATTGGCTAAGCGCATCATTTGCTTAATGTGATGTTGGTGATTTTAAGACGCGTTTACGAGATACGATAAGACACGCGTTACCACTCCATTAATATGTTGTATTAATTATAACGCATGCGTTAAACAAGAATATAAAATTTTGCAGATTGTTATAGTTCATTATCTTTTTGATGACATTTAATAAAACATATATTAAATCAAAATTTTTTTCAGGCAAATTTTCCCGCCGAACGCGTGCACTTGGCACGTTTTTTTTTTACCTCTTCTCTTTGGAAAGTTGTAACGCATGCGTTAAAATTTACTCCGTTACAAGATAGCTCCGTTGCATTCCAAAATTCCACTCAATCAATTTCTAAATAAAATATAGAAATGATTGGGCGAACAGAGTAAGCTAACAAGTAAATTACTGATTCGAATGGATTCCGAGCGTGAGACAATAAGACCGTAATGAGGGATTCAGATCGATGTCTGAGGAGACATCCAAAGTCTCATAAAAGAATTTGTGAGCAATTAAGAATTCTAATCGACTCGGCTATCATCGTCATGACCATACGACTATTGATTTTAGTCAGATTATCGTCAAGACATTTCAGGCCATGGGTCTTTCTAAATTAATGCAATTTTGATGCTTATATCCTATTTAAATAATTTAATTTATTGTCTAATCCATTTTAAAAGGTCGCAAGAATCTTCTCTGGATATCTTTTAGTAAAAGTCTTTTTTACCTTGATTTTTGGAACGATAGCTTCATCCATGTAGCATGTTATCTCACGTTTCGGAAAATTGTTCTTAATAAATCCTCGATTTGAAGTAGAATTTTGGGGCGCAGTTTTGGACTATCATAACGAGCGATCTCACGTCTATTTAAGTGTAAGTTTACGCGTTCAGCGTGTTATGACACATTAGCGTACCATGTGACACATAAATTGAGATACAAAACTTATAAGCATATTATGCCTTAATGTTAATGATAATATTGGGAGCGTTATTGTATAATTAGCTGACAGGAAGGGGCGAATACTTATGGAAGAAGGAGGACAAGAAAACAGGCCAACATACAAAATGCCGAAGACGCGATTGATGTCTCCATTTTGTTCGCGATATTTGATATTTTCTTATAATTCCGATGATGAGAGAGAGTGTATGTGTGTGTGTATGAGTGTGCAAGTGAAGTGTGTCCCATAGCGACGCTATCTAAAATAGTTCAAGCTAGATGTCGATGTTTGTAGCAGATAAAGAACAATGCAACGCAGCATATTGTAATTAAAATTAAAAAGTCATTAATATCACCGGCTATTTTATTTACCCAGTCCATTTATTTATAATTTTGATTAATACGGCAACACAATATATCGGAAAGAGTATGTCGTTACGTGTATACATCAGTTAATTAATGTCAATGTTATGTTCCTGTTTTCTGGAAACAAATACTAATTTTGAGATATTAATAATTTCTCGATCTATTTAAAATAGCAGATAGGTACATTACATAATTTGATTCACGTTTGTCACGAGGCAAAAGTAAATAAAGCGTTTCATAACTTCTGAAATATTAACGAGTTGAATTAAAATTATCATGATCTTTTATGTTTGTTAGGACGTTTTTTTTATGTTTCTTCTTCGTTACGGGAATCTCGCAATCTCTATAAAGTACATCACAGTTCTCGCCTCGAATCCCCGCTGCACCTGCATCTCTCACGAGTCGATCCCAACCCGAGGATAACTTGAACGATTTCTCTATGTCTTTCCTGTGAAAAATCATAGTGTTAATTTTTAACGCGAATTAAATTCATATTTAGTTGAATTTAAACTCAATCGAAAATATAGTTATTGTATGAACAGATATGTAAATTTTATTACAATTTTGTTTTTATCATTGAATGCAATTCTGTGACTGCGAAAAATTTATCCGGTATTTCTTTTCTTTCTTCAGTTATTTTTTTATCTTTATATTAAGCTTCCAGCGTTAATTGCGATACAAAATGCATTGTTAAAAATAATAACAGTAAAACCTACGTCAAGTATTTTGCCAGCATTTCACCAGGTGCGCCCAAATCTCTAAAGAGCTTGCGATTTTCAAGACAGATCGTCCTCTGTATGCATCGTACTCTGGCATCGCTGTTAAGTATCTCTTCTTCCTCCGGGGTCTAAAAGTTCGTTGAAAGTCTTAATCTACTACTGGCACACAAACATTTTTGCTGCGAAGTCTGGTATTCATGATTTATTCTAGCAATTTTGTTCAGCCAACAGAAACGAAATGTTTCATCACGGTAAGTAAGCTTCCAAGTGTCCAGCAAACTTGCCCGGCTATATTCGCGGCTGAATTGAGACGAGTGACAAAAGACTTGAAATTTAACTTATAACTTTCCAAATTTATTTTTAAATTGAGAAAACTTTCTTCTAAACATGCGATTAATAAATTCCACAATGATCTGAATTTTTAAAAATATCAAAACCAGAGAAATTCAAATTCAGAAACTTCAAAAAGAAACTTCTATATATATATAATTTATTAATTTTGTACAAGTTTAAATATAATGCAATTTTAATTAGAAATTTATTATTGAAAGGATTCCCTTTAACTTAACGGCAAATAACGTACCACGGAACGAAAATCATGCGTAGCGTAAACGTCCCGCTTTTGCCTGGATGATAATAGATCTATTATCGTATCTTTCCGCTTAACAGCGCTAAGCGTATTCTGTATAATCGCCAAAAGCAGCAAGAGACCGATGAAACTGACTATTACAAGCTGTTTCGATGTTGGACCGATGGAGTGCCCTATCGAGTGCGTTACTGGATATGCAGGATTGCCATACTCGTATCCATATGGTATATTTTCGCTTCTATGATGCAGAAACGCTCGTTGAGGCACTAAAACATTTTTTTGAAAAGTATTAACAATATGTATCGTGTAGATGAACCACTGCAAGTGTGAATAAAGCAACTTAAACCCACATATTTATATTACATTATTATATTATTGCAACGTTATCAAATACTTATTTTTTTAATTATTTCATTTACTTTATAACCATTACTCATATCAATAATATATAAAAATTACGCAATCGTACAGCATTTGCCTTTTTTAAGTAAGCCCCATTTTCCAAGAAATTACAAACAAATCTTGTGTTTAAATGCGCATTATTTTTTCCTCCTTTAAACAGCACGAGTAACACATTCCAATTTCAAAATGATTTCTCGGCTTTGAGATGTTAATGCGACGACCGAAGCGCGACGCGTTGAGCTTGATTATAGCCTCGCACAAAGGATAAGTGATCAAACGACGCCGTCTCTTTCTCTTAGAGTAACTAAAATAGAAAAATCTTTACCGGGGAAAAAGTAATCCCAGGGCATCGCCGGCTGTGGCTGCGGCTGCGGTTGCGGTGGCGGCGGCGGCGGCGGCGGTGCGAGGGTCGCAAAGATTGAACGCGTCATATCCGATTGAAGCACCGGCTCGATTTTGCTTTCCGTCTCCAAAGACGAGCCATTTCCGGAAGTGGGCGGGAACACCACGATTTTCGTATCCTGACCGGCGATTAAAACCGCGAACGTACCGAGTACCGCAAGTATTTTCATTTTCTACAGGAAAACGACGTCCCTTTCCCCGGCACAAGACGAAAGACTTATGACTTGTCGGATTTTCAATCGGGTTTTTATCCAAGTTTCTTCAAGTAGAATCACCGGGACCACCATACGACCTCGGCTATGACGTATTACTGATAAGTGGACGAGATGTCGTGAATCTAAACGGTCAAACCGCCGCGGTCACGAGCGAATTCTCCTTCGTGATGCGTCGAATTCGACACAGTCGAGACAACGAATAAAGTACGAATGATTTCGGGAACGACCGAGGTGATCATTCGGCCCGTTGAACTGTCTGACGAGTTCACGGACCGCGGCTACTGCAATGAGCTAATACACTTTATTCCATTGTGCGGGGAAGTTGTCCTTTCATAGAAATTGTGCTTTCTTTCTTGTCCAGAAAATAGCTCAATTGTGCGGATATTTTAAATCCCCCGGCTCCTCTGAGCCATTTACAAGAACGGATAGTGAAACATTTCCGGAAACAATCATTTTTCGTTGTCTCCACACAGCAAAGGATAATAATAAAAGGATAATCTTTAACGCAAGTAAGTATATATTAAAAGCTTTTATTGTACGCAATATATCTTTGAAAGATATCGATCAACATTGCTGAATAAAATTATTCCCCAAGGTCTTGAGACCTCATTAAATCTGTTTATATTTGCTACGAATTCGTTTGAATCGTTAACTCGAGTGATATATGTGTCCGTAAGATTATTGAAATCTCTCCGAGATACTTTCACTGAACGTTAAACATAATCTTCTGTAATTTCTACTTGAAAATTCCGAGAAATTTAAATATTCCGATCGACAACCATTTGTAAACCGATTATGGAAGATTTTCTAGAAATACCAAAGAAAAAGTATTTTGGCCTCGTTGCGGAACGTCTGATGGAACTTTCACACCAATTTACTGAAATTTATTGAATCTTAAGGCTCGCGCTACGGCCTGGATTAAAATGCGAGGAAAAGAGAGTGGAAGCGCTCTGCAAGCTCTGTTCAACAAAGATATTCCATCGACGAGAAGGGGGACGGCACGAGGGGCAGATCGGTTGGTTAACCTAGCTGCGCTGAATGCAAGGGGTTGCTATGGCAATGGGTACGGCAGTAGGTGGGGAAAAGGGAGCCTGGAGGGTTTGTCTGTCTGCAGCCCTTCTAAAGGGGATGATGTCCTTCGTGTGCTGTCTGTAGCCTCTATCCACGTCATCACTTGTCAGAGATGTAACGCTGCAGCTTTGTCAACTTTAAACGTCCATGAAAGCATCCTTTTTACGATATATTTTTTTTTATCCAACGTACAATAAATATAGGTACTAAATTAAAGTAATATCGATTATTGTACTCTTGCTATATGTTATATTGTTATATATAATTTACACATTATTTACCCTCAATAATATGTTAACATTAAAATAATATTTATTCTTTCTAGAAAGATAGTCAGGGAAAAAGAGTATTTTATTTTAGTACGCTTCTTGTCTCTTTATAATGTTTTTTTTTTTCTATTTTAATGAGGAGAACTTTTCTGTAAGAATACTTTGCAAGATATACTGAGAAAATTGCATGTGTCGCGCGACAATTTAGTATCAAAGACAAAAAACGCTTCACAGACGAATATCTAAAACAGGCGGAATTTCCATTATCTTTCACAGCTCAGTAGACTCTCTAGAACTGATAATCCAAAAGGAAACACTTCACGCTCTGAGTGTCTCACCACCCACTTATACTTCTCACTACCGTGACACTATGCAAACATAGTACTTTGTTCATTATTCATACCTACAAAGATCTCTTGTTGCTACTTTACGAGAAGAGCCTATCTTTTCTTATGCTATTAGAAAATAAAAAATAATTAAAATAATAAATTTTATAGAAGCTATATACATATAATTTTTAATATTCTCGAAAAATTAAAAAACTATAATTGCAATTTTGAATAATAAAAGACAAAGATTTATTTTATAGAAACAGAATGATTGAAAATCCGAAGTTCAATTTATTATATCAATATTATATAATTTTAATTATAAATTATAATATTAATTTATATATTATAAGGTTTCTTATACAGTAGCGTTTTAATGTAAAATAATATAAAAAGAGAAATATATAACAATAAATAAGTGAGATACAGTATATGATATTACATTAAAGAAAACGCCGTTAAACGGTCAAGACTAGAACTTGGTTGCCCAATAATAGTATTCGTGTGAATTTTACGTACAATTCTTCGCCTTGACAAATCACGCACCGTTACTTTCGGACTTGAAACGTAGTCTCAACCAAAGCCAGAACAGAATAATTAAATTGATAACCAATTTAATCACATTAACACACATTTTCAAAAAAATTAGAAATAAACAATATAAGAAATATGGGATACATAGGATAGGATACGGAATATATTGGATATATTGCGAAAAATGACACCCCAGCCAAGATTCGAACCTGAATCTTCCTCATTTCGTAACGGGTGTCTCAACCAATTCGACCACTGAGGCATGCCGATTAATTCAATCGGCAGAATTGTTTAAAGCTACATTTTTAACTATATAATTCGTTATCCCTAATCTTTTTTCCATATGTTAAATAAAAAATTAATAAATAAAATAAGCTTGAAAGGCTCAAATGATTAAAAATCAAACATACAAAGAAAGGGCACAAAGCCGTAACAAGGTGCTCGTGTTAAATTATTTAATAAACAAGTAATTTACAAACGGTGTTATTTTTCGCAACATATCCGATATATTCCGTATCCTATCCTATGCATCCCTATTTCTCATATTGTTTATTATTTCTAATTTCTTAAAAGATGTGTGTTAGTGTGATTAAATTGATTATCAATTTAATTATATGATTGTGCTGTTCTGGCTTTGGTTGAGACTGCGTTTCAAGTCCAAAAATAACGGTGCGTGGTTTGCCAAGGCGAAGAAGTGCACGTAAAATTCACGCGAATAATATTATTAGGCAACCAAGATCCAATTCTGATCGTTTAACGGCGTTTTCCTTAATTTGAGAAATATGTATATTTACATATAAATACTATGTTTATTTTATTTCACATTTAAACGTTATATTAAAACGTTCTTACATGTCGCGTATCCGCTACACGTCCAGTCTTTGAAAGTAATATCTACTCTCGTCTCGAATGTCTCGCGCCGCTTATTACCACTTTACCGTGGACAACAAAAGGCGATGCGCTCTTTTTTTTCAGAGTCGACGAACATCGCGACTACATATCGGGGTCACATCGATGGACATGCCGCGTGAACGAGCCGCGATTTTACGCCAACGCGACGCGAGTGAACATTATATTTTTAGATCGCTTTTGCAACGGCTGCCGCGCCGTCGGCTGACACCTGCTACTTTTTTTATCAGCGTCCAATGACGAGCGTTCTCTCCTCAGAGCGGCAATCAGAGGTTCGTCACGCTCCATTATCCGTTCCGGAGCGACGCCCGCCGCTGATTTTACACGTTACGTGCCTTTTTTCACGGCTGCGTTCGGACATCTCGACAGAAGAGGGATAACGAGATCGCTCCTGCACGGTCGATTAATTATCAAAAATTGCGAGCAGTAGTAAGGTAAATACAAGTAGGTCGTTTGAGGCTTTTATTCAGGACTTTACTTTTGTTTACCAAGAGGACCATTCTAAAAGATTTTTATGAAATCTGTAACTAAAAAACGAATGTTATAACAATATTTCTGTCACATTGAATATTTTGATATATATTCCTTGTGAACATCATCAGCAAGGTATAAAGATGTATAAATTCTTTTCACAAAATAAGCCTTCCAGATGATGCTGAGACGCGTTGAAGCAATCTATCATTTTGACACACGTTTTATAAATAAAATCTTTTTATCCTACAGTGACAATACAAACTTTTTGTATTTAAATAAATGCAATAATGGTAGACTGGAAAGGTATACATATTTTTCCGGAGAATATAAACTGAATATATACATTTTGCTCAATCGATTGTATCGTGTCCGATCATATATAGATTTTACTACTACGTACTCAACTGAAACGATTCTCGAGAAAGTGTTTTGTCGACAGCTCTGAAAAGAGATATGATTTAATTCTTGATTAATTATTTGTTAAAATATATTGTTGTAAAAATGTAAGATATATTTATTATATTCATATTTTTTGTTATGTTTGGAATTAATTTGTCGTAAACGTATATTCTTCTTTCATTTAGACATCAAGTCGAGGTAGAGAAAAATAGGTAGCTCTCAAACGTAAATTATTTAATCGAAATTGCTGTTTCTCGTGCGTTAGAATCAATATTGTCGCATATTATATCTGAAATCCTCCTGCTTCGACATTAATGCATACAACCTGAAATCGTCGTTCCATAATTCAGGAATGGAATATCGCCGAGGATCCATTTCGGGTCATGTGACTAGGGAAATCCCTTAAAGCCGAGAGATCTCGGCGGTTTCTTCTTCCCGCGGAAATCTATTTTCTCAATTCCGGGAGAAGGAGGCCCCTCATATAGGTTTTTACATCCCTTCCTGTGCCGTACACGTGCTCTCTCTGTGTTTCAGGTTAATGCAGCTTTATATGCAGGTCGCAATTCTTGACGTTTACTTTACAATGCTGATTTCTTGACGGAATTTAATATACGAAACATTCCGCGTATTTCAATATCCATGACGGATATCGTGGTACTCGAGTACTCAAACTATGTGTATTTGCACAGTGCACAGTGCAAATTAATTAAATACATGCACACCGAATTACGTTTCCAAAGATGTGGAAATTCGATGAAGTACACAGGCCTATACATGAATCTTTAAATCTTCTTTTTATTATTCCGATTATGTCGACATGAAAAGAATTCATTTATCGGTGAAACGTTAAACGTTTCTTTATACGAATACAGCTGAATACAAAATTAGGTACCGAAATGTTGTAGAGAGTGTGACACACGATAAATAATAGTTCTATTTCTCAACGCGAGAGAAAATAATTGTTCTATCCGAAATACTTTAAATCTAAGAACAAATCGATATGCGCTCGCAGCTTGCAATCCTCATATGCTCGGAGATTCATCTTTTAATACGTACTTAGCATCCAACTACGCCATCTTGTTCTTCAGCGGTTAGAAATGGACCTTTATAATGAATCCTCGCTATTGATCGTCACTAAATTGAGAAAGCATACACATTTCTATAAGGAAGCGTCAATCTAATTTCTGCCATTTAACGCTTGAGAAATTTTATTGTTAAATTGCATTTTGAAATTATAATTTATTAAATTATAATTAGAGAGAGAGAGAGAATTATCTCTACTATTTATATAAGTATATATTTCTACTATTTAAGTTTTATATATATATCTAATGGAAGAAAATATATTTAAATTGATCAATTTAATCATTTACATATTGCAACAACAATCATGAAAAATCTCAGAAAATGCGCCCTATAAATTTGAACAATTTTAAAAAATTATACAAATCAGTTATTTTGACTGCTTTAGTTGTTCTAAAATATGTTGATTTGCTAATTCTAATATTAATAAGCTAAAACTATTTACAAATTATGTAAATATATTTTCTCTCATTGATTTCGCAAATACAAAAAATTTGCAAAGAAATATTAAGTAATGAAATAAAATGTGTTTGAAAAATATACGTGGCAAATTTTAGCATTCAAAGATTACGGGAAAATTAAAATAGACTCGTCTCGGTACTGAATCTTTGCGATTGTAGAATGAAAGGAATTAATTTCCGATTTATGCTTATCCACGCGGCGAACGGGAAACGGCGGACAAACGCGACCTTCCTCAACGGTCTCGGATATTCACGAGCGCGACACACAATGCGATATTATTACGCGCTACCTCGCTGCGCGGTAAAGTCGCCTGTCGTCGCGCACACGTCCGAGTTGTGTGTCCACGAGTGGTGTGTCCTCAGGCCTATGCACACGTGCGCGTTTCCACCTGCCCGCCCGCGTCACCACCCATATTCATCCGCCCTTCGAAGCTGCGCTACGCTGACCTTGTTCCAGCTCCCAAGAAAAAGCAGGTTACG
Source organism: Temnothorax nylanderi (assembly GCF_030848795.1). Taxonomy (NCBI): domain Eukaryota; kingdom Metazoa; phylum Arthropoda; class Insecta; order Hymenoptera; family Formicidae; genus Temnothorax; species Temnothorax nylanderi. Next base: position 1,541,661 of record NW_027249090.1, on the reverse strand, counting down.
TGAAATTTCCACCCTCCCTCCCGAGGGAGGGCTCGACCTGCATTGCCCTAACTATGAGAGAGAGAGAGATGCATTATTCGGTCACTTCACTTATCTAACTGTCAGGCTTGAGAAAATTTATAGCGATCTGAAATAGCACATAAAATGGATGATCTGCAGGTCGTAAGTGAATACCTCGAAAATTGTATGTGTAACAGAAAAAAATTGTTCGACTCGCGAGATTATTTCCTACTAGAAAATGCATCTGAGAATTCGGAATATAGTCAGAGATTTGCACATTTATACAATACATCGGTAATGCGGACGTTTCTTCCTCGCGTACGTTATGAATTCCGATACATTATAAATAGATTAGCTCTTTTACAGATTTTATATATTTTTACACAAAAACCGCTGGAGCGACCTCGAAGCATTTTTATATTAAATTTCATTTGTTTTTAATTTTTTAATTATCTCATCCTCAATTCAAATATACATACGTGGCACAAGTTCAAAGAAATTTAATTAATAGCATTATGTGCTTGGAAAATAAAACTGACAAGCTATTGTCCGCGTGTATTATTATCGGCGTTGCTCATTACAGGAAATTTACTGCATTTTATCGAGTTCCATGCGGCTGATAATGTAGTTTTTCTTGCGCTTCTCTCGTGGTTTGTATAAGATATATTTAAATGTCGGTCAATATGCATATATATATATTTTTTTTAACGTATATCTAAAAATTTATATGGTTCTTAGAAGCCACTTTTTGCGTTACATTCTTACTATAAAAGAAGAGGAAGATTAAAATTAATTTAAATATCTCTCTGAGATAAACAGATCATTTATCCTTTACTCAATTATACAATCGCTGATTTTCTAGCAAAATCTCTTGCAGAAAATCATCCCTTCTGATTAAATAAAAACAGAAAATAAATTCTTTTTGTTTTTTCAAGTATATAGTATACAAATAACGCACAGTTATAATATTCTTATTAAGATTTTGTCAAAATTTTGTTAGACGGGTAAAAAACATCGAAAATCCTATCAAGACGGATGCAATCCGATTGGAAATTTCTTTAGCGGGAAGCATTCCGTGCGTGACCTCGTCTCGGCATCCTTCTCCCCGAATGCTCCATTACTGTTTATCCCCGCGCGGATTTACAGAAGGGATATTCATTTCGTTCCGTGCATCGAGCTTCAGCGAGTTCCAATATTTACCCGCGGTCCGTGCTTATTTACGCCGTGTGCCGAGTGCGCGTCTCCCGTTTTCATTCATTTTCTCGCGTGCTCTCCCGATGCATGGCACGAGAAAATCTCGACCTACGTTCACGGGGTCGTCGGTGAGACCCTCCTGAAAAGTATCTAACGGTCGTGGCGTAGTATACCCAGCTTTTCCGCCGGTCTACTCAAGACAGCAGTCTCGATCTGTCCTCCCTTGGGTTTCCCCGGCAGGAGGGGAAGGGGGAGGGGGGAGCGGGAGGGTGAGTTATGTCGGAGAAAAGTTTGGGTGGATACACACAATCGTGTGCCCGCGGTACACGCGAACTACCCTTCCTTCTCGCCCTACTCGATCACGTCCACCACCCTCGCCCCCATCCTCCGATCCGTCTCGCGTCCTTCCGTCCCTTTCGCTCCGTCTCCGTCTCCGACGCCCTTTTCCGTCTCACCTTCGCGATGCACCCCCTCACAGCGGGCTCTCTCGCCCTCTCCCTCGGCCGCTCTTAGCGCACCCTTCCATGCTCCGTCTCGCTCCCGCCGTACCTCTCGCTCTCTTTCTCCTTCGCGGGGCACTCTCCGTCCGTTTCCACCCCCGACCATCGACGTTCCGCGTTTATCGAACCATTGCGCGCGCACCGATAACGGTAACGGGGCGTGCTACGTCTTGGTTGGCCGTAAACGTAGGTGGACGCACGGCCGACCGACGACGACGAGGACGGCGGCGACGTCGACGTCGCCGAGGACGAGCGCAGCAGACTATCAACGAAACTCGCCGCGCGACGGAGAGAAATAGTTCGCCTGCCGAGAGCACGGAGTAATCAGTCGTTCTCGCAACGTTCCCGAAGAAGCGTGCGCGTTGTGTTGTTGTTTGCAACGCTCGCGAAGTCCGTCGCGAAAGCCCATCCATACGTGAGTCCACCTCGGGAAGATTCTACGAGTGCAGCTTCGAGTTATCGTTCGAAGCCGCAGCGAACGGCGCGATTAAAATTCGGAGCATACAAAACAAATCGGGGTTGTTGGCGTCGACGAGGAGAACCGGTCGATCAATTGGTGGTACCGATGGTCAAAGATCAACAGTCGAAGCACCGAATTTTAGGAGAAATTCGTACTTTTGAGTCGCGAATTGCGTTCAAGAAAGTGAGTTGAAAGTGCGTCGAGAGTGCTCCAAGGGTGCAACTCGAGAAAGCGTCGACATACGGCTATCCGCGAGAGCGAGCAGACACGACACGCAAAGGACGAGAGTCGAGGAGAGTGGCTCGGTGCGTCGATCAAGTGTTTTCGTTCACCTGGCTCATCGTCCCTCCGGGAGGCGGAGGGCGGTAAAGCATCGATCGTTCGCCATTTTGCGCGACGGCCGACATCTTTTGCGGGCATCGACGACATCTTGCCGCGTGACATCTTCAACGATACGGAAGCTACAGAAGCTGCAGATCCACGTTAAGCAGAAGGGCCAGATTGTTCGCATATTTATTCCTCGAATACGTCTCGCTCGCACTTCCTCCTCGCTTATCGATCACCATCAACAATCGCCATATTGTCTGTAACGCTCTCCCGCCGCCGGGAGGGTGCATTAATCGCGAAACTTCATATAGTTTAATAAAAGAAGAAATTTGGCAAGGAAACAGAAGGTAAATCAGTGCCCAGCGTCGCGGGAGGAAGAAAAAGTAGTGTCCTTCAAGTCGAAGGTAGAAATCAGCAGGCTGGGAGGTCGGTTGAGCGAGGTGGTGGGTCCCGTCGTGGAGGAGGCCATCGAGCCAGGGGATGCGACCCCGCTGACGGGACCCTCGAGGGAGACCTCGATTCCTCGAGCACCCCCGCCGCAGCGTGTCACTACACCGAGCCCGCCGAGACCGCCTCCCGCTACGTCCCAGCATCACCAGAATCCGGGTCACCCGACCCACAATCCGGGACCCCAGTCCCAAAATCCCGGGCATCACAACCCGGGTCATTCGCCCCAAAATCCGGGTACTCCCGACCACAACCCTGGTCACAACCCCAGTCACCAGACTCATAATCCGGGCAATCCCGGCCACAATCCGGGCAATCCCGGTCACAACCCGGGCAATCCCGGTCACAATCCAGGAAATCCCGGCCACAACCCGGGCAATCCCGGACACAACCCGGGCAATCCGGGCCATAACCCAGGTAATCCCGGCCACAACTCGGGTAACCCCGGCCACAACCCGGGTAACCCCGGCCACAACCCGGGTAACCCCGGCCACAATCCGGGTAACCCAGGTCACAATCCCGGTAATCCGGGGCATCCGAGTCCCGTTCAGGAAGATCAGAATCCCGCCGGCCAGCCGACGCAAAATCCCGGCAATCCAACGAGTCCAGGACGAGAAGCTCAGAATCCTCATCCGAACGTGAGTCGTCAACCAAGTCAGAATCCAACCAATCCGCAGAGCGGCAGGGAGCAGGCACAACCGACGAGTCAGCAGCAACCGCAACAACCGCAACAACCACAACAGCCACAGCCGCAGCAGCAACAACCTCAGCCGCAACCGCAACCGCAACATTTGGAGCGCAGCGCCAGCACCATGGGGACCGTATTGTCGTTCAGTCCGCGGGACCGCCGCGGGCCTGTTTACCCGCCAGCGGGGCATCAGCATCCCGCTGACTTCACGTTAAACAATTTTAATTACGAGCAGCTGAATAATGCGAAGAATCGCGAGAACAAGAGCGGCGTTGCCACGGTGGCGCCGGCGCCACCCACGAATCATCCCCCGACCAACAACAACTCGCTACAGAACAATAACATTAATCTGAACAACAACGACAACGCGAGAATCATTTCGGAAAAGAACGCCCTGGAGAAGAACCTGAAGAAGCATTCGCTGTTCATAAATGCCTTGTCGTGGAAGCGGTTCAGCACAACTAATAACAACAAGAAGAAGCTTGATAACAAGAACAAGAATATCGCCTTCAGACAGCCGCTCGATAACATACCTATCGTTGATAAAAATAAGAATATACAGACGCCGCAGGTAAGTACTCGTGTAGAGTAGAAAACTTGTATTCTCTTTTTTTTTTCAAGAGAAGTGCTTGTAATTCTATTTTGACAAGTGGTAAATTGGCATATTTAATAAATAATTTAATAAGTAATTTATATATATATATATATATAAATTATATAAAATAAATAGTTAAAAAACCAAGCGCACTTTAACAAATTATATTCTCATAATATAACACCGACACAAATTCGATCTATTTAGAAATACGTCTAGATATTTTGCTTATATCGATAATATATAGCACCCTTTACCGTAATAATTTAAAAATTAAAAATATTATAAAACATAGAATAAAAAAACAACAATAGAATAAATATATAGTTAAAATAATATATCTCACTGCTTGTTGTGTCTCGAGAAGTCTAGAGATAGAAACAACTCGAAAGGGGGATTTACATACAGTAAAGCATGAAGGAATTAAATATACAACGTGCTTTGACCCCCCGAGACACGATCGAAAGTACATCGATCGTTTGATGTCTCCTTTCGCGTGGCACGAGTTGCTCTTTTCTTTATAAATTTTCAATATTTTCATCTTTCTCTCTAGAAATATGGCTACTTTCAATATACTTAATGTTTAATTACTGGTTTTTATCATTTGCAAACTGCACATTTAATATCAGCAGAATATAAAATATATAAATATTTCCTTATAAAATCTATCAATGCTCAAATTTATTTTATTAAACTTATTATTATTGTTAAATAAAGTTTGCAAGAAATTATCACATTACACATACGTTAAATTACCAAAAAATAATATGCGATTACTATAAAGTGGTTTCGTCAATGTTAACAAGTATATGAGTTTAAAAAGTATTAAGTAATTAAAAACATAAGGTTTACAAGAATGTTGATTATATTGAGAATTCTTCTAGTTAGTTTATTGAGAAATGATCTTCTTTCTCGTGGTTTTAATTAGACAAAACCACCGGCGTCGAACAACAATCACACCACGCACAATCCGACGTGTGAGAAATTGATGCAGAAACCCCTGCCTCCTGGACCAAGGAAAACTGTCATCCAGGCCTCCACTTCGGAATTGCTCAAGTGCCTCGGCGTCTTCCTGCACAAGAAATGCACCCGTTTAAGGGACTTCCAGGCTGGCGACGCTGTCATGTGGCTCAGAACTGTCGACAGAAATCTGCTGCTTCAAGGCTGGCAGGTGAGTTCGTCACTTCCAGAGAGTGCGTTTCTCAAAATTATTATGTTTACGTTTTTAAATTATATAAATTAACAAACGTTCACGGTTAAATACGTGTTGCGATTGAAAAAGAAATATGTTGGTTTTTTAAGGTTCTTGGATATTTTTATCTAACGAGTTGAACGTTTCATTTATGAATAATCTTTAATTTAAAATCTTTAAAGAAATGAAAAAAGTATGGACATACATCTAATAAATATTTTAAGAAATCACTTAAAAACACTATAGGTACTTCTACATCTGCAAAAATATCTCCACTTGATAATAGTACTTTGATATACTTTTATATTACCGTTCATATTTCAGTATACTTTTATTTGCTAGGTGCTTTAACGTGCTTCGTGAAACATACACGCCGATAATACAGTTATCACGGGCACTGGTTCGACGTTATAATTAATATATTACTCCCGCGGTTATTCCGCTATCGTTGTAATTGGATGATTAAGATATACCAACAGCACGAGATAATTAACTCTCGCTGATTGAACTGCTATGATTAACGTCGATATATACAAGTCATACAAAATCGATACGGTCGACGATCGTTGAGCAGCAAATATACATATATCTAAACAAAAAAAAAGATTGTTATATAAAGCTCAACAGCCTAATACGAATACTGCACTGATCTGTGACATATGTACAAAATATGAATAATTTTCGTTAGAAACAACTGCTGTTCTACTTGGCTCGGCCACTGTTATTGTTAAACCGGAATATTCCGCAACCGATATCCAATTAAAGAGTACGAATATTTGTCTCCGATGCGTTAAAAGGTTTCGTTTCCCTGAAGGGACTATCATTACAAGTGGGATGTGATAGTCCACACGCGTCACAAAAGAAAGGGCTTCGTACCCTGAATCCCCCGGGATGCGGACAGCGTCCCGCGGGAATACGCATAATAAGAGTCGCCCAGGACATACAATATGTTAGAGAGGGAATTAGGCGAACTTTTCACGGGATAAAGCCAAGAGTTTCCATCCCTTAATAACGGGAGCCAATTATATATGTTATATTTGCATCGCAACAGGAGGCTACTGAATTACAATACAGCGTTACGATTATATACTTTCTTGAGTCATATGTGAAATGCTGAATCATAATATACTTTTCCCTAAAAATTGTTTTAATAGAGGAAAGGGAAGGATGACGCAAAGTTTCCGAGAAGCAAGTGTATTGGACTATTTCTTTATTATATTATCTTCGAATATTAAAACACATTGCTAAATAAAATATATTTCCTTCTCTCAAGAACGTTTTACAACGTAATCTATTCTTTTCCAGAATTATTGTAAAATTATTGAAAATTATCTCTTAAACTTATTTGGAAATTAAGTATTATAAAAATGTTTCTTTTTCTTGAAAGAAGCCGTGATTTTTAAATATCTCATTCCAGACTATCTAAGCTACAAGTCATATCGATTTTCCTTCGATATTTCTCTTCAGCAAAGTCTTCTCTTTTTTTTATTTTTGACAATTTTATTTTACAATGTTGATATCGCGAGTTTTATTGCTTTCAATAAAATTGAATCGTTATACTTCTTCCATGAGAAACGAATCACGATCAATCGAAAGCATTTGCTCATAATTTTAGTCGGTGCTGGTTCTTGATTCGATTATGAATTCAACGTTTATGCTAATGAGACTATCGTGCGCGATTGCGACCTATGCAAATTGCGCGGCCCCTATAAGACTCGCCTTCTCCGCGCGTAGAAGCTATCGATCAAACTAAAAATATTTCACTCCGATAGTCAACTGACGTAGATGGCCGCTGACTTAAAAATACTACGGAACTATTAATAATACAATGCAAAAATCTGCGTTGTTGTTTATCCACTTTGTACCCCATGTCTTTACGTATTGTATCATCTGCACGCCACATTAGTTTTTATAACAAAAGCCAAATTTTCCCCGACAAACGTTGCAAATGAAAATTAAAACATTTTTCTTTCTTTGATAAATAAGCGTAACCTTTAAAATTGTTTATCGAGTATGCTTTAATTGAATGCTTCCGTTAGAAAAGGAGTATCTATGGACACATACAGTCGTAAAAGACGAAACTTTTTAGAAGCATAGAAAAACTCTTTTAATGGCATATTATTGGATATATGTTTTTGGTTTAATAATTAAAATATAGTCCAAACATTTCTAGTAAATGCGCGTTATAAAATTTATCGCGGTTAATCTGATGAGAAGAGTAATTTAACCTTTTTAATTATATCGTAAAAGAGTTGACTTCTGCAGTTGACATAAAAGTGATCGGTTCATAGTCATGCAAGGTAACAAAAATAAATACGTGAATAAACCGATATGTTACCGCGACATGGATTACTCAAAACGGCGTTTGCATCACTTACATCGTCGTGCACGAAAGGGTCAATTATCTGTCGATCAAATCGGCAAGAATTTTTTACTTACTTTATGACGAAAGTCACTATCGATTGGCGTATCGCGCAACCTTCAGCGAACCGCAATGCTCGTGAAGTTTCACGGAAAATAGCGCGAAGCGGTAATAATTCCAGTCCACTGCGGCGGCGATTCTCTGTTCGTGGGTGGACTTTTTTCATCATGAGTGACGTCCCGATTATTGCAAACAATTGCGTATTGTTGGCATCGACCGACGCGTTTATCCTTGAGCTAAGGTGTCTTTGAAGCATTTCTGGTAATTATAATTATTAGATTAACTGATGTTCGGACAAGCACAGCAAATGATCTTGTGCTTGTATTCGAAATATTTAATCTTTGCATCTGCACAACAAAATATATTTGTCCAAAAATTTTCGTCAAAGTCATTATCGATTGGCATCATTTAAACATATAACAGTCTTTAACGAAATAAGTGTCACACTTATAACAGCTAATATATCTATTCTTATCTCATTTAAAATATTTGGCAATTAATCTAGTGCGTAATTTTTATATACGTTAGCACGATATTGAAATATAAGAAACAATATGCGTCTTTCTTTCTCTTTCTTTCTCATTTCCACAAAATCTACACAGTTTATTATTACTCACTTTAGAGAGTGAGAGAAATAAACGTTTATTTCACAATACGCAATACACAGCACGAATCCGCTCTGTGATTATTTCCGAGAATTCATGCGGCGTATTTTATCATTTGCGACAATTTGCGGTATATTGCGATATTCGCGTGCTTCAGCCCACTTTGCAGGGAGGCGTCGAAGACGGTCCATAATAAAGTGCCTTTGCGTAGACACGCTCCCCGGCAATGTCCCTGCGCCCACCGACATCGATTTCTCATGTCGATAAATTCACACGTAGGAATCGTTGGAAGGGCGAGATAACGCTCAGTCTCGCATCCAATGCCTGAAAGAGTCCGACGTTATCTCGGTGCCCAGATTCCAGAAAATAACCCACTAACGATCGAGTTAGTGTCTATTTCTTGCTACCCGTCTGATTGCGTGTCCACTTTCTTATCGAGAACATATCTCTCTGTGTTGACCTCCTGTGAGGATTCTCCAAGCTTTCTTTCTGGATGATGGAATACTTTTATATAACAAGATTATTAGCGGAATATCTGTAAATGATTGAGTGTATAAAAATATACATATTTTATTGACATTATCAATTAAGTTAAATTCATTCATTACTTTTATATAAAATATTTGTAAATAATTGTATAAAAATGTAAAAATTTTATTGGCATTATCAATCAAGTTAAACATATTAATTTTTATTTATTTAATCAGCTAGAATGATAAAAGCGTACTACTTTTTCTGTGGAAATTTTGCACAATGCTTTTAGAATACTCACCCTACTTAACGTAAGAACATCAATAAAATATACATTAGATGAATTGCCAGTCAAATGTCGTGCAAACAATCAAGAATTAATGAAACGATTAATTATTTATTGTCTACGTCCTACGTAATTTACAAAGCGGTCTTAATGTGTTTTCAACATACTCCTAATTACTAAAGACAGTCTTCCAGCATTTAATTAAGTATCATTAAAACTCATGCGCGCTAAAATCAGCAAACATAGAAAAAATGTCAAGTAGGAATGATCCTATCAAACCGCCACAAATAAAAAATATATTTGGATTAACTGTTTTCAGACAAATATACTATCTTTTAAGGAAAATATATATAAATTTTACTTTATTTGTCTTTTACTATAAATAAAAAAAATTATATAAAAGCTCTGACATTTTACAAACAGTTTGCTGCAAAAATATCTGACAGAGAGGTAATTAATCATTTGTTTTCTCGGAATACGATTAATGCTGCGTGTATATATGTGATGTCATATGTGTAAAAATCAATACACCAGACATTTCCGTGAATACAATGCAGCACAAGTATGTACACCGGAGCTATACTTGCAGATATAGCAAAGAGTAGCTATTCGTGCGTCCACGTGCATGTTTAATCCTTGAGGGGGCGTCGTAGGTAAATATACGTACACGATTTTTGTTGTCAATTCGTCCCCTGTAACAACAGCTATCGAAACACCCCGATTTCCAGCCTCAAATCCCTCGAACACCACCCTTTTGGTTACTTCGAGTTTACTCCTGAAATAATCTTATTTATTTTGATCCTACTTAGAGCACTGACCGATATTTATCTTATATCTTGTCAGATATTTCTTTCATAGAAAAATTATATCGGACAGAAGCATTGAGAAGATATGCCATAATATTAAGATTTCTTTGATGCAATACATATTCCATTTTTAGCAATAAAATATATTAAACCAACACATTTTCTTATTAATTCTCTTTAGAGAAAATATATTAATATCTAATATACTGTTTATATTTAATGCAACCTCTTTCTATAATTTTGTAAAACTTAGTTAATATATATATGGCATTAATCTATATCTACACTTTATTATATTAAGAAAATTGATTTTTTTTATTTTGAGATGAACATTTTACGTAACTCTTTTTTAGAAGCTAGAAAGCAACTCTAAATAATGAACTTTTAAAACGAATAATAAACTGTTGACATACTTTTACGCTACATCTTTACTTTTTATCTAAGTACTGTTATCATTATCTCATTTTGTTGACATAAAGTCGCATATAGACTTTTTACATTATTCATATTGCGACAACCTACTCGCGAATGCAAAATAAATATTACAGGGAAAGGCTAAAGTTGATGAACTTTTAAGCCATCTATCTTATATTGTGGCAAATCCACGACAGTGGAAGAACTAATGAGGTTTCGGTTGACGAGATGTGGGAAAGCGCTGTAGGAAAGAAATGTGCAGCAATGCCGTATTAAGGGGGAAAATCGCGCAAGGGATGAAGGGTCACGTGCACCGCAAATGTTGCGCAAGAGCGACGGCAACGTCGCGAAATCACCCCACAGGGATATGTGAAAAAATGCGGGTGTTCATAAGAGGGACGTTCACCCCTAGATTTTAATTACAAAGGGGAGGCACTTTCTCTTCTCGGACGTCAGCCCCTGATAAAGAGTATTTCTATCGCCCTAAATCTACGATCGAGCGTAAGAAATTATGCAGACAACTGATTTTTTTCAGGTAGTGCCCCTGAATTAACGTTAGCGGAAAATGAATATTAAAAGAACGGTTACGATATTGAGTTTTAGTTGGAACTAAATATGAATATTTGATAACGCGACGCGCATTATGGCAGCAATCTTATAATAATATGTTTTTTTTAACGTTTTAAAACCAGATCATGCAAAACTCTGGCCTTTGTTCCATTTTCTCCGTTATATTCAATTTGAGCGCATTAATGACTGACCAGATTAATAATATCTAATTACTCACGATTTGCGACGCATTTGACGGAAGTAGGGTGATCAGACACCGTACATAATTTTTTAACGTTACCGTAATACATCTTCTTTAATGACCCATAAATTTTCATATCTGACGTGATAATAAAAAGCGAAGTGATGCAGAAATACGTAATATATAAATTAAATATAACAAAAATACACATACGAACAGGCACAAACATGTATGAGACATTTTAATATTGAGAACAAAGAAATTCTATTTTGCACATTTCTATTTTTATGAAACAAATGCGTAACAAAACAGCGAAATAATGGACAAATTCGTACGTATATAAATTAGATATAACGAACAAGCATAGATATGGAAAAAATGTTTTATTTTAGACTTTTAAACAATAGACGATAGACAAAACAAAGAAATTCTATTTTGCGCATTTTTATTTTTATGGAACAAAACGTCATTTTTTGCCCAAACCTCAACGTTCCGGAATATCGAAATGCATTAACAACTACAAATCCACCCTCCTTCCTGCGCGTGTTTAAATCTAATTCCTCAAGTCTAATGTGTGTATGCAATTCATCCTGAGAGTATATACTCCGAACGTGTGTCTAGAAACCACACTACGATGTGCACGTGTAAGGACAACCAACCGAAGCGTGACCGTGTATACAAGAAGGAGATAGATGTGGCAGCTTATACGATTAGTGTGTTTTGTGATAAAATCGAATGTTATTGCGTGTGTTGGGAGAGAGGAGAAAATATGTGGAGAGATATATGCGTCTATGGAAATTTTGTCTATTCGATCGCTTTAGGACTATCAATATAAAAAATATCTCAAACAATTTCATTAGAACTGAAAGAAAGCGATTATTCTTAGATATAATCCAAACTCGAGCCTAAGTAAATCTTATTTGCTTCGTGATACATCTTAATACGTATATAACTTCTTTAAAAGCTGCACCGGATAATCTAATTATCAGTTTCATGAAGCATTTTTTAGGAAAAGAAGTATAATTATTTTTATAATAGGTATTTTAATTATTTCAATGTATATATTATTCAAATATTTAACATTAAAAAGAGAAAAATAAATATTAGATTAAAAAATCGATATCTCGTTTTCGATTTATTGAAAATATATTTTATTTAAAACTATTTAATATATGTCTTCCAAATAGTATATAAAGTCATTTAACAAAAAAATTTGTTAACGAAATTTATCTAAAAATAAATATATCCTACCGGCAAGTAATTTCTTGCGATAGCCGGTATGCAGTATACATTCAGTCGCATTCACTATTACAACTATAACTGTTACAAGTATAACAGGTGAAATATTGACTCTCTACGTCATTCCATTATCGTTTAGCCCCATTGGGACGTCAAAGCACGCGAGCAAACTGTCTTGTAAACTGACCATACACGATATGATTCACCAATCGGTTCCGTCTGGACGTTAAACAAGATCAAATCGGGCCGCGTTGTTGAAAATCTGGTTAAAAGGAAACCATACATGGCTGAGATTGAAAATTCCGTTCCTGTCACGTTTCCCGCGCGCGACACGTGCATCACGTGTGTCACATGGCATCTGTCACTTTATTAATTACCTTTCAAGAAAACACTCGGTGATCGGAAGAAAGACAATTGAGACGATGTAACTGCGCAATCAGTTAGATAATCTTCATGTGACTACTAGCACCCCGTTAGAATCAACCAAAAGCGGATATCGGTGGCGGATAGCGGTGGCGGCACGCGGATATGGCGCGCGCGCGTGTGTTTCATTAATTTCCATAATTTAATTACGCGTACGCATAGCTCGGAGGCTAATTCACGCGGATTTGGGTCCCCGCGAAGTTCCATCTGGGACATCCCCGAGCCGACTAAGCGTCAGGATTGCCGTTGCGGTTGAGGGTGTTTCGCGTGCATGCCAACTACGACGTTAATTGGTCCAAGTAGTGCACTCGCGCGCTATTCGGAGAGTCGTTATCCGTAGTCTTGGAAATTTAATTAAAAGGTTCAGGTATACGCGCAGGCGACTCGAATAACGCGCGAGTAGGCCCGCTCGGCAGTAGAGCGGGCCGCTCACCCCTGGCGAATATCGACCGACCTAGAGGTATATACGTCCTCGCCGGGTATATTGGCACCCCTAATTCTGCTGCACCGCGTCCTGCGGCCCTCGAGGCCCTCTTGAGTTATACCTGATCGAGAGGGTCGCCTCTTCAATCAGCGAAAGCACGTGGAAACCCTAACGAATCGTGCATGCGACAGCGAAAGCTTTGCACGCTCGACTCCTCGCAAAATAATAATTATAAACGCAAAAACACTATGGAAAATCGTTTTACATTTTTTTTTCCTCAATTTTTCTCACATTTTTCTCTTACCCGTCAATCAATCTGTTGTCGATTTCTTCGCAGTAAAAAAGGATCAAAAGGATCATTGAGAAAATAAGATTTAAGAATTTCCAAGTGGTCAAAAGTAAAAATTTTGATTTTTTTTATAACAAAGCGGATATCTTAGGTGACCCTATAATTTTACGAGCGCTACTTTCGCTCACGCAACGAGTTAAGTCCATATAGGCCGGGTTTTACTTCGCCAAGTTGTAGACATAAAAACATATATCCATCGATAGACGTTATCTATGAATAATTTTTCTCGATAACGTCACGCGATCTGCCCTATTCGCAATACTATCGATACTTCGTCCGTTAAAGCACATCAGCCATCTTAAGCACAATCTTTCTTAGGGCTGCATTCCGATATTTGCTGTCAGTACCTGTCAGTACTGAAAATCTATGGTGTACGTGACTAACGTGACGTAAAATATAGAAAAATAGATTTTTAGTGCTGACAGTAAATATCGCGGAATGCAGCCTACATATCTTCCAGAAATCTTCAATATTTAGAGCAGTTGCTAAGTGCTAAAAAGAAAAAAGTACATGTTGGCAATCACACAGCAGATTCACAAGATTGTGCAACAAAGTAAAGGTACTTACTTCAAATATTAATGGTTTAATGCAGAAGGATTGTAATCTAAGAGGATTATTCTAATTATTAATTGATACAATGCATGAAACATTTGTTGCAATAATAATGAATGTGAATCGCTCGTAATCAGTATTGAATAGACACAAGTCAAAAGATTTTATAATCCATTATTATTTATCTTGTACCAATTTTACTTAAATTCATCCTTTCACATTGGAAATAATAGATGGACTGTAAATTTAAGAACTTGACGGAGCGACCGACTTAAATTGTAACGCGATTTATAAAGCAACGGTGAAATTTGCCAAATGGAGTTTTACGCCGCAAGCAATTCCGTTCACGGGATGTTAAGGTAGTAGCTGTCTGATTGTATTTTCGGTTCCTCGAGCGAATCGGGCGCGGATTTTCGCGGCAGGATCGAGAGAATCGCTGGCGCGTTTACGCGAGGCGGCGCGCACCCCCTTTTTCTTTCCGCTGCATTGTGCAAGGTGCACTGCTCCGATTATCCTGCGACGCTGGCACGAGGGCGTGTCGCCGTCGCCGAGAAGTGTCGTCGGCCCTGCCAGCGTCGTACGACGGACAACGGGAAGGGGAGAAGGCTGCAGAGGGGGACGCATCCTCGCGTGTGAGCAAATTGCAAACGTGAGTGCGCGCGGCAACGTAATGTGCATTAAGCCGAGAGACACGGCTAACGAGGAACGGGGCGGCCGACTATGCGGCGCGGACACTAAAAACAGCAGCAGGTTGCCGATCGCGCGGGGAGGAAAACGTATCGAGGGCATCGATCCTCCCTGGGTCACCGGTGTGGCCTCACCGCGCTTAATGCACCCACATGTGCACGCCGTGCACCACCTCTCACGAATCGATGCACCTACGCTCCTCCTGCACCGTGAGCCGATGCATCCATGCGCGCTAATGCGACTCGCTCCGTACCGTCTTGACGTGCACGCCGCGAACTGATGCGTACACGGGTTCCCCCTTGAGACGTATTATAGTATACATAGCGTACACATATTTTTCTCTCTTAAATGAGACAGTCATTATGAGTATTATTCATGGTATAATGCATAATTAGTTGATTTTGTTTTAATAGTTGATATTAAATTACTCCAACATGTCACACAATATGTGTATCTCTGTTTATGAAGCAGGAATATTATTTACTTATGGTAATATAGGTCAAGCTATCATTTTACATGGATTGTAAAAACTAGGTCAAATTAATGTGCCTACATCCTCAATCTGAAGTCCTTGAATAAGTTATGCCCCTGCACATTTTCTTACATAAGACAGATGTGCGTTCGAATAGCCTGTGCCTTAAGAAAATATGTATAGATTTCTTCGCTCTTCTTGATTTGGCAACAATATTAGAAAAATCATTTCACTTTTATTCTGTAAAAATTTATAAATTTTTATGAGTTATATACATACATATGTGTATATTTGTGTATGTATGTGTATAAAGAAAGTACACATATATGTATATAAAAATAATATATAGTTGTATACATAGATGTACTTAATTTTCTTTTATGTTTCATGGCTAACGGAGGTCTTACCGAGTATAAATAGACTCTCTATTTATACGACATATTCTCCTTATATGTGTATCCGCACTAATTAACATCTATGTGACTATATTTGTATCGAAAGCACCTGCGTTCGATATATATGCCTATACATATTTATACTGACACACATGTACAAATGTACGTGTATGAAAGGACGTGTGTCCCTAAAGTCCCTATAGGGAAATATTCAACATGTATGTGGCACTATGCAACACAGCAAAATACTATGCAATTAGTGGCATACGTAAAAGCACATAGTTCATATATTAACAATACCTAATATAATATCAACAATACGTATATCAAGTACATATATATATTAAGAGTTGAATTTATATATATATATATATATATATATATATATATATATATACCTCGACTTATCTCAAAACTGTGTCAATTTGAATAACATTAAAATGCAGGCTTAGACAAATATCCAATGAACACATGATTTTAGATAACCTCTTTTCTATTTCCGTAATTGCGAGTTGTCACGAACTTTATTTTTATCGCTCATTATTGCCTGGAGATACACTGCTGATAATTATATTACAGAATAATGTGCTTTAGATATGAATCATACTCTTCTACGCAATTACGTTTATAAATGTACGAGTTATTTTATTAAAAGGGCGAATATTTCTGGACAATTTGAAAGACTTTTCGCTAAATGCTAAAATGCTGTTAATATAAAATTATCCATAAAAAACCAACATGTTTCACTTAATTTACAAATTAGACTAATGTAGGCTACTAAATAAAATATATAAAATTTTAATCACATTATTTATCTTCCTTTGTCAGGACGTGCCCTTTATAAACCCTGCCAACGTAGTGTTCGTGTATATGCTGGTGAAAGAGCTCGTCGACGGAGACGAGGCGTCCGAGAAGGAGCTTCAGGCGACGGTACTGACGTGTCTTTACCTGAGCTACAGTTACATGGGTAACGAGATCAGTTACCCGCTAAAGCCGTTCCTCGTCGAAGACAGCAAGGACAAGTTCTGGGACCGATGTCTCCTGATCGTCAACCGACTCAGCTCCGAGATGCTGCGAATCAACAGCGAGCCCGGATTCTTCACAGAGATCTTCAGCGAGCTGAAGGTATGTCCTATTGTCAAGATTTATTGACATAACAAATGTTACAATAAATGATTTGAAAATCGCACGTGCATCTTGTTACTTAAACTTATTAATTTACCGTAGTGTGCATAAAAGTGATATAATATTTCCTTTAAGAATTTGATGTAACTATTTCTTCTAACTTATAAATTACTTACTAATTTATTCGTCTAAAATATTTAAATCAATAGAAGTACTAAAAAATACATTTTTTATATTATTAAAATTAAAAGTATTTTTTTATTTGATATGCAATAAGAAGTGACAGTTTTCCTCCTATAAAAGCTGTCCTCTTCAAAGAATTCTTCGAAGAAAGATCGCGAAATAAGAATTCTTCCCCGGAGTCAAACTCTAATCTGTGATTTCGAATAGGCCTGCGGTTCCAGCGAACGCGGAAGTCTGTCTGGCAGCGGCCTCGAACGAAGCCTCGTCGTCTCCGGAGTCGCGGTACCCACCAAGGCAGCTTGACGGAGCTACACACACCTGCTGGTGCGCATCGCCAGGCACGGCTGCGACGTCACGACGCTCTGACGATGGCCGTCGCGACGACGTGGAGCCGCTCTCGCAGCTTGACCCCACCGCATCGACCTCGACTTCGACCCCGACGTTGCCCCGCCAGCGGCCGCGGTCTAGTCACGACGACGACATATTCTGCCCGTCGTGCGGCCGACGGCGCCGCGAGGAGATCCCATGGATGATCGAGGACTTGGACGCCATCGAACCGGCACCACTGGAGTCGCAAAGAACGCCGACAAGGGTCTGCAGCTGCGAGGAAGTCGAAACTAGAGGACGCGCCAGTTTCCTGAGGGTACGCAGCACCGAGGTGACATGGAGCACCAGCAGCTTCATGTCGCCCGACGAGGCGATCTGGGATCTGAGAAGGCGTACCAGCGAGGGTACAGAGTTCCGCTGGGAGCTCCATACTTCGAGCACCGACTTGGATCTCGCCAGGAAAACAAAGTGCAGCTGCCACAGTCTGACTCCGCAAGGGAAGAAGTCGGAGGGCAAGCATCGCGGCGATCTCAGGAAGCATCACAGTGCGGAGACGGACAAGTGGTCGGTCAAACCGGAGAATCTGCTGACACCGATGCACGACCTAAGGAAGCATAGCAGCGACGACACCAGATTCGCGAGGGAGGCCAGGTGGTTACAGGTGCCGGATGTAATGCGGAATCCGAAGCCCAGGTGCACCTGTCCCAAGGTGAAGACCCCGGCGCCCGCGTCACCGGTGGAAGTGAAGCCGCAGGAGAAGATACCGGAGAAGCCGATACAGAAGGATGAAAAGAAACTGTACTACTCGAAGTCGTTGACGCCCGACGATTCGGCCGTGACATGGGAGAAACCGGAGGTGAAGAGGCAAGTCAGCGAGGATCCGAGAGCCGCCAGAGGGAAAAGAGAGCGACCCAAGTTAGAGCGCTCGGCGCAAGTGAGAAGCGAAAGTTCAAGGAGATGGGGCTTCTCCGCTAAGGAGAAAGACAAAGACAAAGACAAAGAGAAAGAGAAGGTCATCAGTCCGGCGGAGAGCAAGAAACGAGAGAAGATACGAGCAAGGTGGGCCATGAAACCGCACGTCTCTTTGCCCGCCGAGAAAAAGGCGCCGAAGTGGTACAGGAGTCAGGACGAGACGAAGAGCAAGAGTCTGCGCGAGCGACCCAAGTACAGCATACGCAGGAGCATGTCGCCGGAGCCGGATCCACGGCAGATGAGCAAACTGGAGAACAGAATCGTACGGCGTCTGATCTCGCCAGAGATCTCCATCACCAGCACCAAGTGGGCACCGTACGAGGACTCGTCGCCGTTACCGACGATCGGGATAAAGAAGCGCGAGCAGAAGCACATCAGCGATATCAAGTGGACGCCGTACGACGAGTCCCCAAGCGACATCCCAGTCGAGGTAATCGATGACAAGAAATGGTCACCCTTCCACAATGTCACGCCTCCGGACTGTCCGCCGGAGGCGGCGACGCCCAGCAAGAGCGACGACGAAAAGTTCCGGTGGAAGATCCTCAATCAGGTCGCGCCGTTCCCGCTCTATCAGGGCGGCTGGAAGGACGAGTCGCCGGAGAAAACGCCACCGAAGAAGGTGACCACGCCGGAGGACCTATCGTCTCCGGTCTGGTCGCCAAGGGTGCCTGGGGATACTCCCGCTAAGCGGAAGAGTATCATAAGACCGGAATACTCGCCGGAGTACTCGCCGCCGGCGCGCAGGTCCAGCAAACCCAAGCTCATCCGGAAGGGTGCGTTCAGGGCGAAAACGTCGGCCCCTACCAATCCTCTGGAGGACAGACTGCCCCAGGCCGGGCCTCCCCCGCCGACGGTAATAATACGCGCTGCTAGCGAGGAGACTAAGCGACAGAGGCCCCAGCTGACCAGATCCATAGCCCTGCTGGAGGTGCCGAAGCAAATAGATGCAACGAAGAGATCGTTGAGCGAGGAGGGACCGCGCATGCGTCCTCGCGAGCGTCCCAAACCGCCCGGAAGAACTCGCAGCGAGGAAGTGTCCAAGTACGACGATCCTTGGTTGGTGAGGGCCGAGTCTCCTGAGCTGCGTGAGTACGTTACGACAGTATAACGATTGCTTCCATAAGCCGTCGATTAAGTATCGGCAGTGAACCACGGCACTTCCTTAATTTATAATCGACGCGCTTATCACAAGCAGCTCGGCAAAATGCAACAAAATACATAAATGAAGATCCTGTACAGTTTAAAGGAATTATTATTTTCTAATACCCATTCCTACGATTTTATAAAGAATTACTGAATAAAAAAAAACGAAGTCTCAAATGACGAAGCTAAAATGACGATGCACCGTTAAATTGGGGTTCAAACAGCTATTCGGAGAGAGAGGCGTCCCGCGACCAGACAGCAACAGCAGCAGCAGCAGCAGCAGCAGCAGCAGCACCACGGTTTCCTCGCAAGGGCCTTACGAAGAATATAATCTTCGAAACCACCTAAAAGACGCAACGGCGGGGCACAACTAGTCGAGATGAAGATTAACGAGGTCGAACGAGACGAGGAAGGAAGATTCTAACACGATCGCGCCCGCACGGGCGCCGAAAACTTCGTTGGCCTACACGAAGACTACAATGAAAAATACCAAAAAAAAAAAGAAGAAAAAAAACGAAATAACTTCCAACTCATTTTCGGCATTCGACGGTTTCATTTCCATAGGAGACGCGCGAATCGGAAGTTCTCAGAAACGGGCGGAAGTCGAGGCGAGGGGTCAAGGACTGACTATTATTTAAATAGCGTAATATATACATGTGCGTTTCGTCGCGCTCGCGGGGAAGCGGAAGTACTCCTCCTCGGAGAGCGCGACGTCTGAATGTTCTCAGCTCAAGACGAAAAAATGTAGGGTCGCGCGCGCGACCGGGCGGACATCCGGGTAGATCCGGGAACTCTGTGGGGCGAGCATGACGGAACAGCCGGGTGCCGCCCGGCGAACGCGGACGAGACGGTTCACGGTGTAGGGCGTTGATTGATAGTTCTATAACGTAATTAATAACGTAATGCTAAAAACGATTAAAGTACCGACTTAGGGAATAATAATGACATGAATCTCTGTAGTGTAAGCGTGACTCGTTGATTCGGGGAGAGAGAATGCTCCGCTGCGGAGGATGTAAGATCGTGGATACACACAGGGTGCGTCCGACGTGGGTCGAGCGATCTGCCTCGATCGCTCGGACGCGCGCGAATAAATAATGCTAAGCATAATTTGTATATGTGTACACGTACCCCCTCGGTACGTATGCACGTAATTATATAATATTTGTAACGTTCACGTTCGAGCGACAAGTATGTAAGAGGAGATAGGAGGTAGAGAGGAAAATGGAAGAGAAGGAGGAAAAGAGGAAAAAAATCGCGGAGATGCGATTCGAGCGCATCGTGATCAAAGGATTGGCCTCGTTCCAGGGGCAACGCGGATCCCCGAGAGTCCGCTCGATCGAGAGCTGTCCGGGGCTCGACGAGATACGACTCTTTGTTACTCGTTCATATCTGTTTTTTTTTTCCTTTCATTTTATACGTTATATCGGCGTGTGCGAGATCGTTGGATCGCAGCAGCGTCGCGCGATATCGACGCGCTTGGATCCAGATTCGCGACGATCGATTTCATTCGTTGTTCGGGCGACGATCTGGTGGTCGTAACATGGAAAAAAAAAGAAAAAGGAACGCCGCCGGATACGTAGCCCCCGTGTGTGCCGGTGCGTGCAATATTAATTAAGGGATCGAAACGTCGGTGGACAACCGCGTGAGTACGGGGTACTAAGGGATAAGAAAAAGAAAACGAGAAACCAAGGAGGAGAAAACCGACAGGGTGTGTCCGTGGGGGGAGGGCGATCGGCTGCGCGTATTTAATCGTTTCTCCCTTCATCCCCCTCGGTGCGACGTGTAGTTCGTTTTCGATTGAACACGCCGTGTCTCGTTGCCGCTTGCGTTGTCACTCGCGCGCTACTCGCTTCAGTTTTCGTGCTCGCGCGCGAAGGACTTTCGTCGCATCCCGCCTTCGACATCCCCTCAGCCCCCCTTGCGTCCATGATCTTTTTCTATATCGTGGGTGTGTCTCGTGAACGATATGGCTCAGTGTTCTGCGCGGCCGATATTACTGTACATAGCATAACGCATAGGGAATTTCTCACTTAGGTACGGTCGTGTCTGTGAGCAGGTACCGTTAACGGGGAGAGATGCCGCCCCCGCGCACATTAGGGACGCGTTAGTCGCGGCCGAGTGCGCTCGAGCGACGACGCTGATTAGACTCAAGCCCCCCCTTTCTTTTCCCTCGTTGGCGAACACGTCCGATCTCGTGTCGCGCGAACGACCGCCGTCGTTTAGCACGTAATTGTTTTTGTTTCTTTTTTTTTTTAGGATAGCTCCGCGTATAATTAGCGCCACGTGAACGCTCACCCGGTAATTTTCGCGCGAGCGAGACTCACACGCGCGCGCAGTAACTCTCATCTAAGTACCTTGCCGCTCTTTCTCTCTCGATGCACCCTCTCGACACACGCTCCCCTTTCGTTCCCTTCTAAGTCTCATCGATCGTCCGTAAACCGTTCCCGGAACGCGATCGATGAGCGATTAGTGATATTACGACTAGCGATACGATAGAAGTTAATTCGAGTACTCGTAGCGAAGGTGTCCGCCGCGAGGAGGGGGCCCGTTTACGTTCGTTTACTCTTGTACTCCGTTCGCATCTCGCCTTCTGAGCGTCACGAGATCGACGCGTTCCGTGCGTTTCTCTTAAAAGCGAAACCTTGTAAAGACTTCAAAAAGAAAAGAGAAAGAAACAATCGTATATGCCGCGGCGAAAGAATATTTAAGAAGAAAACAGCGAGGGTCGCTGTAACAGTCATGTCCATTTCTATCAATGTAGATTAACTTTAATCTCGGTTTAACTTCCCAGTAAACACAATGTCCCAAATCGGGGCATAAGACGTCTTAAAGACGTCTTAGGACGTGGACAGACGAGACATTTTGTAACGTTACAGAGAAGCGCTACAGAGACCCGTATAGATATAGGTAGTGTACAGGCTTTTCTGAGCGCTACAAAGTAGCCCGCCTCGGGCCCTTAAAGACGTCATATGACTCTATTTGGGACATGCGTGTTGTCTGCGTTATCTATTTCTAATTTTTACAACTAGGGAAGAATAAAAAGTAAGTTAAACCGAGCTTAAAGTTAATCTGCATTGGTAAAAATGGACATTAGTCACACTAACTTCATCGACAAAGCTACGATAGCGTAAATAAAAAATGAAAATTTTTTCGGACCGTAATGATGATAATTTTGAGGTGGCAGCCATACATTTCGCGATAAATTTGATGCAGCCGCGACTATCATCTCGAAACAAGAAACGTACGGGATCGCGTCAGGCGAGGAAGAGGAAACGCGATGCATTCGAGCGAACGCGCAAGTCGTTCCGCGGTTCCGCCGCGAATCCTCGCGAGGATCCCTGATCCGCGACGGACGCGCGCGCTTTAATTTCCGGCCCGCGCTTCCGTCGACGACGATTCGCGGAAAAATCGGGGAGCCCGAGCGGACCGCGCGATCTACCGAAGCCGACTCGTCGCGTTCATGGTCGTCGCACCCCCGAATTCGCACCTCGCGGGGCGCGAAGGGCCAAGGTGTAACGCTGCCAGGCGGCGCCAGGGTACCTATTCTTGAAATCGTTCGTTATGAAACGAATTCGTTTATGAACGAAAAGGTGGGGATTTCTCAGTTGAGCGCCAATGGGAACCCAGTTGACGCACCTTTTCGTTCATAAACGAATTCGTTTCATAACGAACGATTTCAAGAATAGGTACCCAGGGGGGCCAGGACGTGTCCGTCGTGTCGCACGGTCGCGTCGCATGGTCGCCGCTTGTATTTTACACGTACGTACGTACACGCATTATACGCTACATAGAGATTCGTTTCTCCACGAATTACACACGTATACATATATAAAGAAATATATATAAAAAAAATATAAATATATATATAAATATAAATATATATATATATATATATATATATATATATATATATATAGTTTTCTCCCCTCTCGTAGTGCGTACACATAGAAGTTTATTACGGCGTCATTGCGTACTGTACGATATTATACATAGCGTAAAAAATAAAAGACTACGTCGCGTACTCACTATCAACCGAAGGCCGAAGGGACGCTCATGCCGCCATTCGCGCGCACGGTCGTCGGCGGATGGGCCGTGTATACATATATATGTACACAAACACATGTATGTGTATATATGTAAGACACGGACACGCGTTCGTTCGAATAATGAAGTAGGATGATTAGGGCACGTGTGTGCGTTGAGAGGACGCTATTACAATAAAAAAAAAAACTTGTATCCGTGCTGCCATTAGCGTTAAAACAGGAGGCGGAGGTGCAGTAAGGTGTGAGGACAAGCCAAAGTATATAGTTAACGAAAATACACACGAATTTAGTCCACGAGGAGACGTACACACTTATACGTATGGAGAGTGAGAGTGAGAGAGAGAGAAAGAGAAAAGGAGAGAGAGAAGAATGAGAGAAAGTGAGAGAGAGAAAGAAGAAATGAGAGAGAGAGAGAGAGAGAGAGAGAGAAAATGATATATGTATACAAGCGCACGCATACTCGCATAAATACGTTTAGTTGCGTAAATCCGTGTATAAAGAAAATGCGGCGAACGAGAGAAAGAGTTTCGCAAACGCCTCTTCTTTTTTACTTTCTACTTCGACAGTGAGCGGCGAAGGAGGATAATAAAAGATTAGATTTGGCAAATCGTTTCTTTCGCCTCGAAAGCTGCTCTTAAAAAGAATTTTTAAGCCCTTCGAAGCTCGGTATGACGAAATTATCGATGAGAGAAATCGGCACGGGATGAGAGCTCGTTATCTGTCGAAGCGCGTCACGCGTAAAAATTAACGGACGAACGGTTCTTCACGCTCTTCTTCACGCTCGTTTGTATTTCCCTTGAGTTCACATATACGGAGTTTCGCGATTAAGTATATGCGATATCAATCGACGACAATTGATAGACATCTCAATCCCTCCCCCCCCTCCCCGCGGGGGTGTGAATTCGTTTCGTGGCGCAGTGTGAGAATAAGTTTAGGGATCTTCATGTTGAATAATTAGCAGTCTCATCCTATGTATCGTATAATCGAGAGATTCAAGCGGCCGTGAGCAGTACGTATTTAGCGGTAAAAAGACACAAGAAAACTATATAAGACGGATAAGCGGAACCCTGGGTTTATTAACGGTATTCGTAGCGTGTACTTGTAATTTCGGATTTGTGATTCGATTTGTTGTCTGAGTTCCCTGAGCTACGTTGTTACGTTTTTTTCTTTGCGCCTATTAGTATACACGTCATTCCTCTTCTTCTCCCACGAACGACATTTATTTATTACGATATTTATTACGATTATTGTAAGTATTGTGCTCTCTAATGCGATATTACATTGTGATAACGTGAGACTTGTTTCTAGTCCGGCTCTTCTCTAATCTCGTTAATTATTCTGTCGGTACTCAGTCCAATCCTCGCCCAGCCTCCCTGTCTCCCCTCTTCCCCTCAACCCCTGCCCTTGTCCCCGACCGTAATGATTTGTCAAACGGTACGACGCGTCGCGAGATGCGTAGATCTCGCGTATAGAAAGGTGCATCCTCTGTGCAACAAATACAGTATACAATCCGTAAATATGAGGTCAATGTTGATTTGTTTAAATAAATGTAAGTTTGAAAACCCATCGTGGTATTTTTTATTTACGCGACGCACGGAGCGGTCATTTACGTCTCGAATAATAATTCACGCGTATAATTCTACTTTTTAAGTAATTATATAGATATTATATATCTGGAATTTTCTAACTTGAATATAATACGTTATTATACATAATATTAAATTATATATATAATTAAATATATATACATATATTATATATATATTAAAAGAAACGTAACATCCACTAAATTCATGATCTTTCTATTAATTGTGTGAACACTATAGAAGTACTATATAATTAAACTTGATAATAATATACATATTTTTATTTAAAGTACTCATCTAATTGCTTCGCAGCAGTCTGCCATTATTAGTAAAACATTCTTTTGTACTCAAAAGTCGAAATAGTACAAAGCAAATTTCTCTTTATGATCGGCTACAAACGCGAACTTATGACTAAAAATCAGGGGTATTTTAGATTGTATGGAGGACACACAGAATATACAGTGGAATAGGTAGTTAACAAATGCGGCTTATGTCCATTTCTATCAATGCGGATTAACTTTAAATCTCAGTTAACTTACTTTTTATCTTTTTCTGATTCTTAAAACTGGAAAAGGATAAAAAGTAAGTGTTAAACCGGGATTTTTAAGTTATTAATCTACATTGATAGAAATGGACATTATCCGACTATCTTTATCTACTTAGAATGTTCCAATTGATTTTGGCTGCGTTCCTTTTGACGCTTTCAGCGTGAGAGCATCCCTCCATCTCTGTTTGATATTCGATGTGCAACGAAGACAGAATGACGAAAGCGCTGAGAAGCGTCAAAAGGAACGTAGCCTTTTTTGTGTCTCGCGCGATCGATAAAGTAATTCGTGGTGGTCGATAAAGTAGCGTGCCGGCTACACGATTACTTACCGATAATCGATAGCTGTTTCTCTCTTATTGTTAGTTGATAACATTTAAGGGTTTACGATCCCATGCCGCGAATGTGATATGTCAAAATGGCCGATATCAATAAGGAGTTGAACGAGTATCTTCTCAGCAGCAAAAATGAAAAGCAATATAAAATCGCCATTCCATCGGTAGCGATATCGAGAACGAGCTTCGGGAGATGGTTCGGAAAAAATACTGACGAGGCGGAGGAGGATGCAGGATGGGTCCAAAGATCTCAAAGAGAATGTTGTCCTGCTATGGTAGTTTCTCCATAACCTTAACGAACCGACGGATAAATCAACTGATGTTGATTAATGTGAAAATTCTGACTAGCCCAAGAAACATTTAATATAAGGGGCAGTGCCAACTTACTTATTCAGCGACGTTGCCCCAAATTCCAATTAATTTAATTGACAATTGTCAAGTGATACCTATGGTATTTTGTAAACATGGATAGAGCTCTCTATTAATCTTTTTGATATTCCAAACATGGGAAGAAAGATTAGACTAAGAACAAGGAATTGTATAGTTGAAATTGTTCTACCTTCTGAAGCAGTTCTACGAGTTGAATCAATTGCTGGTTAAGTTAATTGGAATTTTCAAAGTTGTCCTAGCTTGCATATGCAATATTGTATTTGATATTTTCCAAGTTTTCTCTGTTTGAAGCATTTCTGTACGAAATATATGTGAAATCAAATTCAATCAACTTTTGTTTATATAAATAAATTTGCTAAAAATCATCCATTGTCAATTTAAAAATCTACTGATTTTTTATCGGTAGATTTAAAATCAGTACATTTTTTTTATTGGTAGCAATGGATGGATTAAATAATTAACTTTATGCTCTTGTTATTGCATTAAATAAGATTTATATTAATGATGTTGAATATTGAATTCTCACAAGAAATATATTTACATTCTATTCTTTTTATTCTGATAGACGAGAACGCAGAGACTCATATCCTTCGCTGTATGTTTTCTTCTGGGATTATTATGCTTCTGTCTATCAGCGATTTATATACCCGTTTTATTACTCAAAGCAAGAAAATTTGCTCTGCTTTATTCCTTAGGAAGTCTCTTCTTCGTAACAAGGTACATATACATGCATTTAAGAAGTAATATGTATATATGAGAAGAATATCATGTTTCTAATGAAAGATTTCTTCCAGTTTTTGTTTTTTGTGGGGATCAAGTTATATGAAATCATTATTCCTAGCTGAGAAGAAGTACTTTACCTTGTTGTACTTCGCAACGTTAACAGGCACGCTCTATTTTGCTCTGCATTTGCAATCGACTCCTTTGACAGTACTGTGCGCTATTTTGCAGTTGATAGCTACGTTATCCTTTCTAATAAGTCATATACCAGGAGGAACAACTGGTCTCATGTTCTTTACAAGAATGTTTAGATCATCTGTGAAGTCAAGTTTACCTGTATGATAAGATACTGCGCTTAGGATATATTTTAATGTTTTATAATAAAATGCAACAATATTCCATCTCTTGCAATGTTTTCTAAAGCATCACATGAAATTTATATTGAAACAAGGATATTAAATGAATTATTATTCATCTAATGTCTTTATCTAATTGTTATTGAAATTAATACACAGAAGACTGACTTGAATCCATTTTGATTCGTATACTATATATAATTTGTTATATGTTAATCCAATATCACATGTAATTGTATAAAAATATAGTAATATTACTGTTTCTTATTGCCAGAAATTGCCAGACTTTAATCCAGTTGTATTACTTATATTAGTAAATACAATCCTATTTACTAATATAAGTACTTATTTAATTAACGATGCAAAATATAGGGCTAATCTTTGTATATAATAATCTATATAAAAAATATATATATATTTATTACTGTACATCATATTTTTGTTCTATTTTTTCTTCTTATAATTCTTTTAAATTAAACGCAATTTTTCTCACGTATTTTGCTACAAGTATGAAAGATATAAATACTATAAGATATTGATTAGTTATTAGTTATATAATTTCCTAAAATCCTTACCATTAAGCAATCCTTCAAAGATAGGAATTTATTTGTTAGATATTTCAGTGTCGAAGGCAACGTTTGTTAACAATTTTTTAACGTAAAATAAGATAAGTGCAATCACACTCGCTAACATTTTTGATTTGGAAAACTGATTTGGAATTGTTATTTTTTGGATTTTTAAATGCAATGTAATTTTTTTATTTCCAATATCACAATTTATTTTTATCCAATTATCTGAGATTTGTTTTATATTTTTTATTCTTGTCCATACATTGGATTATTTTTCCACTCAAAATTCCTTATTATGTGCATGATCCTGAAAATCGTATCCAAAATTTGAATTTCATTCACTAGATAGACAATTACTTTACCAGTAAACTGTCAAGTACCTCTATCGCTTTTTCTTAGCTAATTTAGTTGCTTTTGTTCGTTTATCATTTCCTTGTACACGTTTTAGTTTTAACGATAAATAATTAGGTTTGTCATTTCTGTGTCTTTTTAATGTATAATTTTTTGTGTGTTTTATTGAATCTGAATTATCGATTGATTTCGATTTGTTAAAAGACTGATTCTTTTCTATATTTTCAGATTCTTCTGTATGTTTTTCTTCTTTGCTGATATTTACATATCTTTTACTCTTCACTACAGTTGTACAATTTTTATCATTGACAGGATCAGGATCATTGTCTAAAGCAATAAATTCAGCCGATGGTGTTTGAGAGACTTGAGAACTTTTGCTGACGGTTGGCGGTATGAAAGCCCTCTTGTCTCGCGAAGATCTATATTTATATACATCTGTAAATACTGTAACAGATTTTTCTGGCTTAGAAATATTTGGGTCTGTATCACAATCCATGCCTGTGGTCTTCGCTTCACACATTGTATTCTTATCAGATGTCTCGTCGAATTCAAAACGTTGGAGCAAGCACTCTGGCGCTTCAAAGTCTTCAAAAGCCTCTGCTATCGATTTGTACAATGAATGACAAACATTATCTGGACATTGCTTCACCTCTTGCTGCAGAAATAATAAATTTCTAAGAAATATCTGTAAAAATGTATACCTTTAAAGTGATAAAATATTTATACGCTACCTTTAAAGCAAAAGCTGCTGCGGTAAATCCCATTTTTTCTAATGTTACCATTTTCAGAATCGGTAGTAGAAGAACAGGTATTTTCTTGTTCACCGCCATAGTAACAATATGTTTTATTATTAGAGGCGGTTCAACATTAGCGTCTAATAAGACGCAACATACATTGTCCTTCTCTAAGGCTCGAGTAACTACATTGATACCCATAATCATAAATTTCCTGAAATTTGGACAAAATAGCTAAATTTCAAACTGTTTGCTGCCGCAGAATATAGAGTACTTACAATATATCAGGCTTTGGAGATGCCGTTTCTAACATTTCTCTCCTAGCTAACGTACGATCTTCTTTTGACAGATTTTTAAGCACATGTTTAGAAATTCTATTACTAGTCTGTTTGATTGACGGTAATATCCTGTAAGACATTTTCATGGCAATTAAAAACAATATTTTTCAAGTGTATCCATATCTTAAATCACACTTACGTATTTAAGTTCTTCGTCAACTCCGTATACTGATCTACATTGATGACTGGCCTAAGAAAATATTTTGCAAAAATAAGTACAAATTGCAATTATCTTTGTTCAAATGTTGATAATATTTATAAATAAATGTTTGTCTTTAATTAAATGTTTAATAATGCTATTATGTCAAATTATTAAAAGTAAGTTCTCCAAAAATTGACATTATTATGTGAAAGTACCAGAAGTTCGGATTAGGCTGTGCCAAGATATTCCGTAAGCCCTTGACAGGCCCTTTTTTAGCTGACAAGCTGTGCCTCTGCTGCTTCTTTGTTAATACCGGCGTAGTCATGTTAATATAATTACACACTTGTTAATATTCCTAAAAATGCTGAAATATATGTACACAGGTTAAGTAAAGTAGACATCACATCCCTGTCTTTTTCGTGCCTCGTGGGAGTCGCGTGGGACCGTCGAAAGCCCCTGTACACTAGCGCCAGTACATCCATTTTCCAAATTGGTACTACGTTCATTTTCCGACACTGCCGATAAAACATCATTTTGGTGCGCGTTCGTGCTATATCTACAAATTACACGAGACCTGTTCGTTTTAGCTGAACTTGTTGCACGGTTCATCTTTTCTCTTTTTCTCTCCAACGTGAAAAAAAAAGAGGAAAGACGAGCCGTGCAACAAGTTCAGCTAAAACGAACAGGCCAACGGTTTCATCTGATAATGCACAATTTTATTTTATTTAATCTGGTACTGGTATCGAGGAAAAGGTATATATAAGCAATATTTTTAAAGTCTGTCCTGCTTGTACCGAATGTCATTGCAATTAAATGCATTTTGGACTTTGTATTTTCTTTTTTAGTTACAAATTAAATATTAGTTTTTATCTTAGGTTTTAACTAACATCCGTTAGAAACAAGTCAACCTATAGAGGCCCTCCACCGCCCCCGCCGATTCCGATCGGCGGTCCTCTTTTATTTACAATACATTTTTTTCACATTTCTATCATTTATTTTATTTCTCTTTTACAATTTACTTTACAATAATGTACAACATTATAAAAGAGTTACATTACAAAATTGATTTGACAATATACGATAAAATTATATACCCACACAGAACACAACCTCCAATATTTCTTTTTGACATAAAATTATGTATGCAAACATTCGGTATGCGTACAATAAAACGAAATTCTTACAAAATAAAACATGTGGCTATTATGTAACATTTTTTTATTATTAAATAACTAGTTCAAAGTTTTTTTTACTTTATTTTTAATTTACGCGAGCAATCACAACCAAAAAAAGATCGTTAATAAATGTATCACTTATATATTACTCAATCAAGCAGAATGTCAATTATTGTCATACTATTTTTGCGAAACTCAAAGAAAATGACCAATACGCGAAAAAATTAACAAAGCTTTGATGTAAGGCAATGATCAAACTGAAAAATACGCGACGAATGAATTGCGATCTCAAATCAATTCCGATATGAATTAGGGACTCGTCGCAACGCGCACGCGAGTTCCCTATAATTATTTCTTTACGCGATAATAAATGTCATTTCACAAACATTAAACGTTTCTTAAAATCGCGTCTACGACTTTAATTACATATATAATTACATATAATCAAACAAACTGAATGAATGAATGAATGAACAGATACTTTATTTACCCCAAGGGGTCTTAAAGGGCGTTTTAAAGGGACGTACCCAACCCCAAACAAACTGAATGATATAATTAATTGCGCGTATGAACTTTAGTTCTCGTTTTACTTTCAACAGCGAGATCGACTTTACAAGCTTTAAAAAATTATGAGCAAAAATCGTGTTATTATCACCGCGTTCAGTAAAGGATAACTGGCCCAATAATTTGACCAGCTCACGATCCCTCCGCCGAGTGGCACGCCAGGTAGTATATCCGATACAGAGAAGAATGATCCGCATAGTAGAGAGCGAGCTGTGCTCTGCTTCTATCGTGTTCCACGAGATCAATCCGCGAAGAAAAGTTAAGTGACCCGTTGAACACCAATTCCGCTGCAGGAGGAAACGAATCTCGGATCTTCCGGACTGCTCCCGATAGTGGTCATTTCGGCAGTGAGTTAACGACTATCACCTCTTTTCAAATATTTGCATAATGCAAGTATTATGCAACTCCCGAATATTTTCACGATAATTTAATTGGTATTCATCACACCAACTACCTTACAACATCAAGATTTGCGCGCGGAAATATATTCTCCCATTGTTAAGAAGTACATTTTTTATTACAAAAAACATGGATAGAACAATTCCTACCGAAGAGTGGTTACAAATAATTATTATTTAGAAATAATAAAATAGGTACATACGTCTCTATTGTGGTTTATTAAATGTGCGAGTACAAAAGTTCTCGGGTACCGACTGTTCGAAATGAATCGAACCGATAACAATAAGGTTTCAATTAATTTCATAGTTAAACATTTAATAATATAAAATTCATATCATTTTTATTTTTTTTGTGATATTTAGTCTATTGTAGTTAAGTAATTAAGTGTAGGATTATCTAAATTAAATATTTACATTCATACTTTTATACGTAGATTATACGTAGATGAAAGAAAGCGAATAATAACAATAATTTTTACATTTGTAATTTTGCAAAATTGAATGCATCTATAAAATGCAATCGAATTTTTTGAAATAATTTTTACTGTTTCTTTTTTTACAACAACCGATTTCTTTCATTATTCTACGTATAAAAGTATAAAGGTAAGGTTATCAAAAAGTGAATACTTTACGAGATATTTCATATTTTATATTAAAAATATTATTAAAAAATTTTAAATATCTTAGGAAATTCTTAACAAAAAAGGGCTTTATTATAGTGTTTTGAAAACGTCTCGATGAGATCTACAACTTTTATTTCAAAGAAAAAATTAAGTTTTATTTAAGAAAATAGTCTCCTTTAAAATTTCTTGAAAATGACGACATGTATGACACGAATCACATTGGAATCATATGTCCCCCTTCAAACCAAACAACTTTCATCTAAAGCATTTCTTTCTAGAATCTAAAATCACAAATAAAAAGGTTTTTAGGTGTGATCGATTAAAATGGGACACCCTTTATAATATCTGGCAACGTAAATACAGAATAGACCCACTAGTAATATTGGATAAGGAAGTAGATAATTCTTCAAGTATGTTTATAATATGTTTATAAAAACGTTTTAAACGTCAAAAATGAGTTTAGCTTCTAAAATGTTATAAATACAAACTACATAAATAACTATAAAATTAATTTTTTTAATATTATTCTTACATAAACACTTTATAGCATATCACAGCATATTTCTTTATATTGAGATAATAGTTATTTAAATATTACAGATTTATTAGGTGATATAATGCATATAGAACCATCAACAAGTTCAAATATTATGATTTCCTTGGAAGACAATTCTTCAAGTATGTTTATAGTATAAAAACGTCTTTTAATATACAAGTTTTACAACTTATAAAATGTTATAATTGCAAACTACATTAAATTACATTAATATCTAGAAGAAAGAAAAAAAGATGTAAACGTACAAACACCGTTGTCATTATCATCAACATCACCAAGGAAATGTAAAATTCAAAAGAAGTTAAGGAAGTCTGAAAGAAAAGTACAAAAATTAGAAATCCTGTTGAAGGAAAAAGAAAATATGGAAGTAAATATGGATATGTTAGATAAGGCAGTAGATACATTTTTTCCACAAAAAACAGCAATTTTTTTAAAAGAACAAGCACGTTTGTTTTAAGTAAATGCCAGAGGTAGAAGGTACAGTTCTGTTTTTAAACAATATTGTTTATCTTTATATTTCTCCAGTCCTAAAGCTTATAAAGATTTAGCAGTTTCCAAATTATTTTGTATGCCTGATCCTCTTACATTAAACCGATCTACACATACCTTTTATTTCACTCCAGGCATTCAAAATATAGCATTTGATATTAAAAATTAAAACTGAAACAATGAAAGAAATTGATAAATATTGTGTTTTATGTCTGGACGAAATGTCTTTAAAAGCACATTTATTTTATAATTCAACAAGAGATAAAGTTGTAGGTTTTCAAGATATAGGGTTAAATAACATATATATATATAACGAACAATGTTTACCTGTATGTAGTATGGCTGTAATGCTAGTCAGAGGTATATGTCAATCTTGGAAACAACCATTGGCATATATTTTTCAAATTCAACTATTGCAAGTTCTCATTTATTAAATATTTTACAAGAAGCTATAACAAGTTTAAGAAATATATTGGTTTAAGAGTTTTATGTGTTACCTCAGATATGGGTTCTAATTTTGTAAAGTTGTCTGAGTATTGAAAAACAGTACTTTGAAAATAATAATTAAAAAATATTTTATATGTTTGATGTACCACATTTATTAAAAGCAACGAGAAATAATTTATTAAGACACCATTATATAGATGGTGACAAAAGTACATCGTGGCAATACATAAATTATTTGTATAATATTGACAAAAATAAGCAATATCGTATTGCACCTAAATTAACAGATGCACATGTTAATCCTAACAATTTCCAGAGAATGAAGGTGAAATATGCTACTCAGGTTTTAAGTGCCACTATGTCAGCTGCTTTTAAAGCATATATAAGTTTAGGCGTATTACCTGCCAAAGCTACATTTACAGCAGAGTTTCTAGATCGTTTTTTAACAAATTATTCGATATTTTAAATGCTTCTACGCTTTATAATAGTAATCCTAACAAAACAGTTTTTACAAATTCAAATGAATTCATTTGAAATCATTTTTTTCATTTTTTTCATTTTTTTATTCAACATCAATAGAAAAAGATAGTTACAGAAACTTTTCACTTTTCATGTTTCCGCTCTAAGGAAAAAGTTACATCGCTACCCAGAACTCGACTCAATCTACTCGAGGAGAAAAGGGATGAACGAAAGAGAGAATTGCGGCCAACCGTCCTTTTTTGTTGGGTTGCGTTCAGTAATTTAACCTATAGCATTAGGGGCTGCACATAATGAAAGGAATAGGGAACAGGGAACAAGGAAGAGGGAATAAAGAATAAAAAACAGTTTAATATTAACATATGTATTATTCACATGGCATGCAAAATAGAGAATAAAATTTTATTACTGTTTCTTAACGCTATTTCTCTGTTCGTCTATTCTGTGTTAATGAATTAAATATGTTAATGAATTTTATATATTAATATTGAACTGTTTCCTATTCCTTTTATTGTGCGCAGCCCCTTAGAGTCGTAGTATAAGTACACACAGTAGAGAGACTGAACTTTTTTGGTGGTAATAAATGTTATCCTACAGGAATATAGCGGCCTATATGTATGACAAAGAGAAAGATATTTCTCTCTCTTTCTCTCTTAGGGCTCAGACACAATGACAAAAATAAGGAATAAGATAAAGGAATAAGGAATAAGGGAATGTCGCATCTCACTTCAGTACATGTACATTAAAGTGAGATGCAACATGCCTTATTCCTTATTCCTTTATCTTATTCCTTATTTTTCTCATTGTGACTGAGCCCTTACGCGTTCGTACAGCCCAGAAGATGGCGGCGAGTCCGTGACCTGGGACCCACCACTGACTACATTAAAGGTGCCGACGCTCAGCAACGCTCAGTGTCACTACTGTATGTACTTATACTAGAGTGCGTTCAGGAATTACGTTTAGGTGCACTTAGGTAACTCTAATGCTATAGTGTACGTAACTATAGCTTACACAGTAAAAAATTTTGTGAGAATTTAACACATTTCACATGTCCCAAACGGTCCACCAAAATTTTTGTGTTATTTTAACACAAGATAAATATGTCAAAAAGTAACACAAAATATTAACACTAAGAAATGTTTTAATATCAATTTAACACAAAATATTCAAATAACATAACCACATAATGTTAAATTAACACTTGGATATGTTAAAAATTCAACACAAATTTTTACACAAGATGAATATGTCAAAAAGTAACACAAATATTAACACTAAGAAATGTTTAATATCAATTTAACACAAAATATTCAAATAACATAACCACATAATGTTAAATTAACACTTGGATATGTTAAAAATTTAACACAAATTTTTAACAACTATTTTGAGTGGATTGATTGGAACATAAATACACAATGTGTTAAAATCTTTTTTACTGTGTAGAGTTACCCATGTTAAATTTTTGAACGCACCTCTGTGTTAGAGTTACCTAGGTGTGCCCAGGCGTAATTTGAACGCACCCCTGCTGTACTTTACGACAACAATTGAATACCATTGACCAATCAAATGTCTGCTAAACAGAGGGAGGACGGTCGCAAAGCAATCCGTCTTTATCTTCTCGTGACCCGGGCGCTAGCATGGGAATTCACATTCCAGTGTTGTATATAGTTCTATGGCTTAGTTTACACCGTAGAAACTCTTGATACGAGTATCAAGCTGGTGCGGACTAAGTGTTAGATACGTTTCTGTTTACATCGACCCGTGTTAAATCATATTAGTGATTTTTTCAAGACGTTTTTTAATTTCGATTATGTATACAATGGTTTCAACTTGTATGTATCAAGCCAATCAGACAGCACATTAAGAATTTATTTGATACGCGTATCAACTTAGTCTGATACAGGCTGTTCTCGAGTATCGTACCATTCTGATACTCCTCGTTTACATCGATCGTACCAACGGATTTAGTCCTAATATAATACTTGGTATGCGTATCAAATGCTCGGTGTAAACAAGATTACACGCTGAAACTTAAGACGGTAATCATATGTGTATGCTGGATATTCACTTGTCTGCCTATGCATATTGAGTTTTTATTCGTATATTCGATTTTATGTACAATTAAAATTTTAAAGCTAAAAAAAATCACTAACAAGAATTCGTGGCAAAATCAAAAGGCTGATAATTGCGACCATATCCAAAATCAAACTACACACGGGTCCAGGAGTTTTAATTTTAACACACATCTGTGCGACACTCTATTTCAAAGTATTTAACCTTTTTGCTATGGTGGCGTTGGCCAAAAAGCGATTATGAGGTACGGCAGCATAAGCCGCTAGCGTTCGCCTTGGAGCGAAGAAGTGCTATTACTCCACTGTTATAACTCGTTGCATTAAAGATATAATTTTTCAAGCATAAAAGTAAAACGGGATTTACATAAGTACAAAATTATATTTTAAAATTATATTTTATTATTATTTTAAATGTGTTTTTTAAATAATATTACTTGTTCTAATAAATATACTTGGAATAATATTTTGATTTCACTTCTTTTTTATGCCATTATATTTATTTTTTTTGTGTTTTTTAAGTAAATATTTTCTTTATTTTTCTAATATTATTCATAAAATTATTTTGCGTGAAACATACTTGGCGTTCTTTTTTACATTTTTAATGTCTTTTTAGTGGATATATATATGCGGCAGTTTCCTTGACCGGGGCTACAAGGCGTTACTTTGAGCATCAGGTGACACAACCATGATTTTCATTTTTTTACTCCAAAACTATATTTTTTAAAAATCTGGAAAAATTATATGTTAAAATAGATACTAGTACAATGTTTTTGCAAAAAAAATTAAAGGTGTCACTCTAAAAGAACACAAAAAAAAATTATTTGAAAAATTTAAAAATTTTTTTCAGCTTTATTATTTGTTCAAAAATTACAAAATATTTTCTTTTAAACACCATTATTAATACCTACAACATATATTTTTTTCATAAAAATTGGTCGAGCCGTTTTCGAGAAAGAAATTTTTTATTTTTTTTCTTTCTTCCTCCATAACTCCTTCAAAAATATAATTTCAAGGTCAATATTTGTAGGAGTTCAAGGTCACATGGGTACTAACTTACGACGCCAATATCAACTTCATACTTGCGGAGGCAATTTTTACATGCTTATCCTCCTATGCCCTTTATATATCAAAGGTTTTATATTTTCATAGTTCCCATGTAATTGTAAAAAAGAAGTGATATTCGTACAAAACACACCTTTTTTAAAAAATTTAAAGTCTTGCGGAAAGAAACGATTTAAATTCACCCTAGAGAGGAGAGAAGAGAGAATTATCACGCTTCACACAATAAAATTACTTCAATTATGTGGCGTCTTGCGCAAGAATCTTCTTTTATACTGTTCGCAATCATAAATGATATCAAGAGCAAATGTATGTTACAAACGTGACGCAAATGTTATAAAAGTTATGTTACAAGTTATATTATATCTTTTGATGCATGTATTATGTTATCTTTTTATTGTCTTTTTTATTATATACAAAATATATGTATTCTTTTATTGATATTTATTTTTTTCTCTCTTTCTTGCCCTCCTCTCTCTCTCTCTCTCTCTCTCTCTCTCTCTCTCTCTCTCTCTCTCTCTCTCTCTCTCTCTCTCTCTCTCTCTCTCTCTCTCTCTCTCTCTCTCTCTCTCTCTCTCTCTCTCTCTCTCTCTCTCTCTCTCTCTCTCTCTCTCTCTCTCTCTCTCTCTCTCTCTCTCTCTCTCTCTCTCTCTCTCTCTCTCTCTCTCTCTCTCTCTCTCTCTCTCTCTCTCTCTCTCTCTCTCTTCAGCTCTAGAAACAATGAATTTTTTTATGCCTTAATGCAATTTTCATGCGTTAATTTTTTATATTACTATTTTTAAATAAAAGTATATAAAAAGATTAAATAAATTTAAAACATAATCATATGTCTTGTAAGCTATATTTTTCATATCACTTTATTAATCTTGCGATTTAATACTTTCTTAATTTTACTGAAGATAACAGTGGGGAAAAGAAAAATAAGTTTGTCTTTTTATATATATTCATTGAATAAATGCAAACTAAATTTTAATATGTTGCATCTTCCACAAAAATTAAATTTCTTTAAACTTTTAAAAAAGTAAGAAAATAATAAATTTGTTTTTTTTATGTTCAATTATGAATCTAAAAACATTAATTTTTTGTAGCTGGTAAACGAGTAAATATATCCATAAATATTAAAAAAATGTTGCATAATAATATATTGAGAACTTTATATCTTCTTTTAACACCTCATCAATTCGACTCTTCTAAGTTCTAATTCAGTGACTACCACATGATAAAGTTGATATTAATAAAGGAATAACCATCACATATGTAATGAATATGAATATGGATGATTATTTTTAATGTTTACACATAGCGTTTTGCTGGTGATTGAAGCATCAGCAACAAATCTTGTAAAAATATATAATAATGCTGCAGAATAATCATAAATAAAAATTAAATTTTATAATAATATGTTGCATTTTGCATGGAAATGTCGTTTTATTTCGTTAGCAATTGTAAATCACATTTGCAAAGTATGAATGCATATAGCAAACGTGATGTGCATGTTATAAAAATTATGTTGCAAATAATAAAATATTATAGTTTTGTTTTTTTATCGGAATGCATATTATTATTTCTTTATTAAACATAAAACATATATTATTTTATTGAAAACCATTTTCTTGAAGATAATCAATAAGTTCTCTTTTTAAATTGCTACATGCTATTTTTATGTTAGCTTTTATTTCTTTTATGTTCATTATTATATTTTATATAAAAAGATAAATTTCTAAAAGATGTGAAGTATCAATGTCAAGATATTACGTCAAACTCACTTTAACAATCCTGAGTAAAACTTAATAACTTCTTCTTTAAAATTTTAAGGGTAAAAGCACTTGAGATAAGGTTGAGGTATATAAAGTACCAATAAACTTGTCTTTTTATATTCAATTCATGAAGCTGCAGACTTTATAATTCAAAACTCAGAAATTATCCATTTACAGTAGTTTATTTCTATTTGCTTTCATTTACAATATCCACTTGTAATAATTTCTATTGTTTTCCAAATATAAACTGCAATCTCATTGTCGTGACTGCAAGTCCTCTGTAACTGCAAGTCAAAAGTTGATGTTAATACAATTGATACACACTATCATATTATTATGTTAAAGCTTTTGTTTTTCGGATTTTAATAATTAATTTACTATAGAATTTATTATAGGTATTATAACACTAGAATGATAAACCAGTTTTTGTAATTCAACAAATTAAATTAATATTTAACAAATTACATATATAAATTTATTATTATATATATAATATTACATTTTCCAAAATTGTCAAAATGTCCATTTGATGTATCATCATTCATCAAACCAACAGAAAAAATAAATTTAATTGTGTTATTGAAAGGTATAATAGCAAGATCAAAAAAGATTATATAGTTGGAAAAAGAACATATAAAAACATTTATTAAAATATATGTTAAACAAATTGTACCTTCTGTTTTTAAATTCAAACGACCTTGCGGCATCTTCCACTGGCATCTTTTTTTTCGCCTGGAGGACACTCATCTCTTGGAGGAGCTTGTATTATATGTGATTCAGTGACCACCATCGTGATAAAAGTTGATATTAATAAAAAAGTGATCAATAAGTATGTAAAAACCGTATTGGTACGGCTAGTCTCCATGTTTTTGAAGAATGTTAGAAAATGAAAAGAGAAATCAAATCTAGGATCTTGTACAGCAGTAGAATATAGCTGCGGAGTAAGCACAGTTGTGAAGTAATTTTTAGTTTGTAGTATTATATGTATATATATATATATATACACGGAAGAACTTTTTTTATATAGTTATAAATGACTCTAGTCAACGACAAATATATATGATAAACGCGTTTACATCCAATAAAACTTATATTGTAAGTAATAAACATCATAATTTTGTTTTGTGCAACGCATGTATGTTATAGTTTTTTCGTGAAAAATATAAACTATGTTATTTTTATTTAAATTTATTTAATCTTAAATGTCATGTTCGATTCTTTATGTGTTACTTTTATTATTGTTGTTGTCATATAAAAAAAAGAGAATTTTATGAAAGGCTTAAAATATCATCCTTAATAGTCCTGAGTAAGTTAATGGCTTCTTCTTTAAAACTTTAAAGATGACCATATGTATATAGATATCGGAAAAACATGTCAATGATTTTGTCTCTTTATATGCGCATAATGAAATTACGAGTGTAAAATCAAAACTCAATAATATATTTATTTTTGTATAGTTTATTTTTGTCTGTTAATTTATTCTTTGCTTATATAATTTTCTCCACTGTTTCCCAAATATATACTGTAACTGCATTACTGTCAGATTTTCCTGCAAGCCAAAAATTGATGTTAATATAATAATTGGTTGTTGTCATATTATATAATATTAAAATTTTTATTTTTCGCAATTTAATATTTAATTTATTATAGAAATTAATGTAACATTTAAATGTTTTATAGGGACAAACTTTGTATATGTCTATATGTGTATATTAGACAAACATACGTACTAGTTCTGATAATTTGACAAATTGGAGAATTACATATGTAAGTTTATTACTAGATGTATAATATTACATTTCTCTAAATTATCAAAATTAATACGTTAATTATATGAGGCACAGTCAAACCAATTGAAATAACGATCAGTTGTATCATTAAAAGATAAAAATAAGAAAAAGATTATAGTTAAAAAATGTATAACAAAGTAGTTGTTAAAATATATGTTAAACAAATTATACCTGTCTTTAGATTCAGAATATATCTTTGCATTTTTTACCAACTTGTACTTTTCCAGGAGGACATTGAATCGGAACATTTATGACGTTTGATTCAGTGATCATGATGAAAGTTGATATTAGTAAAAAAGTGATCATCAAATATAAAGAAAATATGTTTGTACGACTTTTTTCCATGTTTTTGAAAAGTTACTTTCTGGAAATTAAACCAAGAATCAAATCTGAAATATGTTGCATAAAATGATCACGGTTATAAAATAATTTTTATCTTGTGACATTTTGCGTGAAAATTTTCTTTTATACTGCTAAAGTCATAAATAATTTTAGTGAAGAATAAATATATATGACAAGAACATCACGATTGCACATAAATATAAAACTGTAATATAATATTAAAATATCTGTAATGTAATTTTTATTATGTACATATATATAATATAGATACATACATACCTATACATATATAATAATCCTTTATGAGAAACGTGTTGTTATAAAAAAATTTTTTTTAAATTTATTTTAATAAAAATAACTTTTTTCATATAAAAAAAATTTTTTTTAAATAAGTCTTTAAATATTATCATTTTGTAAATCGTCTAAGTTCTTTTATATTGTTCCTGAATTATTCAATAATTTCTTTAATTCTCAAGGAAATGAGGAAGAAAAAGTAATAAAAAACTTGTCTTTTTTACAACCGATTAATGAATCTATAATATAAATAATTATGCCATTTGTTTAATGCATATAAACAATTATTTTATATAGATGCATGATGAAAATTTTATTATTATTAAAAATAAAAATATATTATATGCAAAGTCGTACATAATGCAGAAAACATAGTTAAAAGATGCAAATAAAAATCAATTGTCACATTGCGTGATCTATCTATTCACAAACGTTTTGAATGAATAATAAGCCTCCAATTGTTCTAAATAGAATCGTGCATTTTATTTGATAAATTAATTAAAAGGCCATTGTAGTTATACATTTACGCTTTGTAATAAATTTCTATCATGTCACGCTTAATGTAATTATTGAAACCTGTTATTGATTAAGAGTTTATAATAACCAATTTTACAAAAAGCTCATTTTTGCAATGCTCGCGGCTTAAAATCAAAATATGAGGTGTAGAAGTACGAGATACGATCTCTAAAATGCGTACTAACGCTTTCATAATAAATAAAAATTATGTTTGTGATGATTTATGTAGTTGAGTCGAATAAAATTACAAAGTAAGGATTATTTTAGTGTAATCGTTTCAATTTTAAATCTTATAGATACAATAAAATATGTTTACAATTAACGCTACTTATATACTAATTAATGCTATTATTATTACGTGCAAAAAAAGGACAGAAATTAGTTTTCTGGTATGAAACCTAATCTCATAAATATTACTCCAAATTCGTACTTCGATTTCGAGTATCTCTTTGGTACGAAAAAATATCGAAAAATTAACCCCACCACCGCCATTCCCGTAAAATTCTACCCCTGTTTCATATATAATTCTTTAAAATTCGGTCTATTAACAAATGAGTAGTTCGCGGAAAACGTTGCAAGAAATACGTCAAAAAAACTACGCAACCGGTTTAAAAAAAATCGGTATCGAAAAATTAACCCCACCACCGCTATTCCCGGAAAATTCTACCCCTGTTTCATATATAATTCTTTAAAATTCGGTCTATTAACAAATGAGTAGTTCGCGGAAAACGTTGCAAGAAAACGTTGCAAGAAAACGTTGCAAGAAAACGTTGCAAGAAAACGTTGCAGTCGTGCACCCGAAGTTACCCCCCCCCCCTCCGGGAAAGACGTAGTTCTACGTCAAAAAGTTAATAAAATTCGCTAGGTAGACGTGCTATATACAAACTCATTATTGAAAAAAATTTTGATCTAATTTTGTATAATCTCATTTGTGTTTCTTGTTACAAAAACAATTATATCTGAAAGTTTACATCAAGTTAATAAAATAAATTAGTAACATCTGATTTTTTAAATGATGTTTCTTTGTGATACATATTAGTTGTGTACGTGTTCTAAAAAAGAACACGTACACAACAACTATAATAACGAAATATCATTAAGAAAATCAGATGTTACTACACGGAGAGAATTTTTTGTTATATTTTACCCTTAAATTCACTACAAACTTGGGAAAAATTGGCAACCAAGAAATTTTTAAAATATACAAAAGACATTTTACAAACAACGTGGTAAAAATTACCAAGCAGATTGGTAAATTTTGAAAAATTATTGAAATTTCCTAGATATATTTTAGTAAAATTAATCAAACATATTTCATATTTTAATGTAATAGATATTAATATTTTCTATTATGGTGAATATTAATCAGAATAGCTCGCATAAAATTCTTGGTGGTACATGTTGTCCCACAACTACCATGATTTCAGGGTAATTTTTAAGAGAAAATTCTCTCCGTGTACTAATTTAACCTATTCACTTGATGCAAACTTTTGGATATCGTTGCAAATATTTTAAAGAAACATCAGATGTTAGTGATTTATGATATTGACTTGACACAAAAATTCTGATATTATTGCTTTTATAGTAAAAAATATAAATAAAATTATAACATTAAATACGAATTAAACATTTTTTTCAATAATGAGTTTGTATAGAGCACGTACACTTTGCGCGTTTTTTACCTTTTTTGAAAAAGATAAGTTTGGAAATCTGTACGCGATCTGGTAATTAGGCAAATTTAAACTATATATCCATATAAACATACAATCCAATAAATAAACCATGCTTCTTTTTGACCTTTGTGAGAAATTCTGGAAATGCATATTGAGGCGACCACTGTATCACATTCAGTGTCAGACGATTAATCTGTATTACAGGACGGTTATAATGGCACCGACAAGAAAACGTAGCAAGTTGTGGAATTATTTCGAGGAGTTGAATCCTTCGCTGGTAAAGTGCACGACCTGTAAAAAAGAAATTAAGATACCTAATCCAACAAATCGCACAAAAATAATGAGAGCACACTTATTTAATGTACATGAAATATTTCTCGATAATGACACTCTTTCACTACCTGACGACTTAAAACAATATTACTCGGAATTACCGGGATATAAGGCAAAATGTAATAATTGCGGCGAAACAGTATCCTTCTTATCAAATACTGTAAATTTACGAAGACATTTAAGAAGACATTCCACAAGAATCCTGAGTCGAGATGAGTAAGTACACAATCAAAAAATTATTAAAATACTAAAAATTATGAAATAAATGTAATGATAAAACAATCAGTAACTAAAGAATATTGAGTGAATAAAAGTTTTTATCGAAGCATCCATATAATATTTATATGCAATTTTGATCATAAAAGTGCATGTACATGGTGCGTTTTTTATTTCTTCTTTTTTTAAATATGTTTGAAGATCTGTACGCGATCTGGTAATTAGGCAAATTTAAACTATATCCGTATAAACATACATCCTAATAAGTAAACCATGCCTCTTTATGACCTTTGTAAGCAATTCTACAAACACTTGTTAAGGCGATCACTGTACTACATTTAATATCAAATTATATGTATTACAGAACAGTTATGGTACCGAGAAAAAAACGCAGCAAGTTGTGGAATTATTTCAAGAAATTGAAACCTTTGTTAGTAAAGTGCACGATCTGTAAAAGAGAAATTAAGGTATCATACCCAACACACTGCACAAAATTAATGAGAATGCACTTAAGTAGACATGGAATATTTCTTGATAATGACACTCA
The DNA here is from genome assembly GCF_030848795.1 of Temnothorax nylanderi. NCBI lineage: Eukaryota > Metazoa > Arthropoda > Insecta > Hymenoptera > Formicidae > Temnothorax > Temnothorax nylanderi. Next base: position 1,496,773 of record NW_027249090.1, on the reverse strand, counting down.
TACACTACCTGACGACTTGAAACAATATTACTCGGAGTTACCGGGATATAAGGCAAAATGTAATAATTGCGGCAAAACACTATCTTTCTTAACAGATTTTGGAAATTTACGAAGACATTTAAGAAGACCTTCCATAAGAATCCAAAGTCGAGATGAGTAAGTACACAATCAAAAAATTATTAAAATACTAAAAATTATGAAATAAATGTAATGACAAAACAATTAATAGATAAAGAAAATTGAGCGAATAAGAGTTTTTATCGGGGCATCCATATAATATTTATTAACAATTTTGATCATAAATGCGCCTCTCAAAACGTGATAATAATAATTTTTCCATTATTTCGCATTTATTTTAAATAAATTTGTATAGCTTATTTTTACGTTCTTTTATCCATCATAGATAAAGACAATTAAGAAAATTAGGTTAGATATTTATTTGTTTGACATTAGTATTGCAGAAATTCGAGGTAGATATATAAACTGCATGATTTATACATAGTTCTTATAGATATTGAAATTAATGAGCGGAAGTATGTATATACAGAGTATTTTCTAATCACAAACGAACAAACATTCATACAAACAAGAAACGTATACACACACACGTACACAAACAACGCAAACACGTACATGTAAGCACTCAACATTCACAAATACACGCGCATATGTACCCTTTACATATAAAGAAAGCATCAGGTTATCTGAAAGAGACTCTGATAGACACTCAGATTTTACTTCAAAGCTTCATATTCTTTTATCTTTCGATTTTATTTGGTTGTGACACGGGAGACATTTGTTCAGAATCATAAAAACTATAATAACTCAGAACGGAGCAACCGAGTGTTGACAGGGGTTTTCTTTTATAACAAACGGTTTTTAATGTATCAAAAATTTTATATTTTTATGGTTTTAATTGGTGATCGTATCCGTCTTATGTTTAAACGCGTACTCACATTAAGACAGCCTTTATTAGAAATTATTTATTAGGAAAACGTTTTTTTTCCGAGCGACTTTTATATAAGCGATAGATAAGTAAAATACGACCGATAAAATATACAATCAAATTAAGAAAAAACGTTATTATAACGTACAAAATATACAAAATATAACGTACAAAATATCATAAGTTTCATTAGGGAGATGCGCCATTTTATGGTCAGGGCAGGAATCGGTAGCTTAATAAAATTATTTGTGTAAATTTACGTACATTTTTTTATCTCACCTAAAGCTGGAATAGAACAATTGCGTTAAAATAGCGTTTTCCTTTCTTGATTTTATATTATATCGGTCGTGTTTCACTTATCTATTAATCAAAAATTCAGTCTAGACATTAATTATGCATGACATTAGCATTACGGAAATTCGAGGTATAAAACATTTTCTCTCTATCTCTCTCTTTCTTTCTCTTGCTCACTCTCATTTACAAACTTCACTCTATTATGGTTCACCGTCAATAAGTACATAATAGCATTACTAATAAGTACAGTTGTAGTATTTCAATATTTTATTATCTTTTTCTATTTTTAATTACATCATTTTTCTATGCAGACCAAGCACTTCAAGTTTAGCGGATAATACTATGGATCCTTCTGCAGAACGTCAAGGTCAAGATACATCTGATTTGCCTGTTCAATCATTTAAAGAAAAAGCAGACGCACTTAATGTGTAACTATTCGTTTTGCTTATATTATACAATATAATGATATATTAATATTTAAATATTTACTCTTTTGCAAGAGAGTAATTTACAACGTTAATGTTTCAAATAATTCCGTTTCTAATTACTCCGTATTTTCATACAGACCAAGCACTTCAATTTCAACGGGTTGTGATACGAATTCCGGTGTAAAATGTCAAAGTCAGGAAACAGTTGATTTGGATCCTCAAACATGTGGACAATCGAGAAAAGAAAGAAGAGCACGTGATGAGTAATTGTTTGTTTGTTTATATAATACAATATAATAATACCTCATTATTGAAACATTTACTCTTCTGCAAAAAGATAATTTATTATAGAATAATATTTAACGTTAATATTTTATATAATTCTATTTCTAATTGCATCACATTTTGATACAGACCAAGCATTTCAAGTTCAACGGGTTATAATACGAATCCTTCTGCAGAACGTTAAAATACTGCAGAAAAATACCCTTGCTTCTGTATTATTGACGTTCTTTTTATTTGCAAATTCATACATATCAAAAGTTTTATATTTTCATGGTTTTCATGTAATTGTAAAAAAGGAGTGATATCTGTACAAAAATACTTTTTTTTTAAGTAGGGGAGACCGGGGCTAAACAGTCCGTTTTTTTTCGGTGCCGATTTTTAACAACAAAATAAATAATTGTAGTTAAATATGGTATACCACTGTAAAGAGTGAACCTTTAGCTACAAAATTTATATAGGAAATTTTTGTCTACGTCGCTTTGTTTAACCGGTATAGAGCAAAAACGACAACGGTGGAAAAATTGAAATCTAAAAAATGCCGGGGTATAACAGTCTGCACTGCATTTTCAATACATATACGTACATCTAATTCTAAAAAATAATAGGATACATGCAATAATTGTTTTTTAAGAAAAAAATATAAAAATTTATTTAAAATTTTTATGCGAAACATTATTAAAAAATAGTTACGAGGGTTCCTCTTTCCGCAGAAGTCACTCGCTCGACTTGTTTCACTCCTCGACGTCCGATGACTCTATTCGGTGTCTGAACGGTTGTAATTCCCGTCTCATCCATATTCCATATGCAGTGAGCCCGAAAATGCCTTGGAAATGCACCCGGACTGCTTACTGACCGATTAGCCCCAAACACAAGTTTCAGGTTTGATCGCCCACGAAATATTAGACATCAACGATCATGAAAAAACTACACTGGATTCGTGTTCAGCATGCATTACTCTTTATAATCACGTACCTCGAGATTTGGAGAGCAAATATTATTGCAGATATTACAAAATTTCCACGCGCAGAAAATGTAACTTTCACCTTTCGAAAACACGTTTGCCCTCGTAAAAATCATAACACGGCAGGTAACCTGCCGAAACTCCGTTGGTCACATGGGTACTATAAGCAGCGTTTACAATGTTAATAGCGAGTTTGCACAATATACAGGTTCCGAGATATTTGATTAGACGTATTTACCCCGTAGACGTTTTAGCCCCGGTCTCCCCTACTTTAAATATGTACAAATTTCTTATTAATAATTTTCAAATATCTTGACACATGTCAAGAATATTGTTTTGAGTAATTCTTACAATGACTTTATGGTAGATTTGCGGGATACATAAAACCTTATAATAAGGTGATAAGTATAAGGTTTGAAAACTATTAGTAAGAAAATATCTTTGTTGTGAGAAAACTTACTTAAAGGAAGTAAAATAAAATAAGTAAAGTGCTTTTCTTCGCTGTCGAATGATTATTTTTCTGTGTGTATAAACATACACTTTAATAAAAAAAATTACATCTCTTTTTGACTTTTGTGAGAAATTCTACAAGCGCTTTCTATGACATTCACTGTATCACATTTAGTATCAGACAATCTGTATTACAGGACGGTTATAGTGGCACCTAAAAGAAAACGCAGCAAGTTGTGGAATTATTTCGAAAAATTGAAGTCTTCGCTGGTAAAATGCGTAATTTGTAAAATCGAAATTTATATGCCTCATCCATCAAACAGCACAGCAATAACAATAGGACACTTAAATAGACATGGAATATTTCTCAATAATGACACTTTCGCACTACCTTATGATTTGAGGCAATATTACTCGGAGTTACCGAGATATAAGGCAAAATGTAATGATTGTGGGAAAACAATGTCTTTCTTAACAAATATTGTACGTTTACGAAAACATTTAAGAAGACATTCCACAAGAATCCAGAGTCGAGATGAGTAAGTACACTCAAAGTAAGTACATTCAAAAAATTATTAAAACACCAAAGATTATAAAATAAATGTAATGACAAAACAATCAATAGATAAAGAAAATTGAGCGAATAAGAGTTCTTATCGGGGCATTCATATAATATTTATTTGCAATTTTGATCATAAATGTGCACGTACACCTGGTGCTATTTTTACCTTTCTTTGAAAAAGATATGTTTGGAGATCTGTACGCGATCTGATAATTATGCAAATTTTAACTATATAGATATATTCATATATAAACATACATTCTAATAAATAAACTATGTCTCTTTTTCTTCTTTATGAGAAATTCTACAAACGCTTGTTGAAAAAATCACTGTACCACATTTAATATCAGACAATATGTATTACAGAACAGTTATGGTACCGAGAAAGAAACGCAGCAAGTTGTGGAATTATTTCGAGGAATTGAATCCTTCGCTGGTAAAATGCACGACCTGTAAAAAAGAAATTAAGGTATCTCACCCAGCAAACTGCATAACAATAATGAGAGTACACTTATTAAAAAAACATGGAATATCTCTCGATGGTGACATTCTCACACTACCTGACAACTTAAGGCAATGTTACTCGGAATTACCGGGATATAAGGCAAAATGTAATAATTGCGGCGAAACAGTATCTTTCTTAACAAGTTTTAGAAATTTACGACAACATTTTTTAAGAAGACATTCCACAATAATCCAGAGTCAAGATGAGTAAGTACACATTCAAAAAATTATTATAATACTAAAGATTATAAAATAAATGTAATGACAAAACAATCAGTAACTAAAGAAAATTGAGTGAATAAAAGTTTTTATCGGGCCGTCCATGTAATATTTATTTGTAATTTTGATCATAAATGTGCATGTACACTTGGTACGATTTTTACCTTTCTTTTTAATATGTTTAAAGATCTGTACGCGATCTGATAATTATGCAAACTTTAACTATATATCCGTATAAACATACATCCTAATAAGTAAAGCATGCCTCTTTATGATCTTTGTGAGAAATTCTACCAACGCTTGTTGAAACAATCACTGTACCACATTTAATACCAGACAATATGTATTACAGGACAATTATAATGGCACCGAGAAGAAAACACAGCAAGTTGTGGAATTATTTCGAGGAATTGAATCCTTCTCTGGTAAAGTGCACGACCTGTAAAAAAGAAATTAAGACACCTGATCCAACAAGACGCATAAAAATAATGAGAATACACTTAAGTAGACATGGAATATACCTCGATGATGACATTCGTAAACTACCTGACGACTTAAAGCAATATTATTCGGAGTTACCGGAATATAAGGCAAAATGTAATAATTGCGGCACAATACTATCCTTCTTAAGAGAATTTAGAAATTTACGACAACATTTAAGAAGACATTCCACAAGAATCCTAAGTCGAGATGAGTAAGTACACATTCCAAAAATTATTAAAATACCAAAGATTATAAAATAAATGTAATGACAAAACAATCAATAGATAAAGAAAATTGAACGAATAAGAGTTCTTATCGGGGAATTCATATAATATTTATTTGCAATTTTGATCATAAATGTGCACGTACACCTGGTGCGCTTTTTATCTTTTTTTTTTAATGTTTCAAGATCTGTACACAATCTAATAATTATGTAAATTTTAACTATATATCCGAATAAACATACATCCTACATACATCCTAATAAGTAAACCATGTAATAAGTAAACCATGCCTCTTTATGACCTTTGTGAGAAATTCTACAAACGCTTGTTGATGCAATTGCTGTACCACATTTAGTGTCAGACAATCTGTATTACAGGACGACACCGACAAAAAAACGCAGCAAATTGTGGAATTATTTCGAGGATTTAAAACCTTCGCTGGTAAAGTGCACGACCTGTAAAAAAGAAATTAAGACACCTATTCCAAAAAGACGCACAAAATTAATGAGAGCACACATATTAAATGTACATGGAATATTTCTTGATGATGACACTCGCACATTACCTGACGACTTAAGGCAATATTACTCGGAGTTACCGGGATATAAGGCAAAATGTAATAATTGCGGCAAAACACTATCTTTCTTAACAGATTTTGGAAATTTACGAAGACATTTAAGAAGACATTCCATAAGAATCCAAAGTCGAAATGAGTAAGTACACATTCAAAAAATTATTAAAATACCAAAGATTATAAAATATATATAATGACAAAACAATCAATAGATAAAGAAAATTGAGCGAATAAGAGTTCTTATCGGGCCATCCATATAATATTTATTTGTAATTTTGATCATAAATGTGCATGTACACCTGGTGCGCTTTTTATCTTTTTTTTTTTAATGTTTCAAGATCTGTACGCAATCTAATAATTATGTAAATTTTAACTATATATCCGAATAAACATACATCCTATAATACATACATCCTAATAAGTAAACCATGTAATAAGTAAACCATGCCTCTTTATGACCTTTGTGAGAAATTTTACAAACGCTTGTTGATGCAATTGCTGTACCACATTTAGTGCCAGACAATCTGTATTACAGGACGACACCGACAAAAAAACGCAGCAAATTGTGGAATTATTTCGAGGATTTAAAACCTTCGCTGGTAAAGTGCACGACCTGTAAAAAAGAAATTAAGACACCTGAACCAACAACACGCATACAAATAATGAGAATACACTTAAGTAGACATGAAATATTTCTCGATAATGACACTCGCACATTACCTGACGACTTAAGGCAATATTACTCGGAGTTACCGGGATATAAGGCAACATGTAATAACTGTGATAAAACAATGTCTTTCTTAACAGGAAAGGCATATTTACGAAAACATTTAAGAAGACATTCGATCCTTCCAACTAGAATCCAGAGTCGAGATGAGTAAGTACACATTCAAAAAATTATTAAAATACCAAAGATTATAAAATAAATGTAATGACAAAACAATCAATAGATAAAGAAAATTGAACGAATAAGAGTTCTTATCGGGGAATTCATATAATATTTATTTGCAATTTTGATCATAAATGTGCACGTACACCTGGTGCGCTTTTTATCTTTTTTTTTTAATGTTTCAAGATCTGTACGCAATCTAATAATTATGTAAATTTTAACTATATATCCGAATAAACATACATCCTACATACATCCTAATAAGTAAACCATGTAATAAGTAAACCATGCCTCTTTATGACCTTTGTGAGAAATTCTACAAACGCTTGTTGATGCAATTGCTGTACCACATTTAGTGTCAGACAATCTGTATTACAGGACGACACCGACAAAAAAACGCAGCAAATTGTGGAATTATTTCGAGGATTTAAAACCTTCGCTGGTAAAGTGCACGACCTGTAAAAAAGAAATTAAGACACCTGATCTAAAAAGACGCATAAAAATAATGAGAATACACTTAAGTAGACATGGAATATTTCTCGATAATGACACTCGCACATTACCTGACGACTTAAGGCAATATTACTCGGAGTTACCGGGATATAAGGCAAAATGTAATAATTGCGGCAAAACACTATCTTTCTTAACAGATTTTGGAAATTTACGAAGACATTTAAGAAGACATTCCATAAGAATCCAAAGTCGAAATGAGTAAGTACACATTCAAAAAATTATTAAAATACCAAAGATTATAAAATATATATAATGACAAAACAATCAATAGATAAAGAAAATTGAGCGAATAAGAGTTCTTATCGGGCCATCCATATAATATTTATTTGTAATTTTGATCATAAATGTGCATGTACACCTGGTGCGCTTTTTATCTTTTTTTTTTTTAATGTTTCAAGATCTGTACGCAATCTAATAATTATGTAAATTTTAACTATATATCCGAATAAACATACATCCTACATACATCCTAATAAGTAAACCATGTAATAAGTAAACCATGCCTCTTTATGACCTTTGTGAGAAATTTTACAAACGCTTGTTGATGCAATTGCTGTACCACATTTAGTGCCAGACAATCTGTATTACAGGACGACACCGACAAAAAAACGCAGCAAATTGTGGAATTATTTCGAGGATTTAAAACCTTCGCTGGTAAAGTGCACGACCTGTAAAAAAGAAATTAAGACACCTGAACCAACAACACGCATACAAATAATGAGAATACACTTAAGTAGACATGAAATATTTCTCGATAATGACACTCGCACATTACCTGACGACTTAAGGCAATATTACTCGGAGTTACCGGGATATAAGGCAACATGTAATAACTGTGATAAAACAATGTCTTTCTTAACAGGAAAGGCATATTTACGAAAACATTTAAGAAGACATTCGATCCTTCCAACTAGAATCCAGAGTCGAGATGAGTAAGTACACATTCAAAAAATTATTAAAATACCAAAGATTATAAAATATATGTAATGACAAAACAATCAATAGATAAAGAAAATTGAGCGAGTAAGAGTTTTTATCGGGGCATCCATATAATATTTACTTGCAATTTCGATCATAAATGTGCATGTACACTTGGTGCGCTTTTTACATTTCTTTGAAAAAGATATGTTTGGAGATTTGTACACGATCTGATAATTATCATGCAAATTTTAACTATATAGGTATATATTCATGTATAAACATACATTCTAATAAATAATTAACCATGTCTTTTTTTTTCCTTTGTGAGAAATTCTGCAAACGCTTGAAGGCGATTACTGTACTACATTTAATATCAGACAGTCTGGATTACAGGATGGTTACAATACGCATCAGCAATTTATGGAATTATTTCGAGGAACTGAAATTTTCGTTGGTAAAATGCAAAAAGTGCAATAAACACATTCATGTATCTAATAATAAAAACCGTATGCGAACATTCAGACAACACTTATCAAAAATACATGGAATATTTCTCGATAATGACACTCTCTCACTACCTGACGACTTAAAACAATATTACTCGGAGTTACCGGAATATAAGGCAAAATGTAATGATTGTGGTAAAACAATGTCTTTCTTAATAAATATTATACATTTACGCAAACATTTAAGAAGACATTCCACAAGAATCCTGAGTCAAGATGAGTAAGTACACATTCAAAAAATTATTAAAGTACTGGACTATAAAATAAATGCAATAAAACGATCAACAGTTAAAGAAAGAGCGCGAATACAAGTTTTTATCAGGTCGTCCATATAATATTTATTTGCAATTTTGATCATAAATGTGCACGTACACCTGATGGTGCTATTTTTACCTTTCTTTGAAAAAGATATGTTTGGAGATCTGTACGCGATCTGATAATTATGCAAATTTTAACTATATAGATATATTTATATATAAACATACATTCTAATAAATAAACTATGTCTCTCTTTCTTCTTTATGAGAAATTCTACAAACGCTTGTTGAGGAAATCACTGTACCACATTTAATATCAGACAATATGTATTACAGAAGAGTTATGGTACCGAGAAAGAAACGCAGCAAGTTGTGGAATTATTTCGAGGAATTGAATCCTTCGCTGGTAAAGTGCACGACCTGTAAAAAAGAAATTAAGGTATCTCACCCAGCAAACTGCATAACAATAATGAGAGTACACTTATTAAAAAAACATGGAATATTTCTCGATGGTGACACTCTCACACTACCTGACGACTTAAGGCAATATTACTCGGAGTTACCGGGATATAAGGCAAAATGCAATAATTGCGACAAAACATTATCCTTCTTAACAAATGTTAGAGATTTACGAAGACATTTAAGAAGACATTCCATAAGGATCCAAAGTCGAGATGAGTAAGTACACATTCAAAAAATTATTAAAATACCAAAGATTATTAATGCTTATTTGCAATTCTGATCATAAATGTGCTTCTCAAATCGTAATAATGATTATTTTTTAATTATTTCGCAAATATAATTTAAATAAATAAGAATCGCTTATTTTCACGTTCTTTCATGCATCATAGACATAGACAATTCAGATTAAAAATTTAGATTAAATATTTATTTGTTTGACATTAGTATTGCAGAAATTCGAGGTAGATATATAAAATGTACGATTTATACATGGTTCTTATAGATATTTAAATTGAATAGCTCTATTTAATAAAATCTACATAGGACAACTCTCAAATCTCTCATCCACTGATTACGTAGATGAATAATAATTAATTAATGAATAATAATTAATAAAAGTTTCTGTTAGACAACAATCAACCGTTCTTTGTAGTATTTGAATACAGGTTGTAGGCCTACAAATGTCAGCATAGTGATATTGATTATTTGTTATCCTTGAGTTATTATTGTATATGTATATAGCACCAACGTAATTTCTGACATATTGTACAATTTTTCATAAGAACATTCTATCATTTTAGATCGTTTTAATTGGTGAACGTATCCGTCTTATGTTTAAACCCGTACTCATATTAACCCGTTAACTGCCTTAGACGTTTCTCAATAACGTCATTGTAACGTACAAAATATCATAAGTTTAATTAGAGAGATACACCATTTTACGGTCTCAGGACTGGATTTTGATAAACTAATATAATGTTATTCGTGTGAATTTATTTTTTTAGAATTACATTTCCTTATCTCATCTAAAGCTAAAATACATCACATTAAAATAGCGTTTCATCCGCGTTTCACCTTAACTCAATTTTATATCATATATATATCGTGTTTCACTTATCTATTAATCACAAATTCAGTCTAGACATTAATTATTTGACATTAGCGTTAAAGAAATTTGAGGTATAAAATTTTCTCTTCCTATCTCTTTCTCTTCCTTCCTTCTTCTTATTCTCACTTACAAAACTTCACCCCATTGGCGGTTCACTGCCAATAAGTACATAATAGCATTAATAGTAATACATACACTTATAGTATTTTAATAATTATTACTTTTTTCTATTTTTAATCATACCACTTTTCTATACAGACCAAGCACTTCAAGTTTAGCGGATGATAGTATGGATCCTTCTGCACACCGTCAAAGTCAAGATACATCTGGTTTGCTCGTTCAATTATTTATTAAAGAAACGACAGAAAAAACAGACTCACTTAATAAGTAATTATTCGATTTTCTTATATCACACAATATAATAATATCTTGATATTTAAATTTTTACTCTTTTGCGAAAGTAATTTTGCAAGAGAGTAATTTACAACGTTAATATTTTAAATAATGCTATTTTTAATTGCACCGTTTTTCAATGCAGACTAAGCACTTCAATTAAATCGAGTTTTGATACAAATCCTACTGCAAAATGTCAAAGTCAAGAATCACCTGGTTTACCTGTTCAATCATTTAAAGAAACGGCAGAAAATGCAGAAATACTTGATGAGTAATTATTTGTTTTGCTTATATATCGTATAATGTAATAGTATCCAAATAGTTATATATAAATATATATAAATATAAATATTGACTTTTCTGCACAAATATAACTTACAACTGTGAAATTTTTAATAATTACTTTCTCTTTTTTATTTTTAATCACACGACATATCTGTGCCGATTAAACACTTCAAGTTCAGCGGGTTACGATATGGATTCCAATGCAGAACGTCAAAGACAGGAAACATTTGATTTGACTCTACAATCATGTAAACAATCGAGAAAAGAAACGAGAACACATAATGGGTAACTATTCGTTTTGTTTATATCACACAATATAATGATATTACTCTTAAAATACTTACTCTTCTGCAAAAGAATAATTTATAATTTTATAATACTATTGTGTATGTGCTTCTTACAAAATTATTATTGAAAAATCATTTGATCCAATTTAGTCTTATAATTTCATTTGTATTTCTTACTACAAAAACAATGACACCCGAAGGTTTGCGTCAAGTGAATATGATAAGTTAGTATAACATCTGGTTTTTTAAAATAATGCTTCTTTATTATACTTGTGTAGAGTAGAGCGGGGTCAAAAGTAACAATTTGACTTTAGAACTTGATTGTGGAAGAACTATTACAGTAAAAGAAAAACTCTTGATACCCTAAGTTAATGTGATCATTTAATTTTATGGAAATTCTCCTATTTAAATCTTGTGATAAACCAAATAAGAATTATTAATTAAAAACATTGTGCGCGAATGGGTGAAGGACACTTGCGTTCGAGGTTATTGAATAGTCGATGTGAGTTTGTAACGAAATGTCTATAATTACGAAATGTCTATAATTAAAATTAATGCAATTTACAGTTATTTACAATGCTTTTAATGGATCGCTACCAACTTATTCTCGCGGGCGAAGTCGCGCGGAGAAGGCCGTCACTCGAAGCCCGAGCTTTATACGGCGAACTGCGGAAGAAACGTTTAATGCCCGTGTCACACTACGTATCGCGGACGCGGATCGAATTGGGATTACGGATCGCGGATCGGATATCAGCCAATCACAGATGAGCTGCTCGTCTATGATTGGCTAGATAACGATCCGCGATCCGCAATCTCAATCCGATCCGCGTCCGCGATACGTAGTGTGAAGAGCACTTAAGACCGATCGAATGTGCCGAACACGAAGTACGGAATCGCAACGCGTTAATTCGACGTACAGTACAGAGCGATTTCTACTTGTCTCGTCCAAGCGACTCGGAAAACGAATGCCGAGCAGCGCGCGGAGGACCGGAGCTCTACCGGCTCGCACTTCGTACCCCCCGTTCGCGCTCCGAAATTGCACTGGGCCAATCGACTATCGACACCCCGAGACGTACGTAATTTGACAATTTTGAACTGTTGAGCAGTCCTCGGGGCCGATAACCGATTAGCTGTTTTCGTATACGTCTCTCTCCTTGTCCCGGGTGTTTACCTCTCGCTCAGAGGTTCCCGAGACAAAGGGAGAGAATCGGTACACGCGGAAGACGCGTGACACTGTTTTGGTCTCTCGAAACTTCTCGATGTCCTCTCGGAAACACGGCGACTATTCGCCGAAACGCGAATATATTTAGCTTGGCAATTTAATTCCTCGAAATAATCTGAGTGCGTCTCGAGAGAAATCCTGCTATAATTCAGAAGGCAGTTCGATTTCGAACAAACATAAACGAGGGAAAATATTACAATCGCCCCCGACTCTGGGTCGGTTGCAACACTTAGGGGATCGATAGTAACAGTTTTAAATAATCAAAATAAAAAATGTTTATTCAATAAAAAATAATAATTTCTCTTATATTAACAAAAACAAACTAAAATATTCTTATTCTCATACAACAGAAGTAATATAAAATATTATTCTATTAAAACATAACTTCTTTATATCAATTATAGAAAACATTAACTTTGTTCATTTAATTATAAACATTTTTTGTTCTTATATTTTTAAACGATAGGAACACAATGTCTTTAAGGACTAGTACAAATAAAAATTAGTTTGAATCACAGTTGTTACAATCGTCCCGAATATGTTTTTGAACTAACTTGAAATTTTTAATAATAAAATGCCAAAAATGAATAAGTAATAATTATTATAATAAGCAAAAATAACGAAACTCAAATATAACCTAAAAGAAAAAGTACTTACTTGCAGTGGATATATTATATTAAAAGTTTAAGATTGTTGGAAGAAACTACTTTACGGCCTCAAAAACATATTTTATTTATTGCACACATCCACTCAATACCCAGGCCGCAGGCGTTCTGAGACACGTTATAGCTTGTTCAGCTTCATCCGTTAACCAAAAGACGTATGCGCAACTATGCCTATAACTATAGATATTTGATTTGTTACTTTCGCCCCGCGTTACTTTTGACCCCGCTCTACCCTACATGTTCTTTTTTTAGAATAGGTACGCATCCTGTTTTTTTTTATTATTAAGATTAACGCACAAAAAACACTTGGTGTGTCCTTTTTATGCTATTCGTGTGACATGTGCTACATATTTGTGGCATAAAAATGGTACGCCAAGTATTTTTGTTTGTGAATCTTTAAATAATAAAAAAACAAAACAGGTTGTGTACCCGTAATAAAAAGAAACTGGTATAAAGGCCTGTTGTTTCGTATTCAGATTTTGAAATTGATAGGAGATACATATCTTTTATTTGAAATAACCCGGACAGCACACATGTCCAAAAGCGGGACATAAGATGTCTAAAGACATATTTTAGATGTCTTACACGAAAAGATGGCTAAAAGACGCGTCTTTATTTTCCGATTTTGGACATTGTGCTGTCTGGGAAGTGTGAAAGTGAAAGAAAAAAAATGTGAGAGAGGGAGAAAGAGCTATTAGATATTTAACATGTAATATGAATATATAAAATAAGTTATAAGTTAATATTTATCGATACATATAAGATATAAATAATCTCGATTGTAATTGGTTGAAGATCAGTTTAATATTTATATCTTACATGTATCGATAAATATTAACTTATTTTATATATTTATATTACATGTTAAATATCTAATAGCGCTCTTTCCCTCTCTCTCACTTTTTCTCTTTCCGACACTGCAACGTATATACATATACATTTGCAGATGTAGCACGGACGCGCACCAAAATGATGTTTTATCGGCAGTGTCGGAAAGTGAACGTGGCTACGTAGTACCAATTTCGAAAATGGATGTACACACGGGGACAGGAATGCCTTAACACATGAAATTGCACGCGTATCGGAGCATATTCAGAGCGCGTGCTCCGTCTCTAGATATTCGTTCATCATGACTGTAAGTATCCGCGCAAGACTCTCGTATAGTAATGCAGCGTAACGTAACGTGGGTCAACGCACAAGAAACGTAAGTATTGGTTACGGCGTTATACATATACAAGAGTCTTGTGCGGAGGGTCTTAATTACTCGGCAAAGTTGTCCCAATATATATTTTAAGAATATTTTATAATACAGAGGCTTTCGACGGTCCCATGAAAAAGGCCGGGATGGCCTCTCTCATCTCAGGCTTCTCTCTGGTACGGCTGAAAACAATTTCAGAACGAATTTTTCTTATCGTGTTGAAAACAGCGTACACTTTGAGAATAACCTCAATGTCACTTGACTTTTAATAAAAATAATAATGAAAGTTTGGTTGAATCTTCTTCAAGGATTACAAGAGACAGGAGAAACATATTTAATTTGTCAATGAAACAGGATATTCAGAACGCTAATTGCAAGATTGGTGAAAACGATATTTATTAGCGGTAATCGATATTTAATATACACGTAAGTCTTTTCATATAAAATAGACAATATGTATGTTTTTTTTTAAATGATAGATATATCTTTTAAATTATACATCTTTTTATACTTATTTCTCCAGCAATGAAGAAATGTTTGTACAATAGCTTCAATCTTCGATGTTCTGCTTTCAGATAAAATCTCTTTGTCCTACGTACACTACAATTATTAAGTCTTGTGGTGATAATCACATATTACGAAATGGATAAAAACATGGATGTTTTATCAGAAGAGATTGACGAGTTGATGTTACGTAAATTAGAATTAATAGAGGAAAAAGTCCGTGGTAATATTCAAATGGAAACGTTGCTGAAGGATGGTCACATTGAATTGGCAAAAGCGAAATATATTCGTGGAAAGGAGAATATCAGTATGTTACAGGTTCCAAACAAAGAGGATACAGTGACGTCCTTGTTTGATTTGGAAACTAAAACAACAGATGAAGATAATGATACTGTACCATGTTTTGACATCAGTTTTAAAAAGTTAAGCGATGACGCAGATGGACCAGGGGATCCTATAAAATGGTTCGGCGTACTGGTCCCGCAAAACTTGAGGAACAGTCAGAAACGTTTCCAGAAATCCACCTATCTTGCAGCGAAGATAGCAAATGTACAGGCAGAGCTCATTTATGTACTTTCCAAGCTTAAGACATTGTGTATCCAAAAAGATAGTTTATGTTCTCCAAATGGTATTAAAACTTAATCAATGAACAAAGATAAACAATGATTTTTAGAAATTTTGTTATATAATAAGAATTTAATACCTAAAGAAGTGATGAATTCTAAATCATATACAAAATCTCCTTCGGGCCATAATAAGAACATTTTTTTTAATGTGTAATATATTAGATATCCTAGTAATATATCAGAAATTAAAAGTTGTAAAACATCTATTCTAATATATAAAATATATATGTAGACATAATATAGATACATATGTTGGATTTTGTTTATAATTCTCCACATCTTTTAATTACGCTATTATACAAAAGTTCTAAAAAATATTTAAAAACTGTTAATTTATTGATTTATTTCATTATATTGTTAAAAGAAAAATATAAATGTGCAGAATTTTAATTATAAGCGCATGCAATTAAATCTGATTAATCAAATATAAAAAGGTCATGTGAACTTCATTTTATTTGTGTATAGATCAAGTGAAAATAAAATTATATATATACCTATATAATAAATTGCTTGCAAAGATAACTTGATAATTTCGGTGAAAGGAATACATTTTTCTCCAATACTCCAATATTCTACTATTCACACAGTCACACTGCGTCCGATATCCAATAGGAACGTTCGTTTTCTAGAGATTTTGCTAGAGTCTTTAAAAAACGAATTCCCCTATCGGATATCGAGCGTCATTGGACGTCGGACGAAATGAGAATCTTCCCTAACCGTAATTCACGTATTCTCCACTAGAGGTCATGTCCGTCAACTTAACGGTCAGAAAAGGGGCGACTTTCAAAACTCCAAACTCCGACGAGGACGGCGTACGACCGGTACGACGCGTGCGGTTGCTCGTACGGATTTAACGTTTCATTGAACCGTTTTTGTGTACTATCGTCGACCACGCGACGAACGAAACGCTAAGTGTTGCAGGCCGGTGACATGTCAGCAAAATAGCAGTTTAGAAGCAACAAAATAACCACAAGAATGACGTCGTTGTCACTTTTAGCTACATATGACGAGCTGGTGAGATGTACGAACGTCTTGGTAAATGGATCCTGCGAGGAAGGTTCGTTAATAGTTATATATATAATCAATATTATCGCAGGCTCGTTACTCATTTCGTTAGTTTTTCGCAATAGTCTTGGTAGATTTTTCTACAATTATAGATGTATTATAGATATGAACATGTTGCTTCAATATTGCTTTGTACAGAATTCCTGCAATTCGCTGAAAGTCAAGAGGAGATGAGACAGAAATGGCTGGAGTCGGTACAAGAATGTCAACGACTTCACTCGGCTTTGGACAAGGCCCATAACGAAATTGCGGATTTCGATAGAAAACTGCGTCATGCAAGAAGAAACTTGGAAGAGGAGAACCGCAAGCGTCGCGCTGCTGAGGAGCAGAGAGATCTTTTGGTAGCTGATACTTCTTTTATTTCTAAAAGATGTTTTAGCTGTAATATTCAAGTCAAATTATTCATATCTATATCGTTTTCCAGGAAAAACAAATTGCTACGGCCAGGGATTTCCTGTTTAATGACAGAGAGAAAAATATAAATGATGAAACAAGAGAGAAATTGCAATTTCTTAATAACACTTCATTGAATCGTCAAAGTAGCATGCATACTCAAGACATGCCCTTTGACAAGTAAGTATAAGCATTTTAGTACTTGAAGACTGATAACTATGGATCTGTTTTCTATTGCTAGTGCAGCCAGTTCAGCAATAGAAAACAGATCCTATATCGGATTATGTGGCAAAATCATACTATTTGTATTTTAGGCTTAACACGATAGCGGAATTGAATTCCACTGGCTCGTTATTGAGTGACCTGAACTGCTTATCGAGATCAGAAGATGACTTGGACACCAGCAATATTTTGCAAAGTCAGAAAAAGCGAGAGTGGAAAGAGCATCGCCCCAGTAGTGAATATTCCAAGAAGCATCGTCGCAGCGCATTGCACAAAGCTACAGAATTAAACCCTTCTGATAGAATAGTAGCTACTACTACCGTAGTTATGCCAAAGGATGGTACAATTACTGCATCGTCCACGATCGAGGCTATACCCGGTGATGAAAACGCAGATCCCCAGATGCCCGTACACAATTCACGCAAGCGGCGTAAGAGCAGTACGGAACATAACAAATCAAAATTGTCGCACATCGATGTTAACGAAATGCCAATCGATATAGCGGTACGTTACTAAATCATGTAATTTAATTATTCTACATTTTAAATATATGTGCAGAATTTTATAGGAAATAATTTTCTTCTTTTTAGCCATCAGCGCCAAAGGCTGATATTCTTACATCGACTTCAGACTCGGAGGATGTCTTTAAACCAAGTCCAAATATTGGTGGCTATACCATGAATACAAAAATGTCGAGGAATCATAATTTTATAGCCAAAACTGTTTTGGTCGGAACACAGCTGTGCACAGCTTGTGGAAAAAAGTAAGTTTATTCTTCTATTACGCGAACATATTAAAAGCTTGTATTGCTTATAATTAAATTGATAAGATTGAGTTATAGATATGAAGAAAAATCTAAATGCCTTTTAATTTATTAATAGAATCCGATTTGGAAAGCCCGTACAGAAGTGCAGAGTTTGTAGAGCTACGGCTCATATTGAGTGTAAAAATTTAGTACCACTACCATGTATCCCAACGGGAAATACGCCTACGTTACGCGGCGCACCTGTAATATCATTATTATAAATTCCACGTCAATAAAACATTTTTACGTCAATATATTTTCACTAAATACTATTTTCATGTATAGGGCACTATAGCTGATTATACACCTATGATATCACCTATGGTACCTTCCATAGTAGTTCACTGCATTAACGAGGTTGAATTACGCGGAATGAACGAGCAAGGATTATACAGAGTGAACGGAGCAGCCGCAGATGCCAGAGCTCTTAAAGAGAAATTCCTAAAAAACAAAGGTGCCCCGAATCTTTCTAACGTCGATATTGCGACTATCTGCTCTACTTTGAAAGATTTTCTCAGGTACATCACCTAAAATATGCATTGTACATAAAGGATGCAGTATATGTATTTACTTAAATTCTTATTTTATAGATCATTGCACGAGCCACTGATCACCGTCGGTTTGTTGAAAGACTTCACACGCGCGACACAACTTACGGACAAACAGGACACTGACGCCGCTCTTTATCAAGCAATATCAGAACTACCGCAACCAAACCGAGATACTCTGGCCTTTTTGATGTTACATTTACAGAGAGTATCGAGTAGCGCTGAATGTAAGATGCCCATCAGTAATCTCGCCAAGGTCTTTGGACCAACCTTAGTCGGTTACAGCTCCCAGGAACCATCTCTCATGCTAAACGAAACTAAACATCAAGTTGCGGTAAGAGAAACTTTTGATAATGTGACATAGCTGATATGGGAAATAATAATGTAATGTATTTTATGTTCTAGATAGTGGAGGGTTTACTTCAAATTCCATCTGATTATTGGGCAACTTACGTGAACCCTACAAACTTGAATGGCATTAACACTCCGAAAACGGGAGAATTAAAACATACGCCATCCGTAGAGTCACTTCTCAAGCGTAGTATCTCCCGGGGTTTCTTCAATACACCTCTCTCTTCTAGGTAAATAACGCATAGATTGCATCTTGTCTACATATAGTCTGTATTTTCTTTATTTCACATTTTACTTTTATTTACAGCCGCTCTTTTGTGAGGAGAAACAAGAAATATTTTGCTACACCACCCTCTAAAATAGGATATTAATAAGCAAATTTGCTTTTGCTATACTATACTATAATAAAAACTTATGATTGCACACAGAAACATTTAGCCTGATATTTAATGTGCTTATATGTATTCTTTTGTAAATATATCGACATACAATAAATGTTTCGATTTAAATTTATTTCTTAAAATGTCAACATTCGCTACCACAGTATCTTACATATACCCTGCTATGAGTGCTATGGCGAAGCAGATCAGCAGGCAGTGCAGGCAGATCGGCAGATGCCGCATTATTTGAGGTTGAGATCGGCCGACGGTATAATCCTTAAATTTGAATTGCGAATATTAGTGATTGTATGAATTTACGTACTTACGCACATTTTTATACAGCAAGTTCAGGACAAAATCTAGTTTCGAAAATAATTATCCGTATCATTTCTAGAGTCGAAACGAATATACGGCGAAATGAACGCACGTTCTTTATTAAGGTTATGTTCCACCGTCAGAAACGTTAATGTTTACAAACGCAGATTTTACTGCAGCAGAAATGTATTGGAACTTCATGAGAGGGGCATGTACGAGGATATATTTCCCGATACTAGTACGTAAGTATACGAAATTATCTTACGCTGTGAAACTTGATATTATAAGAATTGTTTACGTTATATCACCTTCTGATATTTATAAGTATTATACATCAATTTATATACATCTTTTCAGAAATGAAATAGTAGATATACTGAAAAAGTCATCCCAATGCGTCTATGCTGGCTTCGATCCAACAGCAGATAGTTTACATGTCGGCAATCTGCTCGTCCTGATGAATCTCCTGCATTGGCAAAGAGCGGGACATCAAGTTATAGCCTTAGTAGGAGGAGCTACAGGTTTAATAGGTGATCCTAGTCATAGGAAATCTGAACGCGTCGAAATGGAAAGGCATTTAATCGAGGAGAACATCAAATGCATCGCAAAGAACATAGAGACCATATTTAATAATCACAAGGATTACTTTTGGAAAAACAAGGAAACGAAGCTGAAACCTCTAATTATAATGAACAATTTGGACTGGTATACAAACGTAAACGTCATTGAATTTGTCAGAAGTATTGGAAAGTATTTTCGAATGGGCACAATGCTGGGCAGATCTTCCGTCCAATCGCGATTGAACTCCGACATAGGGATGAGTTTCACTGAATTCACGTATCAAGTATTCCAAGCGTATGATTGGCTTCAGTTGATGAAAAATTACAAGTGTCGCTTCCAAATTGGTGGCAGTGATCAAATGGGTAATATCATGTCTGGATACGACCTGATCACAAAAAGTCTGAGAAAAGAAGTTTACGGCATAACGTTGCCGCTTATAACAGCTGAAGGTGGAAAGAAATTTGGAAAGTCTCTTTTGAACGCGGTGTGGCTGTCTCCGACGAAATCCTCGAGCTTCCAGCTGTATCAGCATTTCATCAGAACCAAAGATTCCGACGTCGAAAAATTCTTAAAACTATTCACATTTATACCGTTGAATAAAATTACTGAAATTGTGAACGGTCATATGAACGATCCGGAACAGAGAAGGGCACAAAAATTATTAGCGGAGCAAGTTACGCTTTTAGCACACGGAGGTAATTTTTATTAACAAATTATTGTTATTTACTTATGATTTACCGCATTTAACTTCTTACAGAGGATGGATTGCTGGCCGCAAAGCGCGCCTCTGCAGCATTGTATGATAAATCAATTGAGTCATTTGTAAGATTAAATGCATCGGAACTAACAGATGTGTTCGAAGGCGCAACCATAGTAGAGATCTTATCTGAGCCAGGGATCACCGTGTACGAGCTAGCAAAGAAGGCAAAATGCTTTAAAACCGATCACGATGCTGAACGAATCATAACAGCGGGCGGATTTTATGTAAATCATCAAAAAATTACTAATTTAAATGAGGTAATTGTACCTGGCATCCATATACTAAGTAATAATATATCATTGCTTAGAGTTGGTAAAAAGACGTATCACATAGTTCGATGGCAATGATAAAAAAAAACCACATGTACAGTTGTATAATAAACAAAATGCATTTTACTACTCAGAGAATTTATATAACCATGATTATATAAATGCAACAGTCCCTTCCTTTGATATACAGGAATACGAAGAAAGACTTAGATCATTTGCAATAACTATACAATATATTTTTATATTTGTTGCTTTGTATACATAAATGTACATGTATGCATTTGTGAGGTTCCTAATTATATATATCCCACATAGATATATAGCCACCTTTGCCAGTCGCTGCCATTAAACACTTGGTATCGTAAGCTTCGACTTTACATTGCGAATAAACAATGTCGTATATACTTGCTCTGTGTTCTTTTAATATCGCAAGTGGCCGTAATTTCTTCCAAGAGAACAACATCAAACGTCCGTCCCAACAGCCGGCCGTGACAATCTTTTTGTCCGGTCTTACAGAAAGA
The DNA here is from genome assembly GCF_030848795.1 of Temnothorax nylanderi. Classification (NCBI taxonomy): domain Eukaryota; kingdom Metazoa; phylum Arthropoda; class Insecta; order Hymenoptera; family Formicidae; genus Temnothorax; species Temnothorax nylanderi. The sequence goes on along the minus strand of NW_027249090.1, from coordinate 1,474,817 downwards.
GTGGCTATGCCAGAAACATGCTCCAATAGTCTCGTAGATTTGTGAGATAAAGTATGATTCGGTGACATTTCGAAAATCTAAAAGTTTTTATAAATATATAACTTATCAATATCAGAGTGATACAAATTTTTTTTTTCTAGACAGTAGAGTTACGCACCTCCAATTTCTCTGACGCGCTACCAAGAATGCCTTGCATCAAGGAGGCGTCAAAATCGAAAGTCATTGGATATTGTTCCACAGTGAGAGAACTGAGGACATCGTTCTTCCTCATGTCCCACAACAATAATTTCCCGCCCTCATAAGCAACTAGAACCAAGCCATTCGTATCCACCAACGGTTTCATCGCCATTACCATACCTAATTTGTCATTGTAGGACAGTTTGGATGGGTCTAACGTTGACTCCACTTTGAATGTTTTCAATGATAATATCCCTACTGTGGAATGATCAAGTGGAATCAACACTGCATCCTTCTCAGATAACAATTGAGACCTGTGATACAAAAAAATGTTGATATTAACTTTAATAGACTTGTTTATTAATATATTTACAACTGATTTATTTGTTAATATACCTGCAAAAACTGCAAAATTCATAATTGGTGCTTCTGTCTAATATCCACTTTGATTCACTTATTTTGTACACATCAATCACTCCGTGTCTTCGTTGTACTATTAAATCAGTCTCATTAGTTGTATGTAAATTAAAGCATGGACTCTGTCCATCTGACAATTGATATTTTATCCTGTTCGTCTGCAACATGATAAAACAGTTTTAATTCTTTTAACAAATCTCAACATTCTTTTCTACGTATAAATTTATGTCATGCATGTCAAATACAGTACTTCTCTCTCTTTCTCACGCGGTGTATAAATTTTTATTAATTAAATTCAATTAAACTATTACGATTTACTAAGAAGAACACAACTGTTTACTTTTAAATCCCAAATGTGAACTGTGCCCTTTCCATCGCCAGCGTAGAGATGCTCGACATCAGAATTAATCGAGAACAACAAACTGTGAACGTTCTCATCCATGTCGCCGCGTAGCAGAAATTTCGGATCCGGGGGTCTCGACATCGTTTGCGGCTTTGTTTCTTTCATCAAAATATCACATGGGATACAAAATCCGAGACTACAATATATCAAACGACAACACAAACGCATCTATATACAATATAGATATAACATGTCTGTTTAGGTTATCTCATCATTGTTCTAGCGATATCAAAAAGTTTCTCAATCCGCTGAATCCGCTCTTGAATCATCGCATCGGAAATATAAAATAAAATCGACTCCTTTTCCGCGTTGTTCTTTGTTTCTCTCCACCGTGATTTACCGTTAATTGTCTGTCGCAATTGAGACTTTTCACAGCACCTAAACACTTGTCAGGCCGCCGTAGAGTCGCCATTTGAAGCTGTCATTTGTGAAATTCAATAAAAAAGACGACCTGTGTGATGTGTCTCGGTGCGCCGAGGCCGCCGAGAAAGCAGCTTCTTCGATTAAAAGTGGCCCTGTGATAACCACAAAAATGTTTTATTAGACAAAATTATCTCTCTTAGCATCGCGTGCTATTCAACAGCGACGAGATGCAGGATCTATATTTTTTTAGCGCCGCAGTGTCGGCGATCATTGTTTTCCTTATCACGTTTATCGTGGTTGTGTTTAATAGGTAAATGACATATTTGCCAATAATATATATCAATTATATATGAGATTTACTCTATTACTCTACTCTTTTTGCAGCATTGCGTGGGTGTTCATTGTAGCCGGTATTTACGTGATTGCCAGTCTTTACGCCGTTCAGCTGGTGCAATGCGTCGACAGTTTGCTGACGAGGTTCAATATAAACGACAAGTTTACCACGAGATATGAAGTTAAGGATTCGTGCAGTGTCTGCAGCAAGAACACCTGTAAAAGGCATAAATTGCTGCCGCATTCAACCAAGGTCAAAGTACCAAAGGACTTTGACCACGCATTGGAGCAAGTAATTAATCGTTACACATCTTACCGTCTCACACAAATTTTTTTTATTCTTTATTTGTTGGCAAGAGACACGTGAATTATTTTGTAGCTTCTGGAGGAGGTACTGCAAATTTACGTCTGCACATGGTACTCGGATTTCTCGGCGAACGAGGCTTTCATACAGCAGTTACGTTTAGCTATAACAACAGCGGCGAAGAATATCGCCATTCGATTATTACGTGCAAACACAGCGACCATCGCCTTCGACGGCTTGATTCCCCTAGCCATACAACACGCTCAAGATTGGAATGCGCTGCTCAAAGTGTCCAAGTCTGAAGTGAAAACGCTCCAAGATTACATCGGAAATTGCTTGAGCTCCAAAATTCATCCAGCTGCCTATTCAAGGGAAGCTGAGTTGAATTATTTACGGGGATTAGTCACCGCGCTGCTACCGCACTTATTACCCGCCATACATGTCTCGACAAACAATAAGGTGATATTACGTTCTTTCAAAATTCACTCCAGCTTTTGCATTTACTGTATACTTATGTATTTGAGACATTTATGATATAAAAAAACAATTGTTTCATACGCTTCTTTCAATTTATGTGTACTTCTAGGTGATACTTCGAGAAATTTTAGCAAATTGGGTGCTCTTACCGGCAATTGATGCGCTCGCGGATCCAGAAAATATAAATATGCTAGTAACATTATCCACTCACCGTGACACTATTCTATCTAACGCTGCAGAGAGCATCAGCGTACCGATATTGCAATCTTGGGTGACAAATCCAGCGATGCATTCACATATCACGCACAGTTGCTTCAAACCATCTTTAAATGAAATCCTGAATGATCCTGAGCTATTATATATGTTTATGCAGCACATCAAAGAATCAGGACCCATGAATCTTTTCCAATTTTGTTTAGATATTGGTACGTATAAAACTTTTGACATAATCTAATATAAATTTTTTAATAACTTATAATTTACATTATTTAATTTTAGACGATCTCAGTAAACGTATGTTAAATCCGGAAATGTCGACTAGTGCTGAAAAAAGCTTATACACAGATGTTCGAAATATGTACACGGTATATCTTGATCCTGATGGCTCAGAATATTTATATTTACCGTTGCATATATCGAAAGGCATACGACAAAGTGAGCAATTTGTAAATAAATAACTTCAGTTTCAAATACTATTATACGGATTATACATATATACATGTTTGTTTCCAGTACTGGAAGGTGGGCCAGAAAAAATTCAAGAACTGCGGACATCACGGCCCTTTTATCAAGCTCATCAAGAAGCACACGCGCTCCTAGAAAGTACTTGTCTACCATCATTCCATCATAGTTACCAAGTAAAAGACATTTTATGATTTATCTTTATTTATTTTCAATATTTTAAATCCTGACATATTAAATTTAATAATGAAATTTTACATTCTAATAATATCTTTACTTATTGTGTGTTTTAGTTATATAAACTCTTGTGCGGTCACTTGTCAGAACAAACAAAAGCTACTGCAGCAGCTAAGTAAGTAAACTCCTAAGATGTACATACACCTTTTTAAACTCATCATACATTTTAATCCTGTTATTTTATTTCGCGATTGCTTACTTTTTTATTATATGTCTGAGTTATAGTTATAATTACTAATAATAAAGCAGAAAAAATGGCAATTTCCTAATATAGCGTTCTTTTTAACGAATAAAAATTAAATGGATGTTACATCTTGTAAATTTAGACATAACTTATACGTGTTAGTTCTTAATAAAAATTTGCACAATTATAATAATTGTATAAACACGTATATTCGCTTACAGTAGTGCGAGTGGAGGTACATCTACTCCTATGCGATTCAATAATCAACTACAAGGCAAGGTCGATGGTGTTTTACGCCCAACTACGATCGACGGTACGCCGTTTCAATTGCATGACCCCTACCCGGTCGAAGAAGTAGATTGCACGGCTCGAGCGTATAACGAAATCAAAGGCTTCGGCGATAAGAGTCATCGCGACTTAACGACGTGGCGTGTCGCCGTCCCACACGTGGACGGCGGTGGCACGCAACCAGTGTACATGATTGCCGTTCACAGCGTAGCGGAGGCTAAATCGTGGACGGTCTTGCGGCAGGATCAAGATTTCTATACGCTGCGAACGCGACTCGCCGAATTCCACGGTGACAAGGAATTGAATGACTCGCCGTTACCGTCGCGCAAAAATCCACACTTGTCCCTCACGGCTAACCGTCAACGTTACGAGGAGTTTCTGCAGAAGTTGTTGGCCAAACCGATGCTGAGAAGCAGCGAGCTCCTCTACACCTTCCTCACGACGCCGAACTTGAAACCGTATTTCGCAAACTATAGCACACCTGACATTGGCATTCTGTATCAGAGCATGGCTTACAAATTGCGGAAGGAGAAGGGACAACATCTCGATAAATTCATGAGCACTTTCTTGGCGTCCACGAACACGAAATACGAGCACATGGATATGGGTGTCGAGCCGTCGAGCGAGCATCTCGGCGAAACGGAGAGCAAAGGTAGAAAGCTGATAGACGAGGTATTCGGCAATAATTTAAATCTTCCAGTTACTTTCCAAAATTTGCCGTGCAGTCTACCGCAGCGGGATCACATGAAAGGTGCAAGTTTATGCATCGTTGAAGCTCGTAAGTCCAAAATTTATATTTTTCAAGTGGGTTCACGCAATTATTTATGACGATTGTTAAAAATGATGTCATTACGTTGCAGTTGATGGTCTGCTAACTGTACCTCCGATTATTTCGCGACTTTTCTGGATGTTTGCCTTTCTATCGCGTAAAAGACTAGATCCTATTGTGAATGTGGTGTTCTACAACACTCTAGTTAAGCTTCTGAGTGGTGGCCGCGCTTCCATCGTCGTCAAGCTTCTGCACGCGAAAATAGTGGGCAAAAATTACATGAAGGACTTTCCTTCGCAAGGAAAAGGTCGAAATTACTACGAAACGGCGAAGGAGGGGCTACATTCCTTGTGGTGGTTAATGGGATTTTCCAAGCCTTGGAACAATCTCATGGATTCTCTCTTAGACCCTTTACAAAACGCGCCATTCAATAAGCATCTGGCGTATCTTTTACTAGATCACCTCCTAGTAAATCTTTTTCCAGAAGTGACTGCATAATGTCACTCATTAACGATTATAAAAACGAATAGTTGTATATAATATTAATTCTATAAAGCTATTTGCATATATATACAATATAAATATTTCTTGTACATATAACATAATAATTTTGTAAATAAAAATTCTTATTGAGATCTGAATAAAAAAATATATGGAGACGAAAGTGAGAGTAAAGCATTCTTGCACGATGAAAAGAAAAAAATATATATATATAATAAGTGTAATACATAAGTAATAAAATTCATTGGGATGAATCACTCGAATGGATCACACATTTTTGTATGATAAGAAGAAAAATAGCGATAAGAGTACTAACAAGTAAACTTCATCGTAATAAATAATAATTGACCGCGTATCACGTGACGCTTAATCGATAAAAATCATGACTGTATTCTGATACATTGGTAGACGATAACATCGTTCTCTTCTGTAAATTTGATCTGTTATCATATGGTGATTTTATATTTTCTTAATTGGCGATTTCTAATTTTTCTTCTCCAATTCTTCCGAAAGAAATAGCACAAAAAGCCAGCAAATCTTTTATTTTTAAAATTTTATGCTTATATTTATGTGTATATTAATGATTATTGATGAATATTAATATGTACATACGCGGTACAGATAGGATATTTATATATATTATGTAATTTACTTTTACCTATTATATATATTAAAACTGTTCCGTACGGATTCATATATAGTTTGCAGAAAATTTCACAATAATTGATAATAATTCCTAAAGTCATTCAAACGTTATACACAGATGAGATATCCGGAAATTTTCCGAATGTTGATAAAATGATGGTATCAATATCGGAGTAACGTAAAATGTTCTCTATTCGCAAATTTTAGTTGTCGCAAATATCAAACGGAATTTTTACTTGGTAAAATTGGTATTTGAAAATTATGATACCACTTTTATCGTTCTCTTTCCAATTTCTATATTTATACGTATATCCTTGAAATTGATAAGGACAATTATGTTTTATCAACGTTTGCTCTCCGGCAACGTCCGATCTTTATTTTCCCGACATAAAACGATCTGTTTACGATTGCAGGATCGTAGTTACGTGACTTCCGTGCCGAATAAATCGCTAAAACCGACTGCCCAAGAATTCTCTACGGAAGACCCGGACTGATACAGGATACAGTTCCCCGAAAAAAGTAGAGACGTCGAAAATGAACGGCGGAATAGGGTTGGGGACTTGGGGAGCACCGCTCGCAGGCAAGGAGGCATAAGCGTCGAGTGAAAAGCGGGACGGGATGGGCGGGTGGGCGTGAAGGGGAACGGAGGAGGGAGGACCCAGCAGCGGCAGACTGGCTGGTGAAGTGGTGAAGCAAGTCCGAGAACGGTAGTGCGAGCGAGGGACGATGACGTGTCCAGCGAGTGGAACAAGGAGGAGGAAGTTTGCGCAGGAACGTCGCTGCGACGAACGTTGCGTGACGTTCCCCGAGGGGGGAGGCCGGGGAGGTACGAGTTCTTGTTCCTTTATTCATCTCCGTGCTTTGCCGTTTCGTTGCACTTACTTAATTGAATTTACTTGACGAAAATAATCAAAAAAATTCAAATATAATAATTAAATATGTAAATAGTAAACTCTTGCGAATTAAACGGCTTCACGGATGGTTTCCGTGACGGTAAACTCGAATCTAGCGTGGACTCTAGCCGGGAAAACAATTTAAAAAGACGTCGAATTCGCTTTATCTCGATATGATTCGCCGCAATGTATCCGGACGCGGATAAAAGCGCCGGTTTGTAATTTTTCAGCAACCGGACACATCGTAATTATCGTATTTACATCGAAATCGCCGAGACCTTACGTCCAGGTCATACGATACGTCGTGGACCGACCGATCGACGCGGCGGGGCAAAAGGGAAACGAAACGCAGTGGATGCTGCGCGCGTGGAATCCACCCGGGACGGCGGGCGTCGACGCAGCGGTCCTGGAGTCGGCGGCCAACAGGGAGGAGGAAGAAAGGGAGGGGGAAGGGGGGCCTATCGTAGAAAAGAAAGGGCCAGTAGAACGGAGCGAGCTGAAACGGGGTCTGAAGACTCTGAAGTGGTCTGAAGCGCACGTTCGAACGCGGCCTTGCCTAAACCTCGCGATAGTTCGCTCGCTCGCGGCTGCGCGGATACCCACGTTTCCTGGGAACAGCTCTCTCGCCGTGTTTCGCGACATCTCTCTCGAGGAAGAAAGAAAGAAAATAAAGGCGAAGAAAACGCGAGAGGAGACGCGGGAGTGCCCGTTCCGTCGGGAAGTGCCGCGCGCGTGTATCCTGGCGATACGTATATCGGAGCAGCAGGTAGAAACGGGAGGAAGCGAGCGCAGCGCGAAGGAGCGAGGGAGGAGAGGATCCGCGCGTTATACCCTGCGCATCGGCGTGGAACTCGGCGGGGCCGGATTCCGCGTGCCCTGTACGTAACGTAGGTGCGTGCGTGCGTGCGTGCGTGCGTGCGTGCGCGCGCGCGTACGTACGTACCTACGTACGTGCGTGCGCGCGCGGGGACCTGTTGATAGGTCGCGCAGGTGTACGAAGGTGTGGGCCCCGTCCCCCACTCCGCCTTCTCCCCCCTTCGTTACCGCCACCGCCGCAGGCCGCGACCGCCGCTGCCGCCACCGCCACCGCCACCGCCACCGCCACCGCCGTCGACGACGACGACGACGAGAGAGCACACTCTCGGTTAACGCACGGCGCGTTATGACCGCCTGATCGACGAGAGGATTATCGGTGGCACCGCCGCATTGGCCGTCATCGGGGCCCGCGACGCCCGTATATGGTGCCGTGGAAAAAAAAAACAGCGCACCCGACGAGGAGAATAACAATCGTCGCGAGCGCGGATTTTGAGTGAAGAGAGCGCGTGCGCGCGCGCGCGCAGGTGTTTGTGCCGCGTGAGTGCGCGAGAATCCGTCGGAACCGTTGGAATCGTCGTCGAGACGTCGACATCGTCGTCGTCGCTGCTCCGTTCTCGGACTCCTTCTTCCCCCTTCCCATCTCCCTTCCCCGGCCCTCTTTTCGCCGCGAGCGCGGGCCGACCATCGGCGGAACACCGGAGAGTGCCCTCCTGGTTTTTGCGTTGTGGACCGCGCACGCGAGTGGTGCCAGTGTGAGGTGAGGTTACGCGTGGTGCACTCATCAGGCCCCGACTTGAGATGCCGTGGCTGTTCAGACTACGGACTCACGATTATAGTTAGGTGAGCAAGAATTTCTGCTTTTTCTCTCTCTCTTTCTCTTTCTCTTTCTCTTTCTCTTTCTCTACCTGTGTGCGCAACATTTCTCCTTCTGTCTTTATCTTTCGATCTCCTCTCCTGTTTTTTTGTACATCTATCTTTCTTTACTCTGTTCTCTCTCTCTGTCTCTCTCTGCTTCGCGACGCGCGCGACGCACTCGCGCGACCGCGAGATTCCTTCTTCTATTTCCTTTCTTTCCCATCGCGTCCCACCGCTCTACTCTCCGACCCACTTCTTCCTCAACCTCCTCAACCGTCGCCGCGCTCATTGTCGCCGCTGCCGCTACCCCGCGCCATCAGCCTGGCCCGATTATTTTAGACGATGACGCGCCTCTACGCCTGTATGTGACTCGCGCGCACTTCGGAGTCTTCGGAGCACCGCGCGCGCTCCGAGACTCCGACCTTATCCTTGTATATTCCAGCGCGCCGCATTCCAGCGCGTTGCTGCCAGCGGCGCGCGCGAATGCGAATGCAAATCCGTCGGATATGTGTTGTTTCCAGGCAGGGGCGACGCGTGCGAGGCAAATTCCGTCAATTGAGGGGGCTTGGTAACGAACCGGCGCGGCGCGGCGTGGCGTGGCGTGGCGCGGCGCGGCGCGGCGGCGCGAGTGAATTCCTACGAAATCGCCTCGCCGCCCATTAACGAACCGCGGGGACCATTTGGGGGCCGTGCCGAGCACGCGGGTGGTCTCCCCGAAAAATGTCCGGCGAACGGACGTTTTCCCCCGTCGCATACCTGACGGGTCGGCTCTCTATCCGTCTACCGCCGCGGTGGTCGACGAAAGGCGGACGCTGGGAGTGCTGGGACCGCTGCAGCCGATACGCTGTTTATCCGCGCGGCGAGGCACCTTTTGCCAAGGAAGGCGCGCGCGCGCGCGCGCGCCCGCACCCACCATAATGCACCGCGAGGAATGCAAGCGTGACGAGCCTTTTCCGCGCGAATGCGTCCATCGGTAAATTCATTGTCCTTGAAAAACAAGTTGGTCGCTACGAGAGAGGCGTTTCTCGAGGAAAGGATCTACATATTACCTAACGCGCAACGAGAGTCGCGAGCTCTCGGTCGGCTCGCGCTCCCGTCGCCGCGCCGCGCCACACCACGCCACGCCACGCCACACCGTGCCGCGCCGCGCGGTTCCGTGAGCGAGCCAGCGTGCGAGAGGCGGCGCGGCGGCGGCAGACAGCTTGGCTCTGGTCCCACCAACCTTTTCTGCCCCGTCTCTCTCTGATCACGTTCGTGCCTGCCAGGGCCGCACGAGAGGACCGCGAGCCCTCGTGCCGTGGATGGGCTTAAAACTGCGTATTCCACATTCCACAGTATCCCACCGAGCGGTACAAACCGCCATATTGCGTCCCACTGTTATCTGCCAAGCCCGAGTAAAGACACGCGACACGCGATCGGCGCGAATCGGAGTCTGAAACAGGTCCGAACTTGTCGAACAGCAATTCGCGTCTAATTTCCAGCTCCGTCTTTTCCTTTTCTCACGAATGCGATCGTTGTAGGTACATTTGTGGTTAGAAACACATTGAATAAATAGAGCTATAAATATATCGGAATGGTTGAGAACACAAGAGGATGAAGGAACATGAAGAAAAATATTAAGTGAAAAGTATATGAGTATATAAAGAGTATGAGAGATTTCAAATATCGCCGCGTTTGCGAATATGTATATAGCGAAAGAAAGATCTTTCATTCTCGTGTCTGCGTCCTCATCCTTGGAAAAAAGAATCCCCGACGGCAAAAAGGAATTATTAGACTTAATTAGCGTGCGTGTAGCATCGCTCTTAATGAGAATACCGTGCGTGCACGAATACCGAGAACTCGTGCCCCGCTCGTGTGCTTGCTTTATTTTATAAAACCGAAAAGAGGAAAATATCGCGTTCAATTACGAGAAGTGGTATTTTCCCAATAATGTATCTCCTTAATGCATATTCATTACGCATTATGATTCATTCGAATGCTTTGCGTTTTTCCGTATTTAATCTCACGTCGCTAAGACGTTTCTAATAGAGCACTCCTTTTCCTATCCGATAAACGAGATGTCCCTTGCGATATCCCTTTACTAGAGTCCCTCTAATAAGAGTCGCGACATCGGATATAAGAGAGAAAGAGAAAGCGATATACAAGCGATATACATTCATATCGCTTTCTCTTTCTCTCTTATATCTCTTTCTCTTTCTGTTTCTTGTGCTTTTGCCGAAATGCGAACCAATCAAAAGTTGCTGCTCTGTGTCGCGACTCTTATTAGAAGGACTCTACCCTTTACGATCCCAAGGGATCGTTATCTTTCTTGTATCGGATGGGAAAAGAAGTGTTCTAATAGAAACGTCGTGTATCGAACTATTCGAACTTGTATTATAACTTCCGATCGATGATTTTTGGTCATCGAGCTTACAACGCTTTAGTCTTAATCTGCTTCAATGGAATGTTTATCTAAAACTAACACAACTCTTACACGTAAAGATACAAAATTTTATGTCGGAATGCCACATATTACGTATCTTTTAGTTATTTTTCTCTTTATAACGTAACTCTTTCGTGTTCGTCGATTGATATCATAGAGAGAATATTCAAATTAAATTCAAACTAAAAGATCATTATACGACGACGAGAGAGGCTTGTTTTCGCCTCTCTCTGGCAATCCGCTCTCGCGGAGTACCAGCGCGGTCTCCCTGTGATACGACAATCCGTTCTGGCGTAACGCTAATGGAGGAAGGCGTTCGCCAATCTTATGTTAGTATTTTACACTGAATGAAATCGAGAGTGTGATCGGAGGGGCGAGTGGAGGGGAAGGGGACACATATCTGTTCAGCATCCACAGATAATGCTGCGGGCGCGGGCGCGGGCGCGGGCGCGGGCGCGGGCGAGCCGCGGCGCGCGGCGCATAAATATTCTCCGCCTTTGAGAAACGCGCCCGCGCGCACGCTTAAAATCGCGGATAAAACCAGTTTCATCCGGCCAACCGGCGGAACTCTACCGTTAATGCACGCGGCAAGTATGTCACGGCACAACATTGTTCGATCGATTCCGAAATTATTACCAAGCCGCGAGCTCGTAACGGAGCCGGCCGTGGCGTATGTTACGCCGTCTGGACGGCGAGCGCGAGTCGTGATTTTTTCGGGGCGCGGATATTTTCCCCAGACACGTCTAGGGCTGCGTTCGGAAACGTCACCCGGGTACACACGGGTATACTCGCTTCTCCTTCTAACTCGCTGAGATAGAAAGAGAAGGGAGTATACTCGTGTGCACTCGGGTGACGTTTCCGAACGCAGCCTAGAAGTTGTAAATAATCGCGTGCGTTTAAATGGGGTGGCTCGGTTAAAATGACGAGGAAAGAACCAGGCGAGTGGGATAGATCACTCGCTTTAGCAAGTGACGTCCAAGCCACGTTCAAATTCTCCGATCGGAATTTATATATTGTTTCCCGGTTTTCTGGCTTTCGTCGACCAGATATTTTTCACTTCATTTTTTGACGAACAATTCCAGTATTTTTAACAAATCATTTGTGCGCGTTTCTACCACTGACTCGATTGCTATTCCTTTCAAGTTTATCGCTTTATCAGTCTTTAACTCATAATTGCATTGAGAATCCGTAAAAGTTTTGCATTATAGATATGTAGATGTTGATGAACTATTATGTATTATTAAATCTTGATTATTCATCAAACCATTACATGTGATATTTAAACTTGACAGGCTATACTTATTGTAAAACATGTTTTATACGCTTTTTTTTGCGTACTTACTCGCGCTTGTATTGTTACTAATAATAGAGCAAATTAAACTGCATAAGAGAGCTAGCTATTAAGTTATTAAATCTAACAAGAAGTAATCATGTTCAGCTGGGTATGCAGTGTCAATTAAAATATCAGCTCAATCAACAGTAAAAGGTGAATGTATCTCGGATAATTATGATAGTATATTACGACACAAAAAGAAATTTACTGTGTTCACGCGATCGTCATACTCTCCGTTAATCTTGCTCGTCTAATCCGTTCCGCGAGGCCGCGAGAGTATTTTCGAATCACCGTATATAAGATCGTTAAAAAAAAATATCCGCTTGAGAGTAAGAGAAAGCGATTACTTTGTAACAGAGCCTGATTCGACGAATCCCTCCACATCCATTGGCAGGCCCAGCAGGAACCGATGACCAATCGGATCGGGCCCTGGGCCTGCTCTTCCTCCGCTTTAAGGCTGACCAATGCTGACTCAGAGAGTTATTGTGCAGCTCTGTCGAGTAAAATTTTTGATAGTCTTCGTTGTACTTCGAGAGATCACGGGAAGCTAGATTAAATCAAACAAAATTCGCGCCACTTTTTTCCCCCCACGACAAACAGTGAACAAATCATGGAAATTAGCGCAGAATTAGTTAATTTCACTAGTTGACTTCATGGCGCTCCAATGCATGATTTGCAATAAAGAGCTTTTATTAAAAATTTGTTCCAAGGATATTCAAAAATTCATTGAAGATATACAATCTTTACTGTAAAAATTTTATTGTACCCTCGTTAACGTCTCAATTTTACCGCGCGTTCTTTGATAGATTTTTCACGGTAGAAAAGAAGTATCGACGAATTTTTCCACGAAGAAGCAAACCTATTCCCGAGTAACCGAAATATTTCACCTGAAAGCTGCATTTTGTGACTCATCGCTTTTGTATTGGCTGTTTAATGCGACCAATTACCGCAGGGATTGAGGGATTATAATTTATCTCTGAGGAAAGGTCCTCCCATCCCTTCCCCGAATTCTTTAGACCGTAATGCACTTCCCTGATGAACACCTCAGTCCTGCTGTCGTCCTGCTAGGTAAAAGGTGCCTCTTCTAGTATCTTCCGTGATCTCCTCTGATTTTCCCTGTAGGAGACCAGCTAGTAAAAGATACCCGACTAAGTTGCCATTGAACTCGACTGTAAGGATATTCGTTCTAATATTACTTCCTTAAAAATCACAAAATTTGTATAGAAGAATAAAAATACCATTTATTAAATACTTACGATTTAAATCAACAAATGTTACATGATCGCGCGCGCGCGTCGATCGTCCTCAATTACATAATGCGATACTAATTTATAACCGCGCGATGTGTGTTCATCGAATAACGGAGTTCTATTCTGTGCCCGCGACCATCTGATTTTCAGTCTAGATTTCTAGAAGCTCAGTCTACAGTTTCTTTCACCGAGAAGAAACGTAAGAAAGATCTTTTTTTTTTCGAAGTAGGATCTAATCTGGAACCCAGAATCTAGATCTGATCGTGCAGCAGCAAATCGACAACGGCAGCTCTTTTTAACGGCGTTTCTTCTTTTCGTGCTTCCAGGGAGGTAACGTGAGTGAGTGACGACGTCACGATGCGCATGTCGCCGCCGCTGGGGTTAGTGCTCGTGGCAGCAGTCACGCTGCTAGCAAGCGCGAATGCTAACGCGGGGACGAGCCTACGCATCGACCCGGACACGGCCACGGCGTTCTCATCATCGTCGTCGTATCGCTTCGGAACGACGGATCGGAAGGATCGCGACCAGGTGATAGCCGGGATGGAGGCCAGCCTGCTCTCCCTCCTGGGCCTCGCGAAGAGACCGAGGCCGCAAGGCCAGGCCTATATCCCGCACTCGCTTAGGGATCTCTACGACCGTCAAAACGCCATCGGCATCGCGGACATCGCGAAGCCGGGCATTCACGCGCGATCGGCTAACACCGTTCGTTCGTTCCCACACATCGGTAAGTTGGACCATTCTGACCTTTAGCCGGGTGCACTGCGATTAGAACGTGAAGAGACAACTCGCATAATTTCGAAAGTAAATCTACGCAAAATGAAATAAAGTTGCGTTAACAACATTAATTGAAAATAATTGAAGATAATCTTGTTAACTCAATAACAATATCAATGAAATGTTTTATTAGAGCAAAGAGTATGACGTATTTGTTCCATTAATGCTGTTATTGAATTAACAAGATTGTTTGGAATTAAACTTTAATAATTAACCGTTAATACAACATCATTTTTATAATAAAGACAATCGATGCACATGCGAAGTCACATTTGAAGATAGGTAGCTCGCTTACGTTCCTTGATTTTGATTGTTTTGGAAACAGTTTAAAATTTATATCGTTACCAGCAAAGTATGGATTTTTACAAAGAACAACAGAATAACGCTATCAAAACGGAATTGAATTAATTCTGTCGGCAAATTTATACCATGTTTTGAACACAGTAGTGTATAAAGAAACCTTTTCAGATGTAAATGAGCAAAATAGTTACAACGGACTCACAAAATTCGGTTCATTTATAAATTATTCGTTGACAGAAGCTTCGACAGAAGAAATCATGGTACATGTGCATTATAACGATATATCTCAGAAAGATATGAATACTTTTGAATGAGTTTGTCTTACTGTGCCCTAAAGGGATGAACATATGCATAAAATCGATTCTGTCGTGTGAATAAACACAAGAGTCTTTACTGTGCACTCGCGAAACGTGAATCATTGAACGATGGTAAGAACCTAGCGAGTTGGAATTCGTAATTCGAAAACAGGTTGGCGACTCTTTCGACTCTCAGTGAAAGTGCAGTAGTAAACGGAATGCAATGTGCGCCCGTTATCAATCGTCATGCCTTCGACGTCGTCGGCAAACGTGAATGACAAATTTTCGAACTATAGGACTCTACAATTCCGTGGTACCTTTTGACATATCGACGCGATGTAAATTCTCTCTCGAACGGTGTTATGCGGCTTTGCAGAACAGATTTTCGGGATCTCATTCGCTTTTGCACCAGTAACAAGTTAAATAACGTCATATGTCGCCTATATTGAAAAAGAATAAAATATAAAATTTTGCAAGTCTGATGTAAATGCAAAATATTGATCAATTGCAAAGCATCTGTAATGATAATAATTCTGCGAACAATATTCTTCGCTTTATTTGCACGAATTTCTTAGTCACACATGTAATTTCGGGAAGGCATTATCCTATAAATTACAGGTTTACGTTAAGCCATAACCGGCGTAATTAGCCTAATTGGCATAACTGTCGGCATTAAGGTTTATCCTAAGTCGCTGTGCAGGAAACGTATGATCCTCTCTTTCTCCTTATTAAAAAAATCCATATTATTCAGCGAACCTAACATATCTTAAATGAATTTCACATCATATAAAGCTTCTTATTTAAGGAATATATAAATTTCCTTTCAGAAAACTTGTCACAATTTGATTAATTGTGGATAATACATAACTTCTCATCGTTTATAAAGTCACATAAAATTTTCTGAGCAGTTCAGTCCCTCATTTTTAAACACAGAATCGGTCAAAGGGATGTAGGTGAGAAATATACTAGATTTTTAACAAAATATCGTTACAAGGAGATTTGGACATAATTGACTCCTTAAAATACTCTATTCTACGAATAGGGATACCTATACGAATGTAATACGTTGCGTTCGTGCGACTCGCCTCCTGCGTGAAAAGGAGAAGAATGGCATTCGAACGATTTTATGGTTGTTCAACCGACAAAGGGCTTTTCGGCCACGGTGATTGCCGGGAACGTGCCGTGGGTTCCGCACTCGAGTGTCCCACGGGGCGCCGGGGGAAAACAAAAGAAAAAGGGATCGAACTCCTTGTACGCTCTATCTCTTTTGAGTGTATTATCGCTCGATGATGAGACCGCCTTGGAATGCCCGAAGGGACTCTCGGAGAGTGGATGGTATCTTTCGCTCTCAGGAGGTCTAGCTTCCGTTCCAATGATTCACATCCGGATTATTAGAGCTTAGGTAGGTCGGCATTCCGACCGATTGTTCTTCGAATCTTGCATCGTTACGGCAGATATAACTGTTTGAAACGAGCTTTTTGAAGCTAAACATTGGAATAGTAGAAGCGATGATATAATGTAGGAGAAAGTGCCGAGAGCAGTTAAGGAAGATACGCGATGGAAAGCTACATGGGCATATCGCGAGAAACCCGTCTTGACAAATCATTTTGATAAAAATCTATATCCGTTATACCCGCGCGCTGAAGGCTAAATCGTAAGTGCCATGCCAAAATGTGTTGCTTTTATTGTCACAAATATCACTTTTTCGTGTGCCTTCGGCGAGAAGAATCTCGTCGAGATTATATCGCTTTCAGTTTCTGAATTAAAATTATACGAGGCGTTTAATTTGATATGATGCGTATATCTTACAATTATATAGTAGTTTGACACTTTCTAGTTATGTTTTGCAATCCTCGATGGTTAATAAAACATGAGTACGTTAAGAATTTTGCCTATTTTATCATGTTTATTAGGAAAATTTGCAAGTAAAATCCGATGACACTTCAAGCGCGTCACCAGTAGTATATATAGAAAACACTAGAAGAAACACTCATGTTGTATTTTATTTACAAACGACATTATTCCAATTCTTTAAAGATTACGTGTGCCATGCCTTCCATTGTGATGTAGTGATAAAAAAACTGCTAGTATTACACAATTTTATGGTATATTTTATCAATATTTCATTGAGATTGAAAATTGAACATCTAATGCTGTCGATAGATTTAAGACAATATCTTGAATTATTTGATAATCAAACGATATGTAATTCAGAAAATATATCTGGAAAAAAATATAGTTCACACGATTATATATTCAATTATCTGTGAAATCAGGAACATAATTAAGTGCGTTATAATAGTAATAATATAATATTCTGATCTAATAGATCCTGTTGCAAGAAAATATGACACATACTTTCGTAATTTATTCAACCTTATCACTGTTTTATTCTGTGAAATAATAATTTTAGATTGATGATCAGAAGGTGGCAAAAATTTGGACTGGATTATATATAAAACTCTAACAAGAAGCTCTTTGATATTTCTAATGATATTTGCTTCTACAGAAATTGCTAGGTTCTGCGTACGTAGCGTGTTGACCGGTGTTGAATATACGCGCACGTATGTGTGTGTTACGTTAGGATTCAGCGACGTCTTACGAAATTTACATACGCGTTACAACTGCGTCTATACGGCTGCCCGCTGCATCCACTGTTTTCGAGTCGTTTCCGAGGAACAATTGCGTCATACGCGGTGAACGTTATTAGCTATTTTTGTAGAAGCGTAACTTAAATTATACATATGTGTGCGCCTCGTGCGTCGTAAAAGATTCACGTGAACGGAAAATTATTCCGGCGGCACTCCTTATTGATATTGAATGCCGTAAGATAATAAACACGTCTGATAAATTTATCCGTCCGACACGACGAACAGGAAATTTAAAGAATCACCTCCTCTGAATTTCTAAGCAGCCTACCCACAAAACCCAAGATTTATTCTTAACTCGCTTGCAACCTATGAAATAACATGTTTGAAAAGTTTCATGGAAAGCGAAAAACTTTGTGGATTCTACTTTGGAATGATGATTTTTCTATCTACATTGTATTCTTAATTCATCAATCGTTTTCCTTCTGACATTGAAAAATCCAAAACTCAACTTTTTTAAATTTAAATTTCTTCAAGACAAAGTATGTTTAGTTTAATTACAATTACATTTCTCTTTCTGTATTTTATAAAATATTCCTTATGCATATATAAAATTCTTATATTACACGCTTTTTTTCAAATCTTTTATATTTAACTCTAAAATTTTATTTGTTTAATAGAAAATGTGCCAATATATGATGCTCAGGCCAATATATGGCTGGATCTTTTGTGCCTAATAATATTTTCGCATGAATTTATGTACATTTTTCGTTTAGCAAACTGTACACCAATTATTGCCGATCTTGAAAGGCAGTCTCAAGCTGAAGCTAGAATATAGTATATTAGTATTATTAAATTGATTATCAATTTAATCAATTTAATTTAGGTGATTGTACTATTAGGCACAAAAGATTCAGCCCGACCGTATATACGAGTACATTTTCTATTTACTTGAATTGTTATCATATCGGTCAAGTTCACATGTTATGATATATTCATTTACATCTTAATCTACTAAGTTTGCACGAGCCTTCTCGCGCAAATAATCTTCAACATTTCTGTATGTTATTTATTCTTTATCTTAATCTTCATCTTGATGTTTCTTTCTTTCCAGAGAGCGACTTGGACCACAAGTTCCAATCTCCGAACCGTTTCCGGTTGTCCTTCGATCTAAGCAAGATACCCAGCGGCGAGACGTTGCAGGCAGCTGAGTTAAGCCTGTCCCGCGTCGCGATGTTGGACGTCGAGGATAAAAGCGCGAAACATAAGCGCGGCCGGGTGCTGGTGTACGACATAGTGCGGCCCGGCGTGAAGGGTCGCAGCAAGCCGATATTGCGGCTGATCGACAGCAAGGTGATCGACACGACGAAGAACGCCACGATCAATCTGGACGTGCATCCAGCCGTGGTGAGGTGGATAGAGAGTCATCAGAACAATCACGGGCTGTTGGTGCACGTGACCGGTACGGTCGCCCGCGCACGGGAACACGTGCGGCTGAGACGGGCCGTCGACGAGCACAAGGAGGCGTGGGTGGTGAGCCGGCCGATGCTCTTCACGTACACGAACGACGGCAGCTACGAGATGGCATCCGCGGATCAGATAATAGACCGGCGGACCAGGCGGGCCGCCCTGCGGAAGAACCGGCGGAAGGACGGCCGCGAGAATTGCCGGCGGCATCCGCTCTACGTCGACTTCGCGGACGTCGGCTGGAACGATTGGATCGTCGCGCCGCCCGGATACGACGCCTTCTACTGCCACGGTGATTGCCCGTTTCCTCTGGCGGACCATCTGAACTCGACGAATCACGCGATCGTGCAGACCCTCGTTTACTCGACCAAGCCGAGCATGGTGCCGAAGGCGTGTTGCGTCCCGACCGCGCTCAGCTCGATATCGATGCTTTATCTGGACGAGGAGAATAAGGTAGTACTGAAGAACTATCAGGACATGGCGGTCCTCGGATGCGGTTGCCGCTGAGGCTCCTGACCTGGTCTTTTGCTCGGCGTACGAGTACTCTACTCTCGAAGAGCAATCGCCGAAATCGTGAAATGACACGGAAGAATGAAGAAACGAAGAGAGAGATAAAGAAACATTTAATGCTGCAGGTGGTCGAATAAACGAGAGTACATAATTGATCGTCGATTCACGGTTTTGTATGTAACTCGCCGCCACCTTTACGGATGTATTAAGTAAGGATGAAACGTACGCGAGTACACAGACAGTGTAAAATGTTTATACTTAAAGGACGAAAAGACAGAATTTATCATCAAAGAATAGTGCACAGTAAACATAATTTGTTGCTAGACATGACGAATGATAATAGAATAGAGGTAAACGCGGATGATATTATATGCTATTCGGTGATAACACGAACAAAACTTTGAAAAAAGTCACTTTATTGAGAAAGGTTTTTTTATAAGATCATTGTTTATACAAAGTTAGGTATCGCGTGAGTTAAAGATTGCCTTTAATCGAAAAAGTCAACCTTTTATCTTAAGATCATCGGGACTGAGTATTTTTCTCTGTTCTAAAATTTTGCCTACAATGTCCATTTACTTATTCTAATATGTGCAAAATGGAAACGCACTTTCCTCTCGCTTTTTCATGCGATCACGTAATCACATGACAACAGCGAGTAATAGCAGGAAACAGCATGAGAGAAAAATTCTAGTTCAGACGAAGTCAACTGACTTAAAATGAAGGAAGTTGACTGCGGACGATTCACTGTATGATTAAAAGATATCGCTCGTTTATTGGATCTCGGTAGATTAATAAGATCAATTCTAAACAGAGGCCTTACATTGCGGTAGCCTTTGACTTCAATCGGGAATGTGACGATTGACGTAGCTCTTTCACAGTAGATCCGTTCTTTCTTTCTCAAGTAGAATTTTTTTTTCTTGAGTAGAATCTCTCCATTCTGTCTGGAGATCGTCGGGACGGAGTTCTCCCTCCATTCTCTCCTTGATCCTCACTTTCGCTCGAATAGCATACGACCACGTGGTTACGTGGCGAACGTGCAGTGTGAGAGGAAGAGAAAAATTTCAATTTATACAAGAGGCAGCTGTCTAAAAATAGGCAGCTTTTACTGTGATTAGCGGAATCAGCTTGATATGATGATGGTTAACGCCGATCAAAAGATACGAGTTGATCAACAACGATTGACACAGCTTCTAATCGTCATCAAATTCACTCGCGAGTTGCCACAGAACTGAGCGACAATTGCAATAGTTACCGGGTCATTGTTAGAGTTTATTGAAAATGCAATGATGAGAATAATTACTCGTTTATAAGCAGGATTGAGAAAATGACGGTAGGGATAACTCCTATTTGAGAAGGTGATGGCCGAGAAGTACAATTTTGCGGATTAACGTCCACCAAATATATTGTTCGGATCTTCGTAATGCGACACGAAGACTTCGAAGACACGAATAATAAGTGTCTTCGGTACATAACTTTGCTGCATTTTTCATTCTTGCAGTTGTGTGTATCTTTGTTCGTGAAATCGTTTTTGCGCGAACGAATTTTGCAAAATCCCAACGGCATATTGATTGTATATTCTCTCCAATCAATTCTGACCATATGGAGTATTTGACAACTTTTATCCAATTGTATCAATATATTATCCGTATCTTTTATAAATTATGAAAGATGTAGATTATGTGTTATTCGCGCGAAAAAATATTTGCCAGTGTAGCGTATGCGAATAGAATTTGCGAAATACTTTCATATTATATGTTATTGTTACATGCATCGATGCATCATCACTAATATATTGCCGATGTACCAATAAATGGATCAAGGAAAATATAGAAAATGATTACGACGCGATGTGGACTTTAAATGAAAACATTGTATTGATTGATCCAAGTGCTCTTCAAATATTTATCTTCTTGAAATAAATTCGAATTCTATTTGCTTTAAAACGCGTTTGATGGCATCATGTCTGCGAGGAATTTAATCCATTGTGCTCTCATGATATATGAGCTCTCGACTTTGATGTATGCTTTCAAAGCGCGACAAAACAACCGATTAATTTTAATTCATTGCTAACGAGGCAAGTCGCGCCGAGTGATAAAAATATGTACAAGCGAGATGTGTATGGTTTTATGTACTTGCGTAATCACGAACTCACTTAATGCATTAGAGATTTCGATTAGACTTGGTGAAAATGAGATGAACGGTGTGTGGAAGTAAATGCGATACGAGTATGAAGCGACTTTAATGTCGGCAAATATTGCGCATCACTGCAAGAGACATCGCACTGCGAGAGACATTGTAACACTTCAGCAAGTGAGCAATGAAATCACGTGTCGGAAATACACAATTGACTAATGGTAATTTCAGCGATGTAGAAATGCCTCTTCTACACGCGATGAAGTATCAACCAAGGCAATGTTGACCGTTTTTGTACCGGTAATGGCGTTCGTCATGCAAACGCGTACGTGAATGCGTATCTCTCCGCAGTCGTTGGATCGCATTAACGTTTCCGCAATATTGTCATAACGTTTTAAAAGGACTAAAGGGACAGGGCAGCATATTAGATGCGTAAATCGGCATGTCCGGTTACGCGCTAACACGGAGCCACGAAGAGTATGCGTTCCGTCTTTTCAGACGCGATTTAATGCATGCCTACGTAAATCCTGCCGCCGCGAATAGATTGTACCTGCCTAAGGATTACTCTATTTATTTTTCTTCTTTCTTTTTGTTTTTGCCAAAAGATTTTGAACACACGTGTATATTTGTACAGAAGTGTTATTGATAAGCGAGCGCCGTTGTAAAATGTGTAAAATAGATAAGATAAACGAGTCTGTGTAAACATTGTAAATAATATATTGTAAAGTATCGTGCGCATGTATATTCTTTATATATTTTACCATTATTTTCCTAGTTTCACGATTGTATACAGTTATACAGAGTGCGTGTGTAAATATTAAATAAATTTAATATGGCAATAAGGAGAGTGTACATTTTATGCCTCTCCACATCATGTTGCACCAGGCATCTTCAGCAAAGAGGAACAGCACGTGATCGAACGATACGTGCAGAAAATACGTCTTAACTCACACACAATTTGCTGTAGTTTGAAAAGTTTATTTAATTTGATTTCATTTATCACAGTAATTACAGTTAAAATCGATGAAAACGAAAAATTGCAAAAAGTTGAATGCACAATAGCCGCTAATTATTTAAACACTTTGTTACGCAGCGACTATGTAGCGATACTACTTACCGTCTATAAAGTACAATATTTAATATAAAAAGACAATTCTCAATATATACGTGTATCGTTGAATAGGAGCTTATACATCATAAAAAGTTTCACGAATCGCGTGATAATTTTTATACAATTTTATGTAATTTTATGTAAATTGCACGTTAGTATCTCATGAGATATCTAGAATTCTGATTTTATATAGGATATATCAAATTATTGTGCAACATACAGAATTTTAGAGTATTCGGACATTTAGCATATTTTTTTGTACAAAAATATTAAGTATTACGGCTGCGTTCGCTTTGGACGCTTTCGTGCTGAAAGTATAACTCCATCTTTTTTCAACATGTAATGAGCAATAAAGATGGACTGATGCTTTAAGCACGAAAGCGCCCAAAGCGAACGCAGTCGTACATTGTACAAGAAAATTTCGATACTTCGTGGTAAATTAAAGGCTTGTCAACTCTGATTAAGCCCAGGCCCATGAAGTTCTATAAAACTTTCGAGTGAACGTGGAACATTACCACGATAGGGCAGGTCGTAAGTCTTAATTGCTTTGGCTGCCATACACGTTAAAGACAATTTGGTCTGAGTACGTAATATTATTTTAGCTACACCTGAAATAGAAATTGAATATCAGCCAAGTAATTCACATGTGAACGCAACAACAAAATACGCGAATCGATAATGAAATCTGTAAACTTACCCGTGGTAACCGCATCGTACGGTGTATATCCTCTATTATTTACAGTATCCATATGCGCTCCAGCTTCTATAAGATCTATTATAATTGAATGTAAGGTCGCAAAATCGCTGAAAAAAAAATATTACAGAATTATCAAATCCGTATTAGTGTAAAATTAATATTACAGGTAATATTGTAGATAAAATTGATTTTAACAGCACACCTAATTGCTTTACTGTAACCGACAATAATGTGGAGCGGTGTATTTCTTTCGTTATCCATTGCGTTTATGTCAGCACCGCAATGAATCAGTAATCGCGCTGTAGCTGCACATGGAAATCTGGAAACCAAGCAAATAGTTTGTGTAACGCGACCCCGATTGCTAATGCTATTTTAATATTGCATTTTGACATACTTGCACACGTCATTAGTGTGAAAATCGTCGACGGGAGTTTCGGCATTCACAGCAAGATGTAATAGAGTCTGCCCGTCTTTCAAGCATACCCGTAACGCACATAATTTATGCACCAGATGATGCGCCTGTGTTAAATCCGATTCATCACATCTGTCTCCGTTAAGTGTCATCAGTTTTGTCAGAATCGTTAGAATATATAGAGTCGTTGTAATATTCGATTCCATCTCTTCCTATGCAGAGATTTCTAAATATGTAGAGATATGTTTCTGTTTGTTATAATAACATAATATATACATAGTCATATACATTAATATCCATTACATCGGCATATTCATAAAAATACTTTATGATCTATGATTTATAAATTCTTTTTGTTTCTTTTTAGTAGATACAATAAGCAATTGAACTGTCATTAGTTATGTAAGTGAAAAAATACGTTCTTTAAATATCACAGGGAAACATATTGAGTGCAGATACACTAATGCATTCGATTATAGTGTTAAATATAGTCCATAGACAGGGTTGGGAAAAATAATGCAGCTCAGTGATTCTTTAACATGATTGTTTCTTGCCTATAGTTCTTCGCTGGATCTAACAATAAGTGTAGAAACCAATCATAATAAAGAATCTGAGCGTCACCGAGCTGTTGTGTCTGCTGAACGCAATCTTTGTATCGCCTCCACCTTTTCGACGGGGCCACGTGATGTTACGTCTCATTTTTGGCATGTTGAGACGAATTTCAACAAGTCGCGTAGTGAGACGTGTTCTAAAGTGTTTCAATACGATACGATTTCAATACGATACCTTAGTTCTCGCAGTCCAATTAAACATGGCCCTTAGTCGTCTCAAGCAAAGTCGTGCGCGATTACGTGTTCTGCGATACGAGTGATTTCTTGGATGAGGTAGACGCTGTCACGCCACATGATAATATATAACTTGTAATTCGTTTTTCTTTATATATTTTATTCATTTTTCTTTTATATTATTTTAAGCTAAATATTTAAATTATATTAAAGTGTAAATTAAATTTAAGTTTTACCAGAATAAGAAACGACAGTAAAGAACAAAAAAAGAATATTTACTTCAAATTATATGTTTAATATATGTATATATATAGTATATAAAGTTAGTAGATATATATCAAATTTTGAACCTTATCCTTTTACTAAGATAGAATTCTATGATACTTTCTATTTATAATTATCGCAGAAATTCGTATATATTCTATTAATGTAAAAAAAAAGTAATGAAAATAGTAACGACTCGTTGGTTTCTGAGTAACGGTTATAATGACGAGTTACTTTTTTAAATCGGTAACGAGCAACGATAACGAGTTATTTTTCAGGAAAAAGAATGGTAACGGTAACGAGTTACTTTTATAAAGTAACTTTCCCAACCCTGTCCATAGACCAGTCTCTTTTATTGAACTTACAACAAATTGATCGATGTCATCCTTGGAATCTGGATTCTGGATTTTGACCTTGTTCCTATGCAACTCCGTTACGCTTGCCTCCAGAACGTTTATCACTTGAGAAATATCTAGATCGACACCCACGTGTATCATTTGCGAAAAGACTTGCGCAAATCGAAGGAGGTCTGTCACAATGGATATATCATTGAGCTGTCTCAGTTTCAAAGCGTGCAACCACAAGTCTATACATCTGTCGAATCTGGCGTTATCCGCAAATATGGCACCTCTGAATACTATAGGATGTGGCAGTTCTGGATTATGGAGACCTGATAACCAAACAGTATTACTTTTTTGTAATGAAAAAAAAAAAACAAAGTGTAATACAGTTGTATTTTATTGGAAGTATCAAACACATATCTACCTAATATTCTCTCCCGAATAGCGAGCGATTCCATATGTATGGCATTAGGATTGTCTTTGATACTTTCTAATTTTTCTAACGTCTCGCATTCCTTCCAATTCTCATATGCTTTCACAGTCGAACCTAGTTGCTTATGTACAATATTATCAGTATCACTATACCTAGGACGTGAGAAAAATACGTAATAAAAAATAGCGATTCGGTAGGATAAAAACAAACGACGAGTGTTGTTTCTCTTACCTTAACTCCATTGCCTTATACAGATACATGTATGCTTTAGTTAGACAATAATTATCCTTATCATTAGCGTATGATGCTCCGAGTAGCTCATAAGCATCTATTACTTCTTCCTTCGTTACTTCTCTCCTTTGCACTAGATATTCAACGACTTCCGCGCGCGTCCGCTCGGCAGCCGTTATTAAAGGTGTCATGCCGCTCACATTCTTCGTCATTTCCGTTCCGTACTTCAGTAGCTCGCACACGATGGCACTGTGTCCACATTCGGCGGCAAAATGCAACGCCGTCGCCCCGCAATATGCTTTCTTGTTCGGATCTGCCGATTTGTCTAATAGAAAATTAACCTAAATCACAGTTCGAAGAAATTTAGAAAAATTTATACAATAATTGCACATATTAAATAATGACGTTCTTGTATTATAATCTTTATAAACATACTCACAATATCCAGGTGTCCCTTGTACGATGCTATCATGAGGCAAGTGTTGTTAAACATGTTGGGAATATTTAAATCTGCCTGATGATTGATCAAGTATTTAACGATGTCCAAACGTCCATTAAAACACGCCGCTCGAAGAGGCGTAGAGTTAGTCTTTGTTGGATGATTGACGTTTGCTCCTGCCTTCACGAGAGTTTTAAGAACGTTCAAGTGTCCGGCTCCTGAAATCGACATGCTATTGATGCTGCAAAACTATTACAACATCTTATTTAAATATTAGTCTTTTACCTGCTGCAGCCCAAAGGGCACTGGCACCTTCAATGACGTATCCGTTGAATTTAACCGTTCCTTCTTGCTCTAAATCAGGCTTAAACTTGTCGAGCAACATTCTGACTACCTTATTATGTCCATAACGCGCGGCAACTATTAAAGGTGTACATCTTTGTCCATCATCTTCTAAGACTTTCTGTAAATATAAATCCAAATACTGTTTCACAAACTGCATTTTGCAGAACTTGAATAGTTACAAGTACCTATTTAGTACTTATTTGTATCACAAATAATTATTCAAGAATTACATACGTTATATACTTAAATTCTAAAATAACATTTAATAATTGAAATTATATAGTACTTTATTTAAGGATTTGTAAGATTAATAATTGTATATAACAATATTTGTAATATAAAAAGAATCTAAAATTTTATGACCTGTATTACTATAAATAGCATCTACAGAAAGTTTTCTTTGTGTATGCATGTCTAAATAAGTGTTGCAAGTTGTCCTGAATAATTCTTTGTTGGTATCAGTGTGTTGGTAAAGTGCTACATTACAGTTAACCATATTGCAATAAATAAAAACTATATTTTATTAAATAGCATAAAACTATCTGTTTATTTTTCATATTTTTGAAAAACTTGTTTTTATTTTTTCCCTAAAATCTTAAATCAGTGTTTACATACAATATTAGTAAGTCTAAACAATTATTGAATTTTACAACATATACATAATTTTTAATTAAGTTAAGTTAAATATTTTAAAATTCTTTGTTTAGTTTTCTGGAGAGAATTAATTTTAAATATCGTAATCACAACCAAAGGTTAAATTACAAATCATACTTTTGTTCCTTTATCCGAGTTAAATAAAAACGTAACAAATCCCTTGTAGTTCAATTACTAAACCATTTGTTAATAAGATAAGATGCAATTTGCAAAGAATTTATATCAATTAGCATGCTTTTACTAAAGTGTTTAGCATAGGCGTATAAATACCTTATACTTGTGTATATGCTTACTATAAATTAATATATTTACCAGTAATAGAGTAAATATATGTCTAAGGGTAAATATATGTCTTTCTGTTTTTTTCCTAAATTAAATATTTGTTTGAAAATATCCCAAATTAAAGATTATTTCTAATCAATATTCTTAAATTATTGTACACCTATTATTAAAAGTATAATTATTGAATTTTATGCTTTTAATATAACGTATTATTTCGAAATTATTTTAAATGCCTTATCTCCATGTTATTCTTTTTCTGTAAAAATCGTATAATCAAGTATCGATAATAATACGAAAAAAACAAATTACAGTCTATATATAGCGCTTATCGCAAGTGCAAGTTCCTGAAGACAATGGGCAAGATAAGAGTCGATTAATCAAGCGTTTGACATTTATTAGAACGAACAGTTGATCGACGAGTGCGATTTCACGAGTGATAGAAAGCGGCGCAATGAACGAAAGGTGACGCAACAAATAAGATTTTCTTACCTGGTTAATCAGATAATTAACGTCGACGTCGGACTTGTCGTTCAGCAAACTGTAGAGCGCGATCGCCATTCCGTCCCTCGCCGAATAATAAATCCGCTTGACCAGCGACTGCTGGGGCTCATCAATTATCTCGCACGCGGTCTCCATCCTCGCGCGGCTCCTCTCGTTCTCGCGAGAGCGCGAATCGTGCCTCGGAGCCCCGTCCGGAGCAACGTCCGAGGAGAAGAATCAGCTGAGGCCACCCCGAGACGTGGTAACCTCAAAACTCATGATCTCATATCCCTCGCTCGTCGCCAGCGCGCGGAAAATACATCGCGCGCCGTCACCGCCGCCGCCGTCGCCGTCGCAGGCCGCGTTCTATTTTGGGATCGCGTTGCGCGCAAAAATACAGCGATTCCGAATGCAAAAATAAACCGCGACAAAGCGGTGTTCCTGCGCGGCGCCGCGGGCAGCCCCTTTGTCGCTAAAACATTCACGTCGAACGCCGGTGCGCGGCCGCCGAACCCGAACCTTGTTTTCCACGAGCGCGGTTTACCGAACGATTTTCATCTGCGATTTGCGATCCGTCGCCGTCGACGCCGTCCGCAGCTGTCCGTCGCGATCCGACGTTGTTTACGTATTCGAAAGGACGAGCTTATTTCCGATCATGCGGTCACTGACGAATCCGAGCGCGCCGGACACGTCACGGAACACGTCATGACGTCACATGACGCAACAACGTGGACGAACCGCGATCGACGACGATCGCTTCCTCGCGGAGGAGGTGTTGATTGGCGTTTCGACGCGAACGGAGTTGCAAATTGACCAATCACGACGCAGCGTTCACTTTCGCCAGCAGAATTTCTCGGCGGCAGCGAAAATTCACGTGATAAAGATCGCAATTGCGATTTTCCACGCAATCTTATGTTTAAGATCGTCTCAAATACGATCTCGAGATGTTGTATAATCATTTTATTGGCAGGATAGAATTTAATTGTCTGAAATTAGATTTAAAATGATCTTGGTTCAAATTACGAATACCGCTTCTATAAGTAATGTCCATTTATATTAATGCAGATTAAGTTTTATCTCGGTTCAACTTACTTTTTAGCATTTTCCAGTTCTAATGTTTATTTATACTAAAGTAGATTAACTTCCCAGGTAGCAAGCACTCGTCATTTTGACGTCAAATGACGTCAAAAGACGTCAAAATGACAGACTTTTGACGTCAATTGACGTCAAAATGACGAGTCTTGCTACCTGGGTTTAATCTCGGTTTATAACTCTTACTTTATATCTTTAATTCTTAGTTCTGAAAATTAGAATTAGATAAAAAGTAAGTTAACCTTTAGAGGCCGGGGGTGGTCGAAATATCGACTACCCAAAAAACACAAGCTATTTGATGTTTTCGGGCAAAATTTGTGTGTTGAATAAGGGAAAAATAGTAAAAAAAAAAAAAAAACTCTTCAAGTCCTTTTCCCGGCCTCTAAAGGTTAAACCATTGATAAAAATGGACATAAATTCTACCTCGGCAAGAGACAGAGAGAAGTATATATATCGCGGTTGGCGATATCGCAACTGATGTATATGCGCGCGTATTGCGCGAAAGTGCGCAGATATCGTGACTCGCGAAATTTCAACCACGCGATGCACAAAGACCGGAGATGACGGGAGATGGGGTTTCTCACGAAAATACATCTTTCGCGGAACTTTCGACGGTAGTCGAATGGAACTCCATGTACACACGTTAGCACTTGAGCCGAAAACTTCCAGACTTGAAAATTTATTTGTATATATATAGTTTATTACGAACTTCTATGTAATTTATTAACTTTTATAAACGCAAAATATCGAATCGTGTAGACTATTTCTACCGTAAGCAGCTCGCAGAATTTGTTTTTGATTCGGTACTTGTCGCGGTGTAATTAAATTGCAATTATTTTAACAAAGTCGATTCCTATATCTCTATTGTTTCCAGACATTAGTAGATTTATTCATTTACCTAGCATCACACCTAGTAGAATTATCCATTTAATTTTTGTTATGACTTTTATACAATTTTATTGTATAACTTTGTACACATAACATTTCTGTAATACATCTGTCGCTATGGTTTTCATTCCGAGTGCACACATATGCATATATGCCTGCAAACGCTCTCTTTTATTATTACTTATATATACATATATATTAACGCATCATTTATTTTCATAAAAACTATTACAAGACAACTGTAAATATATATATATATATATATATATATATATATATATAACTGTAAATAATACACGTCTATTTATTATAAAATGTATATTTTCTCTTTTTGCTTACTTACTCATCTACATATATCTTGTACTCTTTCGTGCAAGATGGTAAAAAATTATTATACACGGGCGGCTGACTGTCACGGACGCGACTCAGCTTAAGGTAATATTATTAAATAATCGAGGTCGCTTTGTGAATACTGTTCTCTCGTCGATCACCTTGGTATGTACGATCACAACATCATTTTCAGGACATGTAACTTCTTGACGCGCGCAAGTCGCGCGTATTTCACGAGATTGATACCTACCGTGAGATTCTATCTACAACACGCCGCCCTTTAATCTCTCACTACCAATGAGATTCATTAATGGCATACAATTTCAGATCACATTGCGAATTTGCGATAAAAGTTTCTGATACTGCAATATATATACATACTGATGCTACACAACCATTTTACAGATGATTCCTGTAAACCTCCAATGTTCTTGAATATCCATTATGTCAAATTTCCAGATATTCATTAAATTCCTTATTATTTCTTGTATAAAGTTATGTATAAGACAGTAAATGTATGTGATGTCATATGTAGCGCGTTAAGAAAATATAATTTTTTAAAGAAAAAAGATTTCACAAGGGAAAGCTCAGAATTGAACTCCGCCGATTCTGATGAAACTTGGCAGGATTACAGAGAAAGTTCCCCCTAATGTAATGGTATCCCTATTTAAGTGCCGACGGTCAACCGTTTTCGAGATATTTTAATAATAAATTTAGTGGTGCCTTTAGAGTAGAGTTTATTAGGACACGCACAGACGAGTATTTGTGTCGTAGTGAATATGGTAACTGGACTTTTTATATGTTTTATGATAAAAATAATTATCGTTGATATAAAAAATAAATTATTTTAATATAAAAAATCTATATTATATAAATTTTAATATAGATAGTCATAATTAAATAACGTATAAATAAAATAATTATGAGGGAGTTACTATATTCATTACGCCACAAATACTCGTCTGTGCGTGTCCTAATAAACTCTACTCTAAAGACACCACTAAATTTATTATTAAAATATCTCGAAAACGGTTGAATGTCGGCAGCCAAATAGGGATAACATTACATTTGGGGAAACTTTCTCTGTAATCCTGCCAAGTTTCATCAAAATCGGCAGAATTCAGTTCTGAACCTTCCCTTGTCAGAACCCATAAATAAATATAATACAGCGCATGCGGCATGAGATACATTAGATGTACTTCGTTCTATTTTTGTTTTACTTCATTGATGTAATTTCTATTGTAATTTTTTCTCTGTTGAGGAATGATATCTACTTTCTAGAAATTCTATTTTTTTTTCGATCTAGGATTTTCCTTTTCAGTATAGATATCTTCTTGTAACAGCAAAAATGTCAATGTTAATAAATGTTTCGATGTCTGGATATTGCAGATTATTTGGATATTCAAGGAATATTTATAACCCTCCATTGCTCTCGTATGAGGCAAATGCTCAGTTCACATTTTATATTTTTAATTGCATAGATGTAGCATAAAAGTTGACTCTGAAACTTTCTGACTTATCACTTACAACCTTCTAGATTATATTTGTATAATTATTTTCCAAAATTTTATTAGTACAATTTTTAGATTAGACTTTGAAAATGTTAATGCGCGATATATCTGAGCGCAGCGCTCATGGTGAGAACGAATACGTACAGTCGACGCACTGTTGCCAAATATAAGCTTTAGTGTGACGGATCGATGTCTCATCCTCTTGTTCTTACAAGACTGTGTTGACTGAGAAAACTAGAACAACGTCGCACTAATACAGTGACACACATACTGGTGCGGCGCTCATACGAGAGCACTAACGTTTGTTTGCTGAATAAAGATAATGGAGGGTTGAGAATACGTGTTAAATATGCTATATAGGATATTTTATACACATCAAGAGTTTGCGTGCAAAAATATCCCATGTATCTCCGTGTTAATAATTTACAATTCATCGACGGTTTTTCCACTTCATATCCTGCTGATATATATATGACATATATTCCGCATGTCTTCGTGCATTTCTACGGGCAAAAGCTCGTCGAAAATACCAGTCCGAAGCGTCAAGTTGCTTTTTATACTCATGAAATCTGCCCAAAAGATATTTTTTTAAACATCGTATTTATTCGTAAACATATTAAGTTATTTGAGCGTATATCGTAATATATCGTAATATTACATAAAATTATGTCTTATTGGAAATTAATACCTTTTGTTGTCACTCCTTATTTGGCCCTGTCTGTATTTGTAAAATGCCTTGTTTCTGTCTGTATCTGTATAATGCTGATTATCTTGCTTCATTGTGCAACTATCGAGCGAAGAGTGTTTAGATTTATCACAATCAACGGTGTGTTCTGATATATGATTCTTTATTTTATTCTGAGAGGATATATTCTCTCCTTCATAAGTCGCTTTGCCATTAACGATTTTTTTGGTGGAGCCATTCGATTTAAAATATTCTTTTTTCCTTGGTCTGCTTTCTCCTTCTACAGGCAAAATTTTTGCAGAATCTCTATGATCCATAGTCTTCTTGCTATTTGTATGTTTCTTATGTTTATAATTCTTTGTCTTATGCTGAAACAAATTTATAATTTACATTTAGTGTATGAAACTTTACGCATTATTCAATCTAATATATTTATCATTTTATGTACACAAATTTTTATTCACATACAATTTAAAAACTTATGAGAAATTAATAATGTCCCATAGATTTATAACTTACATTTGATAAGGTGTCAAATGTGCTCGTGTTAAGATTAAACTTTGGACAATAGTTAGTTGAAAGTGGACACGTATTTTTCAGCTGCATTAAGATGTTATCAAAACTATTTTTTAATATGCCATTTTTTGATATTGTATTTGATTGTAAGTAATCGTCTTTTCTTTCATCCTTAACCGACTCTTTATCTTTATTGTCACTTTCATAATCCTCAATCAATTGTTTTAAAAATTCATTATCAGAAAATATATTTTTCAAGTGGTGTAGTTTCTTGCTCAATTCACGTCTTAAGTTGCTTACATTTTCTATTTCCTTAGAGCGAAGTAACTGAGCAGTATTATGTATCTTATGCCTGGCGTTTTGCACAAACCTGTTATATAAAATCATTTAAATACACAGTAATAATTTACAAGAAAAATAAGAAAATTGGATGTTATGGCTCACATATACTTACTCCATAGTAGATTTGTCTACATTTTGCTTCTTATTTCTTTTATTTTTAAAAGAGTTCTCTTTATTATCATGAATTCTATGGCTATTCTGTTTATCATACTTTGGATGCAATACTGTATCATCAGTTTTTGTAATCTGTTCCTTTATCTTTGTATCATCTTTTGTAATCGTTCTGCTATCCAAATTTTTTGATGTATAGTTCGAGAAACAAGACTTGTCATAATCTTTAAACATCTGATTATTCTCGGTCAATTGTTTTAAAAATTTATCATCGGGTAATATGCTTTTCAAATGACACAATTTTTTATTCAATCTGTGTCTTTCTTTAGCATATTTATTGTACACTTTTGATGTTACCTTGCTCACTTTTTCTGCTAAGTTGGAGAGAAGTAACTTGGAAGTAGTATACATTTTCTTGTGCTGCAAAAAGCTGCAAATAATATAATAACTTAAATATATAACAATACTATTTAGAAATAAATATCTTCGTATATTATACTTACTTCGAGACAATAGGATTGTACTCGTCTTGTGTGTTATTGGTAAGTAATATTAATGTATCATAAAATAGTTTTGTATTGTTTACAATATCCAGTGTCTTATTTATTTTATTTTTAAAAGAACTATTATCGTCATAAATAAACGCCAACGATGATAGTACATGTAGAGATCCTTGAAGTTGATCCAATGGATGTGAGGTAGAATTGAAAAATTCCTTGGTAACCACGATAGGCTTATTACTTGTTTTATTAGAGGAATCAGTAATCTCGAAAAATTGTGTTAAAAATTGCTTCGTAATTTTCTTATCAGCTGGAATATGTGCTTTAATTTCATTCAGCATAGTTTTCACTAAAAATAAATCAAGATGCAAATAATGAATCTACAGCAGTAAATAGTGGATCTTGGATCTCTTCTAAAATTATGTTTATTTTACCATCTGTCAATTCCTTGCAAGTATTAACAATGTTATGACTTGCAGTCCTGAGACTTTCAGCATCGACTCCATCTGAGACTGGGCAGGTTTCAGGAATTGTGAAAAGATGACTAAGAGACAAGCCGATAATCATACCAAGTACACAAGCAATAAGAATGTTCCATATATCTTTCTATAATAAAGAGATTTAAATCCTATTATCCAAAAGAACATTAAAGATATTTATAATTTTAGATAATAAGAGATGAGACTAAGCATAGTTATTATAATACCTGTCTACTTATTTGCACCTCCAACATTTGTGGCGACTTGAGTGGCTTAAATTGACAGATTTGGGAGAGATTTGTATTAACAGCATCCGTATCGCTCTCCGTTATGACTGATATACCGTCGGATATATCCTCTAATTCTGCATTTGTAAACGATACTTTATTATCACAATCTTTCATCTGTGCTGTCTCGTTATCCGAATCCTTTAAAAACATAAAAATATGTTAAGCGTCTCGTTGATTCGGTTCTGCTTAAAAATTATTTCTATCTGCAGTATTGAAATTCTGATTACAGTATATTTTACAGCAGTATTATCGCTCACCCTCTGTATCCCTGATGACTGAAAACTTCCATCGTCGTCACTTTGACTGCTAATCCAGCTTAATTTGACCCACTCTTTCTCCTCTCCATCCAACTCTACCTCTTGTACATCAAGACATATCTTATTAATATTTACGTCATCCATCGTCCGTCACGTAGAAGTCCTTTCTAATATTTATCGA
This sequence comes from Temnothorax nylanderi, assembly GCF_030848795.1. NCBI lineage: Eukaryota > Metazoa > Arthropoda > Insecta > Hymenoptera > Formicidae > Temnothorax > Temnothorax nylanderi. The sequence goes on along the minus strand of NW_027249090.1, from coordinate 1,439,745 downwards.
AAGAATTAACACACTGCGAACTGAAGTAACAAAATCCAAAAATTCTCGAACTGAGTCACGGTACAAAATACATTTCACTGAATATGTGCCAAATTTCAGGCACTGACACCATGCTATATCTAGTATATCTCAACGATTAGTCTATAATTTATATATTCTATATATTCCACGATACGATCCAGATTCCGTTTACGCAGCAGGTCCACTATTGTGGTTTACGTCAAGAATAAACAGCTTTGATCAGGAGACACTCAAACCTCAAACTGGTTTGACTGTTGACATTCTCGGCGCAGAGAACGGCGAAGAATAAACAATGGTCGCGTTCAGGGGTATCAATCAAACATGATTGGTTCTTACTCATAGATCCAACTAGATTATACAAGGCGGCTATTCAACAATTTACTCCGATATAAATATGAAACGGCCGAGAATAGCATTGACGTAAGACAAAAAATCATCAAGTTATATATACAAATATATTTAAATATAAATTTTAGTAAACCGTATGATCTAACAACAATATTAATTACTTCACCCCTGATAAAATATACGTCTTTCGAAACTCTCAAAATAAATTATCAAAAGGATAGTTTTTAGTAAAAAACGTTGCTTGAATCGAAATTTCGAAAATTATAAAATAATTCCGATTATATAAGGCATTGCAGTGCATCAAATTTTGGCTGTACAATTTTGCAGAATTTTCTATCAACAACTTTTCTGTTTGCAATACTGCCATCGTTGGAGTAATAGATTTGTAGCTAATTTTTTTCTCCAGAGTCTTATATTATACATTTATTTGATTTTAAATGCCGAAAATGTTCATTTACAAAGAACAGACCTCTAAAATATTCATCGAAAGAACACGTGGGATTGGCTACCATAGGATCTCATTGCATAAGATATTGACGTAAAAAATGACTGGACGGCCTTAACAGGTAATCAGCGTTTTATTCTTTGTAATTGAACTTTTTATAATTTTGTTTATCTTTCCTCCTTTTCTCTTCAACGTTCAATCGCGAGACACCTATTTCATTTTAAGTGCAGAAAGTATAACATAGTGCAGCTACGAGGAACAGATCTGTCATCGTCGACAGTCGACCACAGTCGACGTCGACGATCAATTATCATCAAATTTTCTTACTGAGTTCAAACGTGAAGTTGCAGGTGCATCGGCAAAGAATTATCGTGCACTTTGCAACAATTGAAACAAACTATTGTACGTATTTTCTACGAGTTACCGTAATTGTAATCTAAAATAGGATAAAAAATCTCGAATAAAATAAAAACAGTACAGTGAGGAATATTATTATGTTATTTAGGACGAAATAAAACTCAGGAAAATCGCGAAGCGACCGGAGGAATGATCGAGCACAATTTTCCACCCTTGAAGAATGACCGGATTCTCAAGGCGGCACGCGGGGAACCGGTTGACAGGGTTCCAGTTTGGGTTATGAGGCAAGCAGGAAGGTACCTGCCAGAGTTTCAGGAAGTCAGAGCTCGGCACGATTTCTTCGCCGTTTGTCAGACTCCTGCGTTGGCATGCCAGGTGACCCTGCAGCCGATAGAACGCTTCGATCTGGATGCCAGTATAATATTTTCAGATATCTTGGTGATCCCTCAGGCGATGGGCCTGAAAGTCGAGATGGTAGCGGGAGTAGTGAGTACTCTTTACCAATCATACATACATATATTGTTGCATAACAGTCAAGTGATGTTCATGATATTCATTAATATACTCTGTATTCATTATTGTCTCTCTATTCTCTGTAAATAAAAAGTATCTGTTAGGGTCCAGTCTTGCCTCAGCCCTTAGCTGATCCCAATGATTTAGCACGACTTGTACGACCAAATGTGAATGAAGCTCTAAAGTATGTCGGAGATGCTATAACATTGACTCGGCACAAATTGGATGGTAGAGTGCCATTAATAGGATTCACTGGAGCTCCTGTAAGTATTTTAATATCTAAAAATCAGAATTGTATGGATATATTACACCAATTGAGAATTTCTTTGATATAAAGAATTTCTTTGATTGTATATTACATATTAATGTAAAATAATTTGTTTTAGTGGACTCTGATGGGTTACATGATTCAAGGAGGAGGTAGTTCGACAATGGCAAAGGCAAGATCCTGGTTGTATAAGTATCCAGAGGACACGCATAAATTGTTACAGATGATTACAGATATTGTTGTGGATTACTTGGTAATGCAAGTGAAAGCTGGTGCTCAGGTATATAATTAAAGTATATATATATATATATATATTTTTTTTTTTTTAAGAACTCGTAGGGTGCTCATAGTGTACGTAATGTATGCTATAGATTTTCAGCACTGACAGTGAATCTCAGAACACAGTCTTAGAATATGTTACGCAGTATATATAAGAATTACATAAATAGAAGGCAATAACATATCCTTTTTTTCTTTTCAAGTTACTACAAGTATTTGAAAGCAATGGAGACTATTTGGATGATGCATTATTTACAAATTATTCTTTTAAATATCTGAAACAAATCAGCGAACGTGTACGGAATCAGCTGAAAGAAGCAAATATTCCAGAAGTGCCTATGGTAAAATATTTTACATAGCTATCCTTAATCAGCAGGATTATTTTGTAAATCAAGATATAAAGTATATAAATAATATATTGAACGTCTGTTTCTAGATTGCTTTTCCAAAAGGTGCAACCATGAATTCCTTAAAAATTCTTGCGAAGGATCAGAGTTATGAAGTAATAGGCCTTGATTGGACCGTAGATCCTACAGAAGCCAGAAAACAACTTGGTCCTAATATTACATTGCAAGGTAATATGGATCCTTGTTCAATGTATTCTTCACAGGTATGTTATATCTTGTTTAATATATATATATATATATATATATATATAATTTTGATTTTAAACAGTTATCTTATTATCATTTTATATGTAAAAATCTTGTATATAACTAAGAAGTAATATACTGATTACTAATAAAAGTAACTACTGTTGAAAGCAATCATTGATCTAGTAATATTTATCTATATATTACTAAAAATATTGAATATACTTATTGTTTTTCTTAGGATAAAATTGTTGATCGTGCACACAAAATGGTGTCAAATTTTGGTAAAACTCGATATATTGCTAATTTGGGACATGGCATTTTACCAGATACTCCGATTCCATCCATGGAGGCTTTTATTAAAGGAGTGCACTCGGCATAAGTATACGTTTTACAACCAAAACATTTTATTATGCATTTGTTATGCATAATTATAATTATTGTATAATTATTGTTACTATATTGCATTGTTTTAACTTTTCTTATAACAATTATTGGGATTTTATAGTATTTCTAATGTCAAAAGTATTTTTTGAATATTATTTTTCAATAAAGGAAAGTCTTGACTCGTCCGTTCCATTACATGTTTCAAATAATCACGAAGAATCTGTTCATTTTGGAATTCTTCACTTAATACAGCTTCACTTTTGAAAAGCATCTTGTATCGGCCACTTTTAATGTCTTGCAGCATTTTAGCTTTTCGTTGTTTATAAACTAATGCCTGCAAATTCTGCAAATAACAAAAGATTTTCTAATTAATAATGTTAACATTGTAGGCAAGTAGTAATTTTGAATCTTATGAAATTAAGGAAATGAATTATTTGCATTACATACGTGGTACTTAATAGCTTCTGTTTGTATAATTCCTTGATCTACGTTCGGAATATCATCTACTATCATTTTCAATGCTGTTTGCGATTCGTTACATTTGCCTACTGTATCCTTTATTTGATTTTCCAACTCCATTATTCTATTTTCAGTTTTCTTCGTATCCTATAATAAACATTTAATTTGAAAATTTTCATCGATCAAACTTATTGTTAGTGCAAGTTGGAATTTACCTTCACGACTTGTTTTATCTTTAACTTTTGATCGGCAAGACGTTTACAGAATATAACTTTCTGATTGTGTTGTCCTTTAGGATCTTTCTTAAATTTACTCATAACTTTGTCTAATATAATATCTCTTCGCGCAACACAAAACTCCATATCATGAATCAATTTTTCTTGCGCCCTACGCAAATGTGACAGGCGCATTTCCATTTTATGTATTTCACTTTTCATCGCTGTAATGTCACCACCGCTACTACGTTCATCTCTCAATCTTTTCACTGTTTCTTGCATTAACTGCACCTAAAAACATAAATTACAGATTATAATATTTTGCTTGAGACAGAAATATATAATACTTGATATCTAAAATATTACTTTTTTCTCCCACGATAAACTTTCTTGTTGCACTGCATCTAAATTTTCCTTCAAAAGTGCCTTTTCCTCATACAACTGTTTTAAATCACTTTGCAGCTTTATAAGATTTAATTCTGCATCCTCAAGAGATTGTATTCCCTCGTTTTTCGTAATAGAATTTTTGTCTTCTAGCTCCTCCTTCAGTCCTTTTTGTATGACTAATTGTGTATTCATTTGTACCATTCTTTGTTGCAGAAGATTTAATATTCTCTCCATATTCGAGTCTTCCTTATTAAGCATTTCCAAAGCATGCTCTAGTTTCAAATTTTTCTGCTCCATAATCATAATTTCTTTATTAAGAAGATTAAGTTCTTGCAATTGTAAATCTCTCTGTTGGCTCAATGTAATCATATATCCTTCTTGGCGAATCCACAATTGCTGTGCTTTTTGATTACTTTGCTGAATTTCTTCTATATTTTTTTCCAAGGTTTTTATCTTCGTATTAAAAGGATTAACTTCTCCATTTTCCCTATGCGATAATATCTGAAAAAAGTAGTGTATAAGTTTTTAATATTTTTATATTCTAACAGGATTTTCAGTTAATAATTATCTTACCTCCTCAATGGTTTTATTCAAGCTAATAACTTTTATTTGTTTCCTCTCAATTGCTATGTCATGCTTCTTGATTTCTTTCTGAATCTCATCTATCTCTTTTCCCTTTTTATTATTACTTTGCAAGAGCTCTTCTAATTCTACCTTCTCATGAGATTTATATGAATTAAGTTGTTCCAATTCCAATAACTTTTTGCCATATGAATTTTCTGTTTCTACTAATAACAATTCTTGTTCTTGCATTGTCTCTTTGGAATCTAATAATAATTTATTCAAATACCGCGCTGCTTTATTATGCGCAACTTTTTCTTCCAGTTTGCTATATATTGTATTTTCCAACTCGTTTTGCTTATTTAGAAATTTTGTAAATTCTTTATCAGTTTCTTCCTCTTCGTGTAACAAATATTGCCATTTCTGAAATATGGAATTATTATAGATGATAATATAACCACGTAAAAATAATGTTTATTGATAATATTATCATTAATTAATAATTTAGTAATTATAAGTTTTTTAAATAAGTGTATTAACATTCTATGTACATTATTAGTTAAATCGAATTCGTGTTGCTCCTGTTCACTAAACTTTGCTATTTTTACTAATTCAGATTCCAAATTATTGAGTTTATTATTTCCCATTTCCATCAATTTTGTATTAATCTGTATATTTTCTTCTATTCGTGTATGCAACAAGGTCAAATTCTCATTGTTCTCTGTTTCCTTATAAGTTTCTTTCTTTAATTTCTCTATTTCCGTATGTAATGTATTAAAAGATTCACATATTTTCCTGAAACAATATTCGCTGCTGCAGTCTTTCATTAGCAAGTGACGGTAGAGAAAAATTCACCGAAACATTATTTCTTTCTATCAGAGTCACAGATGCGACTTAATTATATGATACTCTATTATTGTTTCTCATTACAATTTTATTCGAATCCTTAAAAATTATCGAGACATTACGTACTCACGCTCTGTGTTTAGTTGCTCATAGACTTTATTCCGCTTAGCGATATTCAGTACAACAGAATTCCAGGCGTTGCACAAATTCATGTGCTGCTTATGCAACGCTTCTAGATCAGCATTAACATCGGCGATCATCTGATTGACCTCAATTTTTTCTTTATTTTTCAACTGCAATTGCGTGTCCAAATTGGCTATCTCGGTTTTAATTCTCCACACTTCCTCCATGAGTTTATATATTATGCAGTCTTTCTGCTGTTTCTGAGCAATCAAATCTCGCTGAATTGCCTTATCTTTCTTTGACACCTGTTTGGAAATGGCCAAACTATTTTCGAGCTCCGTTTGCCATTCCGAGAATTGCGCTTGCAAAGCGGTAAGCTGCTCCAATTCGCGCACGAGATTCTCCTCTTTCTTTTTCTCCTCGAACAATTTGGCATGGGTAGTTTTATGAACATCTTTCGCATTCTTTATACACGTATCTTTCTCCTCGCGCAATACAATCACATTTGCTATCATGTTTTGATACTTTTCAATTGTCGTTTGCTGCTGTGCTATTTCCTGTTGGGCGTAGTACATTTGTAAACATTCTGCTTCGCGTTCCTTCTCCATCGCTCTTATATTATCCTCCTGAAATATTTGTAAATAATATTTAATGGTAATAATTAACACATCTTTTTGTCTACACGCATTAGATAGATCTCTAAAGTCTAGAAAAACAAACGTTTCGATATTTACAAGTTCTAATATTTCGCTGTTTAACTTATTGTCGACGCGAGTAAGATGCTCTCGCAGAGCACTTTGGAATTTTTTCATCAAGGAGTCGTCGGGATTCAGAACATTTGGCACGTCCAAAGACTTGGTGTCTATCCACAACTTCTTCATGACTTTGGTCCCTGGCTGTTCCATATTCTTAGCAGTATCAGGAGATGGGGCGGAAGCGTCGCTCACAGTCAAGGTATTCATTGTGAAATGCCGTATCGCACGGTTCTTTGTAAAAAGCTTCTATCCTGAAATCATACACCTTGACTTAGACTTGTGTCAGACTGCATATGTTGTTGATTCAAATCAGATTCGTAGCTAAGGAGGTATGACATCATCATGACAGTCGATACACAATCAATATTTCTTGTTTAAACTTATCTTAACACAGCCAAGCTGGACTTATTTAAATAATAAAAATTAAATTGTATATGTGTGTGTGGCGATAACATACATATAATATACACGCATATCTTTAATTGTGTGATTTTTATTATTCAAATAAGTTCCGTTTTGTTATATAAAGGTACGAGTAACTATATTGAGATAAAATAATAATTACATTAAAAGATAATAAATACACGCACGTAAAATATTTTGACAAATATATTTGTCTTCACAAAGAATTTTATCTTAATTATCGGCGGTTGATAATCTAAACTCCGATAATACGCAATATGCGATAGGGTACGGGAATATAAATTATCGACGGCCATAACTCGGAAGAATCTTATAAATACAATGTGTCAACACAAAAAATAGAGACAAACGATTTTGATCAAGTGGTTTGATAAAGCTGCATGAAATGGATCGGCGCGAATTATGAGGGAAACGGTTCCTGGATCGACATTACGCAAGCAGAGAGAAGGATGAGAGTGGTCATGCCCGCATTTTAGGTGGTCCCCGTCCATGAGCGCCTCTATGTGCACAAAACGTGCACATTGAACTACGTAGCCATGTCCACGAAAATTTCTGATGGGTAACGCGTTATGTGCACGCTCTATTGGTTCTGTTCCGTGCTATGTGCACGATCTTTTGGTTCTGTTCCGTGCTATGTCGAAAGCGTCGGTAATGCATAATACTTGTATGGAGGGGATGTGCTGGCCGCGGCGGCCGCGCTCGACGCTCGGCAACACTCGGCAAGCTTCGAGCCAGTTCGAGCGAAGAGAGAAGGACAGACATACGATCTGCTGTCTCCTTATTATGATGTAGCTGTAGCTGCTTAGCACGCATTTCGGGTATCGCGTCTCGCGTCTCACCAAGCGTCGAGTCTCGAGTTGGCAAATCGACGATGCGTTGCGTTACATTTAACATTTGACGACTAAATTTGTTAGACTTGAAACACAGCTCCGGTTGGAGTAGTAAAATCATCCCCCCCTTCACCTAATTAAATCGATTCGATTTAATTTTTGATGCTATATGCATCTAAATAACTGTAAAGAAATCATTGCGAAAAATATTACCTCTGCCAGGGGGTTCGAACCTGGAACTTCCTTCCAGGTTCTGTGTTTCAAGTCTGGCAAATCTAGTCGTCACGCAGTCAAAGGTTGGAAAATATGTAAAATAAAAATATAAATAAAACTTTCGCGCATCATTTACCGCGCTGGTTCTTAATTAGCCCGGTTTCTATATTCATGCGGATTTCGATTGGAACCTATACTTCGAATTCAAAATTAATAAATTCCTATAGGAATTTGCACATCGCTTCTTCACCATTGTTAAGTGTGCAAATTAAGAATTTGCACGTTGCTTCATCAACCATTTGATTTCGCTCACTCATAAAGCTTCTTCTATGAGAAAGCTCTTGTGTTTTATTTGATGCATAATAAGTATTTATTAATTTGGCTTTCTCATAGAGGAAGAATAGAACTCCGGTTAATACTTTCCGAGATATAGCCGATCAAAGTTATACAGTATCGAACGAAAAATAAATTTTTGTCACACAACTGTCATAATTTGAATTTATCGATAAAAAAATGTTTGAACCCAGAAATAGCTTTCCTATTTTACCTAGTTAAGCCTTGAATTTTTTGAGAGTTTTCATTCAATGCTAAAGTATTGATATTGAATTTTACAACTAACCAGAGCTAGCGACTGGCGAATTCCTGATCGCGCGACTTCGGCTCATGTCTGAGCTATTAATTTTACAAGAGAAATGCCCTCCTCCCGGATCTTTTTATAGGAAATTTAATTCTCTACAAAATTATCTTTGTGCAATTTTGCTGTATTTCGAACGGTTTTCGCAGCGTTTCGAGTAAAAGGTCGAAAGGGACCAATTTTTTATAATTTATATTTTATTATTATTATTTTTTTACAAAGCACAAAATTGATATGTTTATATCTGCAGTGCCATTTACTATATCGAATGGCACATAAATTAAACTTCCGAATTCAAATTCGATTAAAACCGTAAATTGACTGGCCTATGAGGCTACATGCTGCGGACGATATTGCTGGTCCCTCGTTTGTAGAAAAATGTCGAAAATGTTGAACGTTTGATTATGAAAATCTTGCAATTGACATTACGCTTATAACAGATGAGCGTGCAAAAATCTTGTCTGTATTTGACATATCACACTTGTGAAAGATAAGCTTGTAAAAAATCTGCAAAAGAAATGTAAACGTGCAAAGAAACTTGTCTGCAATAATACATACGATACAGACACAGAAGAAAATGTAAATATATTGTAAATAATTGATTTCTTCATTATTGCAATAATTTGAATATTGAAACTATTTTGTACTATATGCTTTCTAATTACTTACATATGAATTACCAACAATATATATTAATAACAAATAATAAATTAAGGAAGTATTTTGATTTGAAAGTTCGTAAAAATAGGTATTTTTCATGAATTTTTTGTAGGAAACGGAGAAAGCGAATAACATTAAACTTTTCATGTTCTTTTAACATTATTTTGAGAATATATTTTTATTTTTTAAGTAACAAAAATGCTCTATTTTCTATGTTATATCCTGGTCACTAGAATAAGGTATAAATGAAAGACGATGTAAATGATTCCAACTGTTCTAGGTATCAGAAACGCAAAAACCAAAATTTTTCTTATTCAGAAGAGAAGTGTGACTATCGTCTGAACTAGAATAAACATTATACGTTTATTAGTTTTTTTTTCTTTTAATAAAATACTTCCAAAGTTTCGAAAAAAGTTATAATATTTTTAATAAAAAGGCCGCCAGAATGGAAATATTAGTTCAGTTCTAGTTCAGACGATAGCCACACTTCTCCTGAATAAAAAAATTTTTGGTTTTTGCGTTTCAGATACTTAGAACAGCTAGAATCATTTACACCGTCTCGCGTCTGTCATTTACACCTTCTAATGACAGGATATAATATGGAAAAGAAGAGCATTTTTATTACTTAAAACTAAAAATAAATTTTCAAAATAAGGCTAAATAAACATGTATATACAGTTTAGCGTTATTCGCTCTTTTCGTTTCCCTGCAAAAAATTCCTGAAAAATATCTTTCTTTATGACTTTTCAAACCAGAATATCTCCTTAACAATTTTTTACATTTTTTTCTGATGGAAGAGATTACCTTCTTTACTTCTCAATATAAATAAATTTTATAGTTATATTGTCATCGTTTTATTCGATTATTTCGGCGTTTTTATATTTGTGATTGAATTAGATTGTTTATTTTATTTATATTATTATTAAGAGATTGTTTAATGTTTTAAAATGTTAACTTAAACACGTTATCATGTTTTTTGATATTTATTTTCTTCTTTCATAGCAATCCGTTCCGAAGAAGACTATAAGTACAGTCGAAACGTTAACCGTGTGTATTGTTTGTTTAATAAATTGTTTCTATTTTAATCCAATATCTCTCTTTTGGCGCTCGTGATTTGGTCGTTTAAACATGGATAGCTAAAATTATATACTTAATAAGAGTAAAAACAACACTACAATTTTTTTCTCGATAGTTAATATTTATTTAATTATTATTATGCATTTAAATATTTTTAAATATTATGCTATACTGTGCTAAAGTTAATGTTTTTAATGTAGGACTTTTTTCAGATAAAAAAGCGTATGGGCAAAAACAAGGATTGCTATTTTTATACATTATCCTTACAAACTTTAATTTTTATGTTTGTTAATATTTATTTAATTATATTTGTAAATTTTATATTTATAAATTTCATATATAATATAATTAAATAAATATATATTTATAAACATAACAATTAAAATTCGTAAGTGGAAACATAAATGTAACGCAACGCATCGTCGATTTGCCAACTCGAGACTCGACGCTTGGTGAGACGCGAGACGCGATACCCGAAATGCGTGCTAAGCAGCTACAGCTACATCATAATAAGGAGACAGCAGATCGTATGTCTGTCCTTCTCTCTTCGCTCGAACTGGCTCGAAGCTTGCCGAGTGTTGCCGAGCGTCGAGCGCGGCCGCCGCGGCCAGCACATCCCCTCCATACAAGTATTATGCATTACCGACGCTTTCGACATAGCACGGAACAGAACCAAAAGATCGTGCACATAGCACGGAACAGAACCAATAGAGCGTGCACATAACGCGTTACCCATCAGAAATTTTCGTGGACATGGCTACGTAGTTCAATGTGCACGTTTTGTGCACATAGAGGCGCTCATGGACGGGGACCACCTAAAATGCGGGCATGACCACTCTCATCCTTCTCTCTGCCAACACTAACTCAATATACATGTGTGTGTTGGTGTATCTGCGAGCACATCCGTGAGATATAAGGTCTGTTTTCTGTTGCTGCACTGCTGAACTAGTGCACTCTAGTAGAGTGCACTAGAGTGCACTAGTTCAGCAGTGCAGCAACAGAAAACAGACCTTATATCTCACGGATGTGCTCACAGATACACCAACACACACATGTATATTGAGTTAGTGTTGGTGACGCCGCCATGACAGGACTGGACGCCATGGCGCCATCTGCCCCGAGTTTTACACCAAACATTCCTAATTGGCTGTGTGGCTTCACAGAAGATAGCCAATGGCCCCTCAAAAGTCGAGACCAGCATTTCCGTGCTTTGATTACCGACAGACTTTGCCCCTTACCGACAGACTTTGCCCCTAGGATTGAGTCCGGACTAACCAGAGAGAAGGATGAGAGGCGCAATGACGGCGATTTTCTTGGGACGCTTTTGCTAGGCCGTACAGTAGCGCCACACATCCACTTTCAGGAATTGGAACTACGAGTCACATCCACTTTTCGATAGTGTCGATGAATTTGGTTCAAGTCCGTGCTATGTATACATCCACTTTTCGATATTGTCGGTCTTTGATGGTTCGTGTACGAACTACCCAGCTGGAGGGGATATGCTGCCGCAGCGGTGGCACGCGCCGGCTATGCGACGTTGCCACGATGCCACGCATTTTGGGTATCGTGTCTCGTGCCTCGCCGACTGCCAAGTCGACGATGCGCTACGTCATATTTATAAATATTTATTTAATCATATTTACAATTTTTATATTTATAACTTTTAAATATGCATATATATATATGGAGGGGTTAAAGCCATAGTGATGGTGTAAGTCACTTTTTTTAACCTATCGAGTTAAGTTCATAGATGCAGTCTACACATGCAGATATGTTGAAAAAAGAAGAAAAAAAAGTGGTCAAAAAAATTGACTTACACCACTATGGCTTTAACCCCTCCATATATATATATGCATATTAAAAAAAATATATATATATATTTATTTATAAATGTAAAAATTATAAATAAAATGAAATAAATATTTATAAACACTAATTCAGGAAGGCAAAAATTTAGGAGTTAGCTTTAGGAGTAGAGAGAGCTATGTATAAATGAAATATATATTAATTGTTACTTTATTATTTATTGAAGATTATTTTTGGTAATAATATGTTGATGCCCGATATATTTTTTTCTTCACCAGCTCCGCCTCTTCCTATTCTTCTGCCTCTGCCTCTTTCTCGGCCTCTACCTCTCCCTCGCATCGCGATAAAACAAGACAAAAAGAAAAAGAAAAGGAAATATGTGTGTGTGTGTGTGTGTGTGTGTGTGTGTGTATGTGTGTGCAGCGTTACAGCGTAACATATGTCTTAGATCTTAGATTGTTATCTATACTAATTTATTTTGTAAATATACATATACATAAAAAAAATATGTTTTACGCTGTTATATATTATTTATCATATATATAGAATATTTAAAAAATATTAAAAAATGTACAAAAGTAAATACGAAACGCACATATTTATTTTATTTTAAAAATTTATTGAAGCAAAAACATTTTAGTAAACAGTTTATACGAATTATTTATTCAAATTGTTTGTTATTATCTAATAATTTTTGATAGTATATAATCTTGATAAGACTTTCTTGCCTTGCCCCCTTGCCTTGACATGCCCCTTGCCAAGCCTTGCCATGCCCCCTTGCCGTGCCATGCCCATCCCTCGCTCCCTCGCTCCCACGCTCCTCGCTCACTATCTCTCTCTCTCTCTCTCTCTCTCTCTCTCTCTCTCTCTCTCTCTCTCTCTCTCTCTCTCTCTCTCTCTCTCTCTCTCTCTCTTCTCTCTTTCTCTCTCTCTCTCTCGCTCTTTCTCGCTCTGCTCCTCGGGCGGTTTATTCGTGGCCGCTCCTTCGCCGGCCATCCTCCGGCATGCGTTTAATCCATCGGCCATCCACCAGCCATCCTCCGGCGTGCGTTTAATCCACCGGCCATTCTTCGCCGAGCGTTTAATCCATCGGCCATCCACCAGCCATCCTCCGGCGTGCGTTTAATCCATCGGCCTTCCACCAGCCATCGTCCGGCGTGCGTTTAATCCACCGGCCATCCTCCGGCGTGCGTTGAATCCATCGGCCATCCACCAGCCATCCTCCGGCGTGCGTTTAATCCACCGGCCATCCTCCGCCGAGCGTTTAATCCATCGGCCATCCACCAGCCATCCTCCGGCGTGCGTTTATTTCATCGGCCATCCACCAGCCATCCTCCGGCGTGCGTTTAATCCACCGGCCATCCTCCGGCGTGCGTTGAATCCATCGGCCATCCACCAGCCATCCTCCGGCGTGAGTTCAATCCACCGGCCATCCTCCGGCGTGCGTTTAATCCACCGGCCATCCTCCGGCATGCGTTTAATCCATCGGCCATCCACTAGCCATCCTCCGGCGTGCGTTTAATCCACCGGCCATCCTCCGGCGTGCGTTGAATCCATCGGCCATCCACCAGCCATTCTCCGGCGTGCGTTTAATCCACCGGCCATCCTCCGGCGTGCGTTTAATCCATCAGCCATCCACCAGCCTTCCTCCGGCGTGCGTTTAATCCACCGGCCATCCTCCGGCGTGCGTTTAATCACTCAGCCATCCACCAGCCATTCTCCGGCGTGCGTTTAATCCATCGGGCATCCACCAGCCATCCTCCGGCGTGCGTTTAATCCATCGGCCATCCACCACCCATTTTCCGGCGTGCGTTCAATCCACCGGCCATCCTCCGGCGTGCGTTTAATCCACCGGCCATCCTCCGGCGTGCGTTGAATCCATCGGCCATCCACCAGCCATTCTCCGGCGTGCGTTCAATCCACCGGCCATCCTCCGGCGTGCGTTTAATCCACCAGCCATCCTCCGGCGAGCGTTTAATCCATCGGCCATCCACCAGCCATCCTCAGGCGTGCGTTTAATCCACCGGCCATCCTCCGGCGTGCGTTGAATCCATCGGCCATCCACCAGCCATCCTCCGGCGAGCGTTTAATCCACCGGCCATCCTCCGCCGAGCGTTTAATCCATCGGCCATCCACCAGCCATCCTCCGGCGTGCGTTTAATCCATCGGCCATCCACCAGCCATCCTCCGGCGTGCGTTTAATCCACCGGCCATCCTCCGGCGTGCGTTGAATCCATCGGCCATCCACCAGCCATTCTCCGGCGTGCGTTCAATCCACCGGCCATCCTCCGGCGTGCGTTTAATCCACCAGCCATCCTCCGGCGAGCGTTTAATCCATCGGCCATCCACCAGCCATCCTCCGGCGTGCGTTTAATCCATCGGCCATCCTCCGTCGTGCGTTTAATCCATCGGCTATCCACCAGCCATCCTCCGGCGTGCGTTTAATCCACCGGCCATCCTCCGGCGTGCGTTTAATCCATCGGCCATCCACCAGCCATCCTCCGGCGTGCGTTCAATCCACCGGCCATCCTCCGGCGTGCGTTTAATCCATCGGCCATCCTCCGGCGTGCGTTTAATCCATCGGCCGTCCATCAGCCATCCTCCGTCTTTCGTTTAATCCATCGGTCATCCACCAGCCATCCTCCAGCGTGCGTTTAATCCATCGGCCATCCACCAGCCATCCACCAGCTATCCTCCGGCGTGCGTTTAATCCATCGGCCATCCACCAGCCATACTCCGGCTTTCGTTTAATCCATCGGTCATCCACCAGCCATCCTCCGGGGTGCGTTTAATCCATCGGCCATCCATCAGTCCTCCTCCTTACTTACTCGGTTAGGAGGAGCGCGTGCCCCGAGGTCGTGCCCCGGCGGTCACGGTGTTCTACAGCCAAGCGTGTCAGAGTGGCGTGAGGCCTCGCGGCCGATCGCCGTTAATACTCCCGCGTGATCCGATTCGAGGGACGCCAGGGTTTTGTTTTAATGTCTGCACTATAGTGTAGACATTATGTGTAGCCATGGCTCGGTGTTTGGATAACTTTATGGGACCAGTATAACATGCAGCGTCAATGAAATTAGAAGTTGTATCGTTAGATAATGAAGATATGGAAGGTGTTGAAGATGTTGTGGATTGACAATTTGTTGCATTGAAAGAACCACTTTTGTAGCAGTATCTTTAAGAATGCTCTGTAAATTAGGTATGAATAAAATTTAGTTTATTATTAGATAACTGATTAAAATTAGTTAAATATTTCCGCCAATGGCTGCCGAGCCATAGTTACAATAGGCGGCCGATAAGTGGCGGCGGCGTCACTTGTGAAATGATTAATTTGTTAATTTTTCAATAAAAATGCAATAAATCATTAAAATAATGATGAAGCAATAAGGAGCAATCGTTCTATGCCGGATTTAGTTGCATAGAGTTATTAGAAATATGTTTTTGAGTGAAAGTTATAACTTTTACGTTTTTTTTAAATATCTTAAAAAATAATAATTTTAAAAGAAGAGCAATTGTTGATTCTGAGGGAGCAATTAGGGAGCAATCGTTTGAGCTATAGTTTATTAAAAAATATGAACTTCCAGCGCCAACTTATTTCCGGTGATTTCAGCAGTGATGTCAGATGCTCGACGCTCGGTCAGCCGCGAGCCGGCGAGAATCGTGCTAGGCTTCTCGACGCTCACGCTCGCGCGCGCGCACCTAGGTCTTGTCGTACTTATTAATTACTTATAATATTTATTGATTTTATATATATACATATAAAATAAATAAATAAATAAATAAATAAATATAAATATATATAATATATAATATAAAAAAAAATATATATATATATATGAAGCCGAGACCGAGGATTAATGAACAATACTATTGTTATTATATAATAATAAAGAAAACTTATTTTGTAATTTGAAAATAATTTCTAATTTTTTTATTAGCAAATCGTTAATTTTCCTAAAGTTGTTAGAAAATATGCGAATAATTTTAATGATTGTCAAATAATTTTCCTAGTTTATATGTATTACATAACAACTTATTGCGAAAAAACCCTGACTGAGATAATATTTTTTCGCAATAAATTCTTTACAGTAATATTCGGGGAAAGAGGGGATGTTAGATACGATTTGTATCAGCATCAAAAATTAAATCGATTTGCGATTTATTTAAGTAAATTTACTGTTCTAACGAAAAAACTGTGTTTCAAGACCGACAATTCGTTGGCGCGCAGTTTAGTTCGAAATAGTATTAGAAATTCACACGGAAATTATTTGCTACTTAGATCCTAGCTCGGACTTGATGGCGTTCTTATATTATATTAATTTAATGTCAAATATACAGTCTTAATAACTAATTTTTGAAGAAAATTTATAGTTTTTAGAGAAAGAAAATTCTCGAAATTATCGATGATTATACGTGATATAAAATTTGAATATCCCATTTGTTTTCAAACTTTGTGCGCTCGCCGCAGTGACTATTGTTAAAATGCAATGCATTCTGCGCTCGCCGCAGTGACTACTGTCAAAATGCATTCTGCGCTCGCCGCAGTGACTACTGTCAAAATGCATTCTGCTCTTAGCGCTGTTTATAATGTGCAAATAAAATATACGCTCGCTCATCTATCTGCATTAGTGTCATCTTGTGCACTGTGTTCATACAAGAATTCGTGCAAATGGAGTAAATTGCTACCCATATGTGCACATGGGTGCATTTATATCTTACCGTTTAGAGTACAAAATATCTATTCTCTAATGGGTAGATATGATTGCAACCCGTCTGTAATACACAGCAGCGTGTTTATAATCCAGTAAGTAAATTAATAGCAAATTGTTGCCAATTTGGCATTAAACTCACTTACAAAGAACTTTGCCCATTTTTATAAAGGTTTTAGGCCCCTCGCGTTTAGTAACGAGATTTAAAATGAAAGATTATTGTTAGAAGATCGAAATATTTCTATATAAACATAATCCTTTATTGTAAGTTAATACCGTTCAGAGATACACTCTTTGAAAAATTAGAAAAATGTACGAAATGGCTTTGTTTCATTCGATTTTTCGACGTCCTAGGCACCTCCCTGTGATGACGGATAATAAACTATTTTAATATATCAATTGAAGTACTTTATACAAATAAATTTGTTACTACTGATCCAGCTAATTGCAAGTTTCTGGATGTGAGTCAGGGATATTCAAAATAATTGATTGTAACCATTACCACTATCACCACGGAAAAAAGTCCTGGATGCCGAGAAATCGAATGAAAGAATGCTATATAGTATATTTTTCTAATGTTTCAGAAAGTGTATCTCTAAACAATGTCGACTTAGAGGATTATGTCTGTAGAATATTCTGATCCTCTAACAATAATTTTTTATTTTAGCAAAGTCTCGTTGTTAGACGCGAGGGTTCTAAAATAGACAGGGTTTTTTGTGGCAAATCCAATTATTAATAAAGTGAAACGTGATATAAAATAAAACTCACCACTTTCTTTCATGCTGTTCCGGTCTCGAGCCACATTGAGACTCGTGGCAATGCAGTGTGACTTCATCCCTTAAGCAAGAAAAATCAAGAAGCATTTCAGCTATATTGCATTAATTTTACAACGTTTTTGCAATATAGTCGAAATGTTTCTTGACTGTTCTTGCTTAATGGAAATGTAATTGCTGAAAGGAATTAAAAATTATTCCCTACCTACGTTTTAACTAGGTCCCTTTTTTTTTTTTTTTTTTTTACGTGGTGGAAATCTTCCATCACTGGAATCCCCACGACGTCCTGGAGGCAACCCGTCAGCAGTGGCAACCAGTCACGGTGGCTATGCCACCGATCGGGGAGCACCACTGGTCGGGGAGTGCCTCCATTCTTCCGGGGTTTGAGTGACCAGTGACCCCCCTTTCGGGAGGAAGACTCCCCCTTCCCCGGGGCGGGGCGGGGGGAGTGCCGGATTCTGCGGAGAGCAGAACATTAAAGTTCCGCCATTTCCCCGCAGCCTACCGGCTAAAACCACCACGAGTGACCCTAACAGAGGATTTATTTATTACACGCTCACTACTGGAGAAAAGCGTGATGTCGCCGAAGGCAGACAGGAGGAGGATTTACTTATTACACGCTCACTACTGGAGAAAAGCGTGATGTCGCCGAAGGCAGACAGGAGGAGGATTTACTTATTACACGCTCACTACTGGAGAAAAGCGTGATGTCGCCGAAGGCAGACAGGAGGAGGATTTACTTATTACACGCTCACTACTGGAGAAAAGCGTGATGTCGCCGAAGGCAGACAGGAGGAGGATTTACTTTTTACACGCTCACTACTGGAGAAAAGCGTGATGTCGCCGAAGGCAGACAGGAGGAGGATTTACTTTTTACACGCTCACTACTGGAGAAAAGCGTGATGTCGCCGAAGGCAGACAGGAGGAGGATTTACTTATTACACGCTCACTACTGGAGAAAAGCGTGATGTCGCCGAAGGCAGACAGGAGGAGGATTTACTTTTTACACGCTCACTACTGGAGAAAAGCGTGATGTCGCCGAAGGCAGACAGGAGGAGGATTTACTTATTACACGCTCACTACTGGAGAAAAGCGTGATGTCGCCGAAGGCAGACAGGAGGAGGATTTACTTTTTACACGCTCACTACTGGAGAAAAGCGTGATGTCGCCGAAGGCAGACAGGAGGAGGATTTACTTATTACACGCTCACTACTGGAGAAAAGCGTGATGTCGCCGAAGGCAGACAGGAGGAGGATTTACTTATTACACGCTCACTACTGGAGAAAAGCGTGATGTCGCCGAAGGCAGACAGGAGGAGGATTTACTTTTTACACGCTCACTACTGGAGAAAAGCGTGATGTCGCCGAAGGCAGACAGGAGGAGGATTTACTTATTACACGCTCACTACTGGAGAAAAGCGTGATGTCGCCGAAGGCAGACAGGAGGAGGATTTACTTTTTACACGCTCACTACTGGAGAAAAGCGTGATGTCGCCGAAGGCAGACAGGAGGAGGATTTACTTTTTACACGCTCACTACTGGAGAAAAGCGTGATGTCGCCGAAGGCAGACAGGAGGAGGATTTACTTATTACACGCTCACTACTGGAGAAAAGCGTGATGTCGCCGAAGGCAGACAGGAGGAGGATTTACTTTTTACACGCTCACTACTGGAGAAAAGCGTGATGTCGCCGAAGGCAGACAGGAGGAGGATTTACTTATTACACGCTCACTACTGGAGAAAAGCGTGATGTCGCCGAAGGCAGACAGGAGGAGGATTTACTTTTTACACGCTCACTACTGGAGAAAAGCGTGATGTCGCCGAAGGCAGACAGGAGGAGGATTTACTTATTACACGCTCACTACTGGAGAAAAGCGTGATGTCGCCGAAGGCAGACAGGAGGAGGATTTACTTTTTACACGCTCACTACTGGAGAAAAGCGTGATGTCGCCGAAGGCAGACAGGAGGAGGATTTACTTTTTACACGCTCACTACTGGAGAAAAGCGTGATGTCGCCGAAGGCAGACAGGAGGAGGATTTACTTATTACACGCTCACTACTGGAGAAAAGCGTGATGTCGCCGAAGGCAGACAGGAGGAGGATTTACTTATTACACGCTCACTACTGGAGAAAAGCGTGATGTCGCCGAAGGCAGACAGGAGGAGGATTTACTTTTTACACGCTCACTACTGGAGAAAAGCGTGATGTCGCCGAAGGCAGACAGGAGGAGGATTTACTTATTACACGCTCACTACTGGAGAAAAGCGTGATGTCGCCGAAGGCAGACAGGAGGAGGATTTACTTATTACACGCTCACTACTGGAGAAAAGCGTGATGTCGCCGAAGGCAGACAGGAGGAGGATTTACTTATTACACGCTCACTACTGGAGAAAAGCGTGATGTCGCCGAAGGCAGACAGGAGGAGGATTTACTTATTACACGCTCACTACTGGAGAAAAGCGTGATGTCGCCGAAGGCAGACAGGAGGAGGATTTACTTTTTACACGCTCACTACTGGAGAAAAGCGTGATGTCGCCGAAGGCAGACAGGAGGAGGATTTACTTATTACACGCTCACTACTGGAGAAAAGCGTGATGTCGCCGAAGGCAGACAGGAGGAGGATTTACTTATTACACGCTCACTACTGGAGAAAAGCGTGATGTCGCCGAAGGCAGACAGGAGGAGGATTTACTTTTTACACGCTCACTACTGGAGAAAAGCGTGATGTCGCCGAAGGCAGACAGGAGGAGGATTTACTTATTACACGCTCACTACTGGAGAAAAGCGTGATGTCGCCGAAGGCAGACAGGAGGAGGATTTACTTTTTACACGCTCACTACTGGAGAAAAGCGTGATGTCGCCGAAGGCAGACAGGAGGAGGATTTACTTTTTACACGCTCACTACTGGAGAAAAGCGTGATGTCGCCGAAGGCAGACAGGAGGAGGATTTACTTATTACACGCTCACTACTGGAGAAAAGCGTGATGTCGCCGAAGGCAGACAGGAGGAGGATTTACTTTTTACACGCTCACTACTGGAGAAAAGCGTGATGTCGCCGAAGGCAGACAGGAGGAGGATTTACTTATTACACGCTCACTACTGGAGAAAAGCGTGATGTCGCCGAAGGCAGACAGGAGGAGGATTTACTTATTACACGCTCACTACTGGAGAAAAGCGTGATGTCGCCGAAGGCAGACAGGAGGAGGATTTACTTATTACACGCTCACTACTGGAGAAAAGCGTGATGTCGCCGAAGGCAGACAGGAGGAGGATTTACTTTTTACACGCTCACTACTGGAGAAAAGCGTGATGTCGCCGAAGGCAGACAGGAGGAGGATTTACTTATTACACGCTCACTACTGGAGAAAAGCGTGATGTCGCCGAAGGCAGACAGGAGGAGGATTTACTTATTACACGCTCACTACTGGAGAAAAGCGTGATGTCGCCGAAGGCAGACAGGAGGAGGAGTCACTTCTACTCTCTCACTACTGGAGAAAAGCGTGATGTCGCCGAAGGCAGACAGGAGGAGGATTTACTTTTTACACGCTCACTACTGGAGAAAAGCGTGATGTCGCCGAAGGCAGACAGGAGGAGGATTTACTTATTACACGCTCACTACTGGAGAAAAGCGTGATGTCGCCGAAGGCAGACCCTTAGGAGGATTTACTTATTACACGCTCACTACTGAGAAAAGCGTGGTGTCGTTCCGCAGACAACGCGACGCGATTTCTTACACGCTTAACGTTCTAAGCGTGGTGTCGTTCCGCAGACAACGCGACGCGGGAGTCTGGGTGGCCGAAGCCAACGACAGACTCCTAAGCAGGGCAGCCGGACCCCCGGTTTTCTGTCAGGGTTTTCCTTCCCTTAGGTCGGTTAGGAGAGCCTAAGCTCCTCCCTCACGGCTCCGACCAGCCGAGCGGACTTTTTATAGAGGCCGCTTACCTCGCGAGTCCTTAAAAGGACTCCCCGGTCCACGACAGACCCGTAGGGCTGCCGTAGATTGCGGTACTGGTGTGCTCGGGTACTCCGGGTGCGCAAAACCCGTAGTGGAGGGCTCCCCCGTGCCCCTAAAGGGTCCGGGAGGACTCCCCCCACCCCCTGGAGGGAAGATTTATTACACGCTTAACTTTATCAGCGTGATGTCTTTAGCAGACAAAATTTTTTACACGCTTAATTTTTTTCAAGCGTGATGTCTTTTGCAGACAAGATTTTTTACACGCTTAACTTTATAAGCGTGATGTCATTCATAGACAAGATTTTTTACACGCTTAACTTTATAAGCGTGACGTCGTTTATAGACAAGATTTTTTACACGCTTAATTTTTTCGAGCGTAATGTCATGAGTGCCGGATTCTGCAGAGAGCAGAACATTAAAGTTCCGCCATTTCCCCGCAGCCTACCGGCTAAAACCACCACGAGTGACCGTAACACCGCGTCGAGCGAGCAAGGGGGGAAGTCGCGCCGCGTGTCACTGCCGCCGGTAGACAACGCGCCTATTTATACGGTCGAGCGAGCAAGGGGGGAAGTCGCGCCGCGTGTCACTGCCGCCGGTAGACAACGCGCCTATTTATACGGTCGAGCGAGCAAGGGGGGAAGTCGCGCCGCGTGTCACTGCCGCCGGTAGACAACGCGCCTATTTATACGGTCGAGCGAGCAAGGGGGGAAGTCGCGCCGCGTGTCACTGCCGCCGGTAGACAACGCGCCTATTTATACGGTCGAGCGAGCAAGGGGGGAAGTCGCGCAGTCGCGCCGCGTGTCACTGCCGCCGGTAGACAACGCGCGTATTTATACGGTCGAGCGAGCAAGGGGGGAAGTCGCGCCGCGTGTCACTGCCGCCGGTAGACAACGCGCCTATTTATACGGTCGAGCGAGCAAGGGGGGAAGTCGCGCCGCGTGTCACTGCCGCCGGTAGACAACGCGCCTATTTATACGGTCGAGCAAGCAAGGGGGGAAGTCGCGCCGCGTGTCACTGCCGCCGGTAGACAACGCGCCTATTTATACGGTCAAGCGAGCAAGGGGGGAAGTCGCGCCGCGTGTCACTGCCGCCGCGAGACTCGTTACCTCAATAAAAAAAAATTTTTGACTCACCAACTCGATGCGCAACGGACGGAGTTATGCAGCCACGTAGCTACGATGATACTGTAACATACAAACATAAGATTCAAATTTTAAAAATGCTCCAAATAATCAACATTTCAAAAGATAATTTTTACGCCTTTCTAATTCGTCTTTTAATGAGATATTTAGCAATAATTAGTTATTTTCTGAAAACGATTTTTATAAGAATAAAATTTTGAATAATTTCTCTTTTTGTAATTATTTCTAATTTATCGAGATAACAATTCGAATAAATAAAAAAGAACTATTAATTTTTATCAGATAAGAGATGATACTCACCCCAAGGTTGCTCCGCCGATGCTCGATGTCTCTCTCAGACCTCCTCCTCCTCTCAGGACGTCAGGCCTCCTCCTCTCACCGCACAGGACACTCGCGAGAAACTCGCGGATAACAAACTACAATCGCGCGCGGACTAATTTCAGTAAAAGTCTTTCTCGCGCGATACTGTACGGCACTCCCGTTTAAAAAAGTCCTTTAGTCCGATTACTTGTACGGCACTCCTGAAGCAAACGCGACGAACCGGTTGCGGTTCGTTCATTCAATAAAATTGGCGGACGAGGGTACGTTAGCTTCCCCGTCTTTGGATTTTTATCCAAGCAGAACAAGAGTTTTGCTCGGGTAAAATCCTCGTACTGGGTACTGGGCCTTCCCACCTCGCCAAGGTCGTACCCATGGGAAGGAAGTACTTTACTCTGCAGTAATATAAAAGCAGGTAACATAGATTTTTCGTGCATATTTGAAGGAGTCGCAACGCCGATTGCCCCAATTCGTCCCGCGTTTCATCACTGCCGACCGTGTGGCTGTCGCGTTAATGGCGATGAAATGTTGGAAGATCTTGACGCGAGATACTACGCGAATAAAGTGGACGGTTAGTAAAGACACGTGCAGTTGATTAAACAAAACCACAATTAAGATTAAATATCGTACGCACATTACGTATCGAGCACGTAAATCTCGCGTATGTAAGTACTATATTAATGCATGCTTTGCACAACGAGGAGCCGCGGATTACGCGGCACGAAATACACGAAAATAAGAAATATTCATGAACGAGCGTTGTATGTTATGTTGTATCACAGCGTGCTATTACTTGAATCACGATACGATTTCACGTTGTCACTCGGCCCTCTTTCCGCTCTTCGAAAAGAATCGGGGATAATCGCACGACAATTCCGGCACAGCACACAGCACGTTCAAAGCACGACACGATTCGAGATATGCCGCGTAAATGAATGCCATGCACATTCGATACTTTCGATAGTCCAGACATATGGCGGCCCGGGGCGGGACGAGCGATTATCGCCCGCGAATATCACGATGAGACTGCAAATCACTCACAACTCACAATTGCCGTCACAGGTACCTTCGCCTCGACATCTCCGCCTCGAGCGAGGGATTCAATTCGCGCGATACATTCATTCACGACACTTGATACACTTGATCTTGATGCAAATTATTGAGCGCGTCGTCGATTATTCCCGCGAAATCGAGGAGCAGGAATGCCAATCGCGCGAACGAGCGCGCATTCCGAATAACAGCACCAACGGCACGGAGCACAAACACTTCACACCTGTCTGAAATTCATCGGGAGAATGATTGAGTAACATATCCGCGGGTAACGGTATTCCGAGCGTCGACGAAAACAAGTTAGCAAGGCCGTCTCGCCGATGGAAACAATCGTCCGCGCGCCGACTTTGAACGTACGCTGCTCCGAAATCGGCGGATTCATTCAACGATCGTGGCATCGTGACAACGCGACGTGACTGACTGCGACAGCCGAACTGCCGAGTACCGCAGTGCCACGTGCCGCGTGCCGCGCCGGGCGCCGGCGCGCGGCGGCGGGCGGCGAGAGCGACTGAACGTGATTCGGCCGGATTCGGGGGCTCCTGGCTCGACTCGCCGCGCGGCGCGCGCGAAAGTAATACGTTACTCGTTGTACGTCGGTACGAGTCGCGGCACTCGCGGCGAGACGTCATTGTTGCTCGTGTAATTTCTTTCTCGTGAAAGAAAAGAAATCCTCCGGTTACAGAGTGTGTGTGTGTGTGTGTGTGTGTGTGTGTGTGTGTGTGTGTGTGTGTGTTGCAAGCTGAATGTACGCCGAATATTCTGTATTCTGTTTCTTCTCGTGTCGACTGCAACGTCTGCAACGAGTGGGATGGCCGAAAGGACGCCCGTACGTCGTATCACCCTCCCGTTCCTCCCGGCTGTGATTTGACGGGTCTCCTGCAATGTGCCGTGATCGGTAAGTGAATTGTGCATGAGAGACAAATGATTCGAAGCGCGACACATCCGAATCTTTAATAGAATCGTTGTCCCGCGTGTCGCAGCGAGACGATAACCTCGGAATTCGTGTCGTGTCTCTTGCCTCCGTTTCGATTTCTACTTCGAATGAGTGAATCGCGTGGAAAGACGCTTCGGTGAATAGCTCGAATCTCTCACTAAGCACGGGAATTAATAATCTATTAAGTAATTAAAGAGAATGATCGCGCGTTTGGCGTTATGTCACTTTGCTCGTCGCGATCGCGAACGATCGTGAACGAAGGAGCGAGCTTGCTCCAAAATGCGTATGAGCGTCGAGAGTGCTAATTAACAAGCTCAAACGTGTGTATGCGAATACAATTGCGTTTTTCGTTCAAGAACAGACACGTAATTTGCTCGTTCACGTAATTCACGTAATTCGTTACGTTTACAAATGTTTCAAATTTATTTGTATGTGCTCCTAATCTAACTTTGTAGAAAATTAACATTAATATGTATCGTTTGTAAAAATTTCGTCGCGATCGTTCTTGCAGCGCGGTGATCGCGCATACCATAAATTCCATAAAAGACGATAAACCGTCGTCAAGATACTTAAAAATTATAAAACATTCCCTGTTGCTTGTTCCCCAAATATTATTCGTTTTGCTTACAAAATTGTCCATAAAGGCCTATATTGTCTCGTATTCGGATCTTTAAATTGATAGGAGATACATATATCTTGAAATAACTCAGACAACATACATGTCCAAAAGCGGGTCTTTCAGATGTCTTACGAAAAGATGGCTAAAAGACGTCTAAAAGACGTCTTATGTCCTGATTTTGGATATTGTGCTGTCTGGGAAGTGTGAAAGTGAAAGAAGAGAAAAAGTGAGAGAGGGAGAGATGAGGGCTATTAGATATTTAACATATAATATAAATATTTAAAATAAGTTAATATTTATCGATACATGTAAGATATTCTCGATTGTAATTGGTCGAGGATCAGTTTAATATTTATATCTTACATGTATCGATAAATGTTAACTTATTTTATATATTTATATTATCTGTATGTTTAATATCTAATAGTGATAGCCCTCTCTCCCTCTCACACTTTTTCTCTTTCCGACACTGCCGATAAAACATCATTCTAGTGCGCGTCCGTGCTACATCGCAAATGTTATGTAATATAGATTATATATATATATATATATATACAACAAAATGATGTTTTATCGGCAGTATCGGAAAATGAACGTGGCTACGTAGTACCAATTTCGATAATGGATGTACTGGCGGTAGTGTACAGGGGCTTTCGACGGTCTCAGGAAAAAGGCCGGGATGGCCTCTCTCAGGCTTCTCTCTGACGCAAGCATCATCACTCATCCAGGCGCTGTCACCGTCGCATTCGTCGCATGTCGTGTGACGCGCGTCGCCAGAGTTCTCCGCGCTCTCTCCGCTCACCGCTGGTGTTGTTGAGTTGTTGTGACAGTTCGCCCGGGGACCTGGGGAGCACAGTGCGGCATCAAACGGCGTTTCAGTCGTGGGACGGGATGCGGCTACGGTCGTCTTGAGAGATCACGCGGGCTGGTAGAATGACCGTACGTTACGCGGACGCTCGTCGAAGGTAAACATTGCAGAAACGATGCAGAGCGCGGGTGTCAGCGATGGGGACACGGAGCAAAGTTGGCCGGAGAAGAGGACGATCAGATTCCGCGCTACTGGCAAGTCCAAAACTCATGTGTCATCTCACGACGGGCGCGTGGAAAATGTGGATCCCACGCGCTGCAAGCCGCAGTTATCCGACGGGCAAGATGCGCAGAAGAGGAAGAAGCAGCGTAAGTGCACCCGCGATTGCCTATTTACCTGTCGGGGGGCAGCGTTTTTTTTTCGCGCGGCGGTGGAACGTGTGTGAAACAGGAGAAAAAGAAAACAGTGACACACACGCACGTACGCCTCGATAGATTAGAATGATTAGATAAGATGGCACCAGTCACCCGCGCAAGGTGACGACTTTTTCTACAGAATGTATTTATCACAAACTATGCAGAAGGAAAAAGAAACATATTTTAAACAATTTTTACAAACTCTGTGTGTGGCAGGGTTTTTCTATATTTATATCTGCTATAAGTCTTGCTTTTTTATATCGCTATTTAATAGCTCAACTAGTTGTTATTTAGTGACTATTGAGTAGTATAACTATATTTAGCTGTATATATAGTATAACTATAACTACTAAGTAGTAGCTGTTACTAGAGTTTGCACAAATAACGTTTTATATTTGCAGTTCAGTTGATAAATGTATTCTGCTTTTCTAGGGGTATCGTTGATGCAGTTCTTAAGGACAGAATTAACGAGGGGTTATCAGCTGGAGCACGATGAGGAGAGATTGTCTGCGAGAAGGGAGAAGGTTTACTCATTCATGAAAATTCCTCGGGAGGTGGAAAATTTTATGACGTATGGGTTCCTTCAGGTACAGTGATGCATAATGCTGTCAGGAGGATGAAACTACGGCTAAAATTTTTAAAAATAATCTATCATATTACATGTTACATGTTTTGCTGTTTTTCTCATTGCAGTGCGCCGATTCTTTCCTATTTTTGTATACATTTTTACCGTTAAGATTCGCAATGGCTTTATGGGCAGTGATTACAAGGCCTTTACGACACTACCTAAGGTACACAAGAGATACTGATTTAGAGCGAAATATATATTTGGTTACCGTGAAATTTTAACCACAATCTTTCGTTTCGTAGGAGTGAGAAAGGTCATGCAAAAAGTACGGAGAGATATTTGAGATCGGCTGAAGTGTGCGATTTGTTAAAAGGAATTGTAGTGCTGGGTTGCTGGGCAGCAACCTGGAAGGTGGATACCTCCATGATGTACCATTTAGTTAAGAGTCAATCGGTTATAAAGCTATACATATTTTATAACATGTTAGAAGTGGGAGATCGTCTTTTCAGCTCTTTCGGGCAAGACACTATAGACGCCCTGCTTTGGACCGCAAACGAGCCACGATCGCGCCACCCGAGTGATTCTACCCGTACGAAACATTTCGGTACATTGCCGCATCTCTTGTTTGCCGTCGTTTATGTGTGTATCCTTTGTTTAATTACATTATTACGATTAATTCGATGACGATCGAGAGATAGGCTTAAGCCGCAACAAGATATGTTTACACCTTGACTGCTTTCCCCACAAAGTTTTTCATAGTACATTGGTGTTACTCCAAGCGACGACGTTAAATGTGGCAATCAACAGTAGTAATAAAGCGCTTCTCACAATTATGATGTCCAACAATGTAAGTGCGTTAGAAAAAGTAAAGCAGTCGCTTTTTTTGTATCAAGTATTTCGTATTTCACACAGAGTATTTTTAGTTTGTAGAACTGAAGGGTTCTGTCTTCAAGAAATTTGACAAGAACAACTTGTTCCAATTATCTTGCGCCGACGTCAGAGAAAGATTTCATCTCATTATACTGCTCCTCGCAGTGAGTCTGCAAACGATGAAAGAGTATGCGTGGCACAGCGATCGTCTTGCTGTCTTGCTACCCGATTGCGTGGCGCTATTGTTGGCAGAAGTTGTCGTCGATTGGGTTTGTACCGTAAAATAAATTGTACATTATGGAGGCATATGTGAGCGAGAAAAATATCAGATCGGAAATCGAATCAGATTATTCCTACCATTAAATTATTTGCATCATTCTTATCGATAATTTCTCGTTCGCTCACATGTTTCAATCGTCGCTGCCTATATTTTACAAATATTGACGAACCTTGTGCAAATCGTACAAATCATCTCCGCGCTAGTAATAACATTGTATTTCTATAAAGGTGAAACATGCGTTCATCACACGTTTCAACGAGCTGCCTTCCACCGTCTACAGGGATTATACCGTGAGCTTGGCCTACGACATGGCGAAGGCACGTCGAAAGAAAGCATTCACGGATCCCTCGGACCTAGTTGCGCAGCGAATGGGCTTCATACCTCTTCCTCTGGGAGTCGCCATGGCTCGCGTACTGTGTACGACCCTGACGCCATCCGCGAGACCCGCTAATATCATACTTCTATTATTAGCTTATCTTATACTAGTATCTTTTCGCATATTGAATAGCCTAATCATTCTTGGGAAGGCGTGCGACATAATGTCGTCGCACCCGCGACCTGACAAAGATGTTACCGCGAAGTCTCCGTCAAAGAATCGTGCCAACAGTGTCGACATGAAAAATCCAAATCTTGGCATGGCTATTTTCTCAAATAGCGCCGTCAGCTTGAACAACGTCTGTTTGAACGAGGCGTTTCTGGAGCCAGAACAGACTGAGAAAAGTGAGAAGCATCAGTGTAATTTCGACGAGCTCACGAACGTCACGAAAGCCGTGCTAAGGACAGGAAGCGAACCCCTTCTTCCGCAATGACAAATCTCACTAGCATAATTGAAATATAATGATTTTTTTATTTATAAATTGTACATATTTTGTTGTACATATATACACGCACAGGTACTATATCGAAGCTTATTTTGCAATATTTGTATAAGGCATCTATGTGTAAGAATAATAAATTTGGTTACCATTTATTATTAAGTTTTATTATCAAACATGGTTATATATCTATATAATTAAAATATTTTTTTCGTAAATTTTTGGTATTAATATAAAAGATTTTTGGTATATTCAATATTTTTTAGCTTAGATCTTTAATCGTAACTTTTGTCGACACCTCGAAACTAAGAAAAGATGAAAAGTTATAAAAAGATATTACATAAATAATGTTACATAAAATAACTTTTTCCTCTCTTGCCGTGTCGACACTCGACGATCGAGCAAGAAGTGCGCTCTCATTCACGGAGATGCGGCAATCGGCACATAGAGAATCTATAATACTTGACTCCAAAGTTCGTGGCGTTTAGTCAACGAGCGCGCGGCGCGGCGAGTAGTCTCCCCCTCGCGTTTTTCCTCCTCCACGCCTCACCGTCCCGCCGCCGGTCCTGTCTCTCTCTCCCTTTCCCTCTGGCTGTCCTTTTCTCTCCCACTCCGGCCGGCCGCTCGCTCTCTCTCTCTCGTTCGTCCGACAAACGAGCACCGACTCACCGAGGCGAGCACGCTGCACGGGGCACGGGACGTCACGGAGGACGGAGGACGGAGGCGGTGGAGGACGTCGGAGCGGAGGTCCGCCGCTCTTCGGCGAGCGCGAAGCGAATCACGCGAATTCGCGGCGCGATAGTAACGACCGACGACGTCCCCGTCGGGTCCCGGTCGCGACGCTCCCGCGTATGGGTCCTCCTCCATCACGCCCCACGGCCACGGCAACTACGGCAAGTTGAATGGACGAGGGTACGAAATACCGAGTGCCCATCGGCGACGCCTGCGTGTCTATGCGCGTGTGCTTCGACTCGCTGTGCTTCTCGTCGTCGCAGCAGCCGCTCGCCGACGAGGAGGACGCCGCCGACGCCGCCGTCGCCGCCGACGCCGCGACGCAGCTACCGACGGACGGACGCGGCGCCGCGGCCGTCGTTAGCGGCACCAGCGGCACCGTCGTCGCCACGACCGCCACCACCACGCAAGTCACGCAAGTGCCGCACATCGGTGCGATCGGTGCCGGCGGCGGAGGTGCCGCGATCGTCGGCAGCATGGGCACCCTGAGGGAGCTCCAGGAGCTGCTGCGCGTCAAGGACGAACGGATCGCCGAGCTCGAGGCCGTCGTCTGTTGCCGCGACGCCCAGATTCAGGAGCTGCGCAGCCACCTGGACAAGTTCCTGAGCGTGCTGCCCTTCAGCGCGGCGCCGCCGCGCACGCCGACGAAGCCGCGGACGAGGGACCGTGCCCAGGGCATATCCGCGGAGCCGCCGCTCCAGGAGCTCGCGCCTCTCGCGGTGGTCGACAAGAGCGACAGGTTGGTACCCCACGACCCGCGACTCTACCACGCGCCACTGTTTTTCTGCCTGTTGCTTCTTGAGTTGTTTTGTAGCTCGCGGCGCGCGCAACGTCCTTCCCTTTTTTTTCTTCTCGCGCGCGCACCTTGCGCGCTCCTCGAATTTCCCTAATGAATTTAAATAAGCGGCATAAGCCGAAGCGCTATTTTTAACGCGTCGAACGTGCGGCTGTCGCGCGACAGCCTCGGCCTCGCTATAACGCCGCTCGTTTTGATACCCGCATAAAATACAGCCGAAAAGATGCGGAGAATTATACATCGGGACACAGGACGTGTTACATCTCGATTTTGGACATTGCGTTGTCCGGGAACGATCGGAATCGCGCGATATAATTTCGATAAATGCGAGCTTTCTCGCTAAAGCGATCCTTGACGCGTTTCTTTTGCCCGACGGTTATTAAATTCCGAGAGAGTCATTCGCGATAACGATATTGACTATTGTAACCCGCCGGCCTCAATCCTCGGCATTTAGCACCTTCGTCCTTCATTCTCGCCGCTGGTCGCGTTGTCTACATACATGTCAACGACTTTATTTGTCACTTATGCGCGTTCGCACCCGCGACCCGCGCGCGCGCGCGTGCGTGCACCGGCCTCGCGACTCGCGACGTGCGGCCACGTTCGCTATGTGATCCGTCCTCGTCGTCGTCGTCGTCGTCGTCGCCGTCGCCGCGTGCGTTTTTCACGCGTTCCGGCTCGAGGGAACCCGGGACCTTTCTCCTTCGCTCTAAAATCGCGCTTTCGCGCCTCGCTGCATGTGCGCCAAAGTAGACACTTTCGCTCGCGGGCGTCCGATTATTTCCGATCGACCTTATCTCCCGATGCTTCGCGAGATAAGTCGACGCTACATCTCTCCTCGCTTATCTTTTAATCGACAATATCTCTCGTTAAATATATCTTTGTTTCCAAGCCTTCGAATTAAAAGTCTATCAAATTGAGATATAATTGTGAAGAGAGGGAGGGAAGAGAGAGAGAGAGAGAGAGAGAGAGAGAGAGAGAGAGAGAGAGAGAGAGAGAGAGAGAGAGAGAGAGAGAGAGAGAGAGAGAGAGAGAGAGAGAGAGAGAGATAGAAAAACTAACTGAACAAGGGAATTTCCCGATTTTTTTGCACCTAAAGCGTCACCTTGGCGCGTCAAAATAGCTTTCAATTATCGATTAGTGTCTATTTCTATCGATGCAGATTAACTTTAATCTCGGGTCAATTTACTTTTGATCTTTTTGTAACTCGTAGAACTAGAAAAAGATAAAAAGTAAATTAAACCGAGATTAAAGTTAATCTATATTGATAGAAAGAACATAGGAGACTGAATCACGCTCTACAAAACGTCATCGTTACGTTAAAAAAGGCCAAGTCGAACTTGTCACGTTTCTCGGATTCATAAATCCTGCGTTGAGGTAATGGTGACATGACGGTAACAATTACGTGACGTTACGTTTGAATTTTAAAAGACGTCGCGCGACGCGCCGACGATCGAAACGACTTCGTTGAATTTTTAGTATCTATACACCCAAGAGGGAGAGAGAGGGAGAAAGAGAGATTGTTTGTGGGCGTAATGTATTTGTTTTATCGTCACTCGTACATCGCGGTTTACGAGGGGATCTTTCCAGTCGTATCGGGCGCGTTTCGTGCGCGGGCATCGTAATGTTCGGGCCGGAGTAAATCACGCCGCGCCGCGCCGCGCCGCGCCGCGCCGCGCCGCGCCGCGCGCCGCGCCGCCGCGAACAGTATATTTCGTGAACTTCGTTTAAATCGCGTAAACACGCTTTAAAACGAGAGTGGATTCGACGATCGGCACGAGCGCGTAAACGTAAACAGATCACGTGGAGCATGAATGAGCGTGGAAGGAGCGGAAACGAGCAACGTCGGCGCGTCGATTGTTTGTCGATACTCCGACCGATGCGGATTTTTATCGTCTGAAATGAAAGCGTCCCCGAACGCGCCGCGATTAGAGGAGAAAATAATAACGATATGATGGTCGCGATTTCGTGCTTATTTCGTTGCTCCTTTCAGCGCTCGCGTTGATCTACGAAGCGTACGCGCGCGCCTTGATACGCGCACGTGTAGGTGCGTAGGTGTATTGACACGTGGCGCGGGTATTGGAGCCGGCGCTAGAGGTTCGCGCTCGGCTTTTGCGGATTTACATTCCCCGCGTTCGAAGGCGGCGGTGCCGACACAGCGGACTTCTATACAGGTTTATGCGCCATATAGAAAGGTGGAAATTAGTAACGCAAATGTCTTCTCCTGTGAGAAACTTGTGCAATTGACATTTAACCCTTCCCCGGAGTCTTTCTTAGACATATCAAATTTAAGAGGTGGATAGATAGATAGATAGATAGATGCAAAGAGAAATTAAGTTTTATTTAATGTACAAAAACGTGAAAAATTAACTTTTTGCATAATTTATTTCAACTCATACTGGATTTTATAATGATTAATTTCAATTGGTTGCGCATCTTTAATAATCTAGATAGATTGCAACAATCTAGACAATAAAATCACAACAAAGAATCGAATAACAAGGAACTAAGCTTCCAACAGAAAATTGCAGCGAATTTTGATGTAGGTGTTAGCGATATTTCTCAATTTTATCTTTTGTTAAAAAAAATCGCTTTATCTTTTAAGTCGTTGAGAATAAACCAGACTATTTCATCATCATTAATTTAGTGAAATGTGCAACTTGAAAGAACAGCTCTGTTTGAAAATGATATAACGAGCTTTTTTACAATATTTTTAGAAGAGGATAATTTATCGAAAATAAACAACATAACCATATAACGTTAGACATAAAAAAATCGGTTTATTTAAATAGGCCTGGCCTTAGTGAACGCGACTGCTCATACCCTCGCAATTATCTCTTTCATTGGATGATTCCAATGTGTGCCATGGGAAACAAATGTTGCGTGGCATGTAATACTCGGAGTTTCTTTGTCGGTAAAGTCTAATGGCGGTTTGAACTAGGACTAGGGGGCGATTGCACGTGTTCCACAAATAACGATCTATTATGTAAACGCTAGAAAAGAACCATTTTTAAATTTGTACGTCACTTTACATAACAATGGAATATTGCCTAACGACGTAACTACAAAGAACTCAACTTGCAGAAGCGTAATGTATACGCGTATAGAAATATTGTTGAGAGCTTGAATTTTTTTTATTTGTTTATCATAGTATCTATTGTATTTTTATTGTTCCTTCGCTATCAAATATTTCCTATAGAAATCTCTGCATTGACGCGCATTCTCGTCTTATCGCATTAAATTCCGAGAAATACGTAAAGCTTTATCTCATCAATCGTTCCCGTGAGGAAGCGAAAAAATGTGCTGGCGTCGTGGAAGATGCGTCTTCTGTTGACGACAATCGAAATTCGATTCCGTCGATTTAAGCGGCGAGCGAAACGAGAAAACGCGAAGCACAGGTCAGGAACAGGAGCTAATTTTAAACTCGTTGCCGCTCATTATGCAAGTCCTTTCATCACCGATCAATGCGTGCATTTCCTCTTATCGCGTGTCGATTCATGCAAGGGCGTGGTTGAACGTGATCAATTAAATAACTTTCGAAGCTCGGGCTTATACTGCCTCCCATCTATATGCCATCAAACGTTTTCCAACGAATTACAAGATAAATAATAAGAATATGAAATGACTATTTTTTACGAGTCTTTAATCTATAAAATTAGATATTACATTTTATGTATTAGAAATATTGTATGTATCGTTATTTTCAATTTTACACTTCCATTCTAGTAACGTAATCACAAATTATACAGATATCGTACTCCAAAAATTATCATGTTTTTTTTTTTAAGAAATATCAAAATATTATATCTGAAACTTTGATACGATGCCGTATATCTGTTTTTATCGCGAAAATATTTCGAGCTAAATATTTGTCACTCCGATTTCATCTCCTTTATAACATTTCGATTTCATTACTATCGTATATTAAAAAAAAAATTCTTTTCAAACTGAAAAGGGGCGTGTATTAGAAGGGAAAGTATAGGGTGGAGAAGATGACATTAACACCTGTTGCGCCTTAGAAGCAGCCGGTTGCTTCACGCTCGTTCCTTTCACCTATATTGCTTTACCATATTTCAAAGTTGGTCTTAGATAAAAGAGGCCTATCTTTAACGGCCTTATCCATTGCTACCACATGACAATATCTCGCAATCCTAAGCGGACACTTTCTATACAACTTTACCTGTTGCAGATATAGAGAAATATTTTTTGCCGCGAAAGTTTGGGCAGTACGAAAAGTTGAAGTAATGAAAATTAATCCGACTGACCGCGCAATTTCAGCACAAATTAGAACAAAAAAATGACTTCGTCGATCTTCGTCGATTGATAAATACACCTTCGACGATATAAACGACTATTAATGCGAGGATTAGCGTGCCGTTTAAACAATCTTATTATTAGCGAGGTAATCGCCTAACCGTGTATGTATTGAACGTAACGTTACTGCATAATTGCGGCGATAGAATAGTCATCCTACGTAGCGCATTGTGCGTAGTTCAGTGTTGCGTTTGTATCAGTGTAATTACTGTTGCACAATGCATGGCAGGATGCTTAAGAGTTTTCTAGAATTTAAAAAGCTCCGTGCTATTTATTCTTCAAGCGAGTACGCTACGAGTATTCTAAATATAACTTCTCGTTGATATAGCCTTGTTCTGAGATCATTTTTCACATCGTAACGTGTATCTTTTTTCCATTTTATGTATGTCTACAATTCATTTAAAATCGGTGAAATCAAGGACCTATTAAATAAATGCATGTACAAAATCTGTGGAATCTAACGCGGCGTTATTAAAGTGAAATGACATATGACAAAACCAAAATATTATAAATATAGACACAGAGCAGTTTCACAATTGCTCTGTGCCTGGCATCATAATAAAAATTTTTTTTAATGATTCTGAACCTAATTTATTGTATAATTTGTGTTCGAGGAGACCAAATTTAATTTAAGATATTCTAAAAATTTCATGTTATTCCGGTTTAAGCATTTAAATTAGCTGAGTGTTTAATCAATTTCGTTTTAGTCGTGTTACATATTTTTCATCTTATATATTTCACCTTAGCAGCGCCAGGTGAAAACTTCATATCACGTGATATTTAAATGAGACATACGCATTTAGACAAAATTGGGCAATAGATACCCGCATATTCCAAGCTTGTACGCGAAGTACATTATCTCAAACAAGAATCTCGCGTACGTATCGACATTTAATGGTTGCGGGCGGAGTGACGTTACGACGAGCTTCCGGGCCACCCGGTGTATATGAGATCTCGGTCAACCTGCTATTATAAGAAAACGTCAAAACGGGTGGCAGATAAGCTTACGCGATGCAGGCGCGTTGCGTGCGCGTACGCGCGTGTGCGGAAGGTTACGCGCGGGTCGATCTGCCGCCGAGATAAAATCGGAATATCGCGGATATAATCGGGCGATTATTAATCGCGAATACGTCTCCCGCAGACGCACGTAGATAAAAAAAAAAGAGCATAGCTGTTGCTGCCTGCCTTCATTCCGGTTATTATCCTTGCCCGCGCCGGACCCCGCTCCCGAGACGGCCGATAATGCCAATGGGCCTCAAAATAGCTTCTCGTCACGGTTTAATGGGGCCCGTTCGCCGCGGCTCGCGAATACTTTTGCTGCGCCGTAGTTTCCATATGAAAACGCCAAGACTGCCTCGTCGAGGCTCTCATGATCAATGCGAGGAGACGCGCGTTTGACTTTGGTTGCGGCGTATTACGAGACGTATGAGGTCTATAATTGTGAGACGTCCTGTACAGAGAGCTTTGTTTGATGTCTTTTACCAGGAAGGGACATCTTGAATTACCATGTGAACTATTCTGCGTTTAAATGGGTTTTCGTCATGGTCATTTATATCTCTTGGACATTTATGTTTCTAAGTTGTCCTTTTATTTTTTCGGGCGCGTATGCGGTGTACACACATAGGTGTTTGTTTTACTTATTTTATGGTTTTCAGACTTGCCAAAAACGACTTACGTAAAACGAATCAAATTGATGTAGAAAATTTAAAGAAGAAATCCCGACATTGATATTATATGATAAACCGTGTGTGCGTAGTTATTTCCAGATTTTGTTTGGAAAATTCAACGAATATTAATGTCTGCGAATAACATTAATGTCCGTGCATTACGTTTTATGTTATCTCTTTATGCATTAGCCTTATTTTTTTATCATAATGTAATTCTTTTCGTTGCTCGTGCAATTTTTTATCATATTTATGACCTATTTATATAACGAGATTAAGATTCGCGGCTTCAAGAATTTTTTGTCAAACAGGCTGACGTTGCGGTTTCCTTGTTATAATCGCGCTTTGGAACGTGTGAAACGCAGCATATATTTTCCCACATATGACGCATACAGTCTACGGTCAAATTGTAAACAGAATATCATTTCGTCTGCAGACGAAATAATTATCTGTCGGAAAAAAATATTAAACTTATTTCTAAGGGTATTAAATATCTAAGCATTTTAATATCTATTATCTTAACTTTTGTCTGCTAATCCATTAAGGATCCTAAAAATATTATATTTCTTGCAATTGTATTTTCTAATTCTATAAGCCGGCAAATCTGGAAACTGAAAACTAATCGTTCTACGGTCCACGTACAATGACGCAACATATGGACGTTATTGAACGCGCTCATTAATATACGAGCGTTTTTATTGATACATACATTCAATGAGCTTTACTTATCTCTAGATAAAAAAAGAATGCAACGTGCGGCGAATGTTTCGTGACTCGAAACGCGACTCGCCGCGTTCTCCGATTAATAATTAGAGAAGGTTAATTTAATTTCCTACTTCGCCGTCGGGATTATTGGCGGTTAACGCGGCCGTTAGGCCGCTTTAAATGGCCGTAGACCACGTCGGCACTGACGCTCCGGTGATTTTACCGGCCATAAAGTTTGGGAGGTGCTATTTTCGTCTCCTCCCACCGGCCGCAACCGGACGGCCGGCGGTGTAAGAAGATGCCGCATTTCTTCCATACGCATCTCCGATCTCCACGCGAGCTGTTATAATTGCAACGGCGAGTAGGAGAGGCCCCTCTGGCCCATTTGCTTTTACCCGGACTCGACTCGACTCGACTCGACTCGTTGCACTCCGGACGGGTGTTGAAACCAGTCGGGTGACGTCACGTATAATTACTTCTTTGATTCACTCTCTTTCTCTTCTATGGTGCCCCCGGCACGACAAATTCGTCGGTCTCGATCAGTGGTGTAACGGGCATGGTGCACTTTTGGGCGCCCCGCGACACATGTAATATCTTAAGCATATAAGATGCATGTGGGATGTAAAAAACTAATTATTCTATATTTACACACTTGTTCGCGGTAAATTTTTCTATGACTGTTTCCGGTATAGAAGCTAATTAAATGACAAATATTGGGTCTAAGTACGGAATGTATGCTAAAACACCGTGCTCTCGTCTCCTAGATTTCTTTGACACTTGAACGTTTTTGCTCAAAACCATCGATATCGTAAAATCCAAGGTGTTTTCGAATTTAAACAAATTTCGCTACTTTCAATAATACCTTAAGACAACAATTACTGCTACTATTACTATTCTACAATAAAACTATATTTTTATGGATAATATACTTATACATTAATTTGTTTTTTTTTTTATTACAATGACGGTTTACGTTCGACTGATAAGAATACGACATTCGTGCCAGATTGGAAAGATCCAGATTCGGGCAGGTCCAGAAGGCTGTTGAAGAAGATTTTACTCTATACACGTGTTCTTCTGGATAAATAAATAGCTCGTAATGCAGGATCACGTGCCAACAAACGATGTTGCACACGGCCGCGAGTGCGGTTGAATTTTCACGCTCGTGGCACGACTTTCGTCTACGTAGTCGCGTGAGACGGCGATTTACCTTTCGCATTTTACTCGAGAAAAAGCATGCTAATTAAACAGGTGTTACCTATAGCGCCGCGTCGAACCGTCGCGGTCGTACGATTACGCTACTGACGCCGCGAGTTTGCTCTCGCCTCTCCCCTCCCCGCCCTCTCCTCCTCCTCCTCCTCCTCTTCCTCTCTCCCTCCCTCTCTCTTTTCATTCTGGCCGCTCTACCCGCCGTCCCTTCCGCGCGCTTATCTCGACGCGCGGTTAAAAATAGATCCTGTCACGGCCATCGGTGACATTTTAAAAAGCTGAGCGGTCGAGCAGCGCGCGCGACGAGGGCGAGCGAGCGAGCGAGCGAACGGCCGAGAAACGAACGGGCGAATTAGCGAGCGAGCACGGCTGGTGGCGCCTCCTCGAAACGGCGTTTCGTCCGCACGATTCTTCCGCTGCACCGATCCACCTGTTCCTCGAGCAGTCGCCCTCCGTCGCGGCTCGGTCGGTACGTCCCCGAGGTACTCCTTTAGAGGCGGAGGGGAATAAGGAAGAGAGAAAACCAAGATTTAGGAATAGATGAGAAATTCTTCCTTATGCATCGAGAAACGGTAAACTACTATCCTAAGATACTTTGCAGCTGGTATTTTTAAACAAACTTATCTTCACCAGAAATTTCAGAAACTTATCTTTGTCAGTAAATAAATGACAAAAATGATTTTTACTCGACCCAACTGGTCACATTTATAAATTGTATTAATTATTGGCAAGTATTTTACTTATTTTATATCTGTAAAACAGAAGAAGCAAATTAAAGATGGAAACGAAAGTTGCAACCCAACTGCAGGGAACCAAAACTATATGTACATACATATTATAGATATATGTGTGTAAAAATCGAGTTATATCCGGAAATCGAACGACGCCGTCTTCGACGATTTGCTCCTAGATAAATTTCGTTCGCACACGCTAGGAAGAAAAAAAATAAAAGAATTAGATATAACATAAATATGTACGCATGTAAAATAATGTGTAAGTTGCGTCGATGGATGCCTCTACGTCACAGTAACGTCGATAGATCGCGAAGGATACCCTAAAAGCTTCTCGGGAGCATCGAACTCTGAGTCAGACAAATGAGCCTGGACCTTGAGTAAACGCGGTTATTTACGGTTATCAGCGTATCGTCGTGGCTACAAAAATAACCGACCGCTTTCGTTACTCGACCCGCTCTTATCGATGAATTGATTCGATAACGCTTAACAACGGCAGAGCGGAGCGATTTGACGTGCAGTCCGAGCCTTGATTTACAGACGCGATCCTCGACGCGTCTTTGGACGCGCCTTTGAAAGCGCCTTTGAACGCGCCTCGAGTTACATCCGGAAATCGGGCGACGCTCTCTCCGACGGTTTATTCAATATCTGCTCTCCTCTGCCGCTGCTCTTGTGCCCCTAAACGGATATGACGCGCGTGCGAGTGGTTTCAACTTTGGCTACGCTTAGGACGCGATTAAAGTGACCAGTTTTTGTACGGCTTAAATCGGTACAGCTTTTCTTTTCTTTTTTTTTTTTGCGTTTAGAAAGTTCCTTCGTGTGAACTCGTTGGAATGAGTATTCCATGTATTCCATGAGTCGAAATACGTACTTGCTGTAACTCAAGCGATCAGATGTATTCTGTTTAATCATTGTGATGAGTTTGGAAATTAGTGACACTAAACATATGTTGAAAGAAAACTTTTTCCAATGAGTAATATCTGAGAAATATCGAGTAAATTTTACTCTAGAATGTTTATTATTTTTAATATGTAAGGTATACGCAGAATTATATCAATATCAAGATTAAAATGCTTGAAAACATATTTACTACTGTGCGATGTGCCATGCCACAGCGCGTGAATTTCGGACAATGATTGATTGATCAACTTTGTAAACACTTCTCACTTTACAAACTAATCTAGTCTCGGCATTTTGATATTAGGATTTTAATCTGAAAATGATCTCAAGAGTCTGCCATTAACGGCAGTCGAATAAGTCTGGGATACCCTGTGTACATATTGTATATATAATTATATATATATATATATATATATAAAATTATATGGAAGTTAAAATTTGGCGTCTTATTCC
The DNA here is from genome assembly GCF_030848795.1 of Temnothorax nylanderi. Classification (NCBI taxonomy): domain Eukaryota; kingdom Metazoa; phylum Arthropoda; class Insecta; order Hymenoptera; family Formicidae; genus Temnothorax; species Temnothorax nylanderi. Next base: position 1,398,795 of record NW_027249090.1, on the reverse strand, counting down.
TCGCGTGAGAAAATGGATGTGGGACGTGGGAACGATGTAGTTGATTTGCGAAGTAATCATATAGAGAAGCTTGAAAAAATCTTGCCTCAGAAAATTGTAGCTCACGAATATTCGAAATACTTGTGACGGCTCGACGATGTAAATTGGTCAGCGTCTTTCTGGTCGTATTAAACCAGAGCGTTTCACGCGAGCCGTTCAACCGGCTAGAGACCATCGGTTGGTGCTCCCAACAATCGAGATTGGCCTGGCATTCCGCGAGATCATCATGGAATTCACATCTGGGCAGCCACGGCCCGAAACGCTACGTAGTATTCCACTTCGTTATATATCACGCTAACGATCCGGCCTGCGGATCTAGCACCTGTTCCCTTTATGCGATCTCGGCGTTCCTTCGTAAACTTCTCTCTTGCGTCCGGTGCAGCGTATTTATCCTACGCACGTTTTATTCATACGCGTGTACGTTCAATAAATATGTATATACGTGTGCCAAGTGCTCCGTAAATATTACTTATTGTAGTACCTCGGTGTGGAGCAGCGCATTTGTTTTCGTGTCACGCTTGCGTAGTCCCTGTTATCAATAGGCAAATAGGAATTTCAACCACTGTATAATTTACACCCATTTCAGAATTCTGCTGACAGTCTTTGAAGTGTCATTTTTCAAAATGTCTTTCCTCGTTATTAAACCTTCTTTTTATTATTAATATCTGTTTCAATTTCCTTTCCGTGATTAAATCTCTCTCAGAATGCGGGTGTAAAGTTGTCCTGTAAAATTTTCCGTCTATAAACATTCACGTACAATTTGTTTTTACCATAATCCTTTATTTTATTCTAAGAGTATTTTAATTTTGCTTACTTGCTTCTGTTTTGAAGCATAACAAGTCTATCTCTACCATCTCTTTTATGTGTAAAAATATAATTCTATTTATAGAGATGTTTAATGACGAACAGTATATAGGACAATACACTTATTTGTGTAAACATGCCTCGTATGAAGCACTCTCATTATCGTAAAATCTCGCATGATGATTCGAGTAGTTACGTGAGTACCGGTTATATGATATCATCCTACCTGCGAAGATTTTGCATAGACATAGTACGTAGAATAACGATTGCAAAATAGAAACGCGCAAAGGCTTTCGAGGATTCGGTGTACGCGACTTAAATAATTCAAGTGCCCCATAATAGGCTTGTGTCCACATATACGTGGATGATTAAGTCTCTTTTACGCGATCTGTACTACCTCCCGAGAAATTCTTCGACGGATTTTCATCGTCCGTTTTAATATCGCGAAGAAAAAGAACATTGTATTTTGCTCCGAAATCGAGAATTTAAAAGTCAGACATTTTATGCAATATTTACCGCTATTTTTCTAGACAGTTGCTCGATTATGCGGCGTGTAAAACAGACATTATGCATACGCCTCGCCGATTGTAGATGCGCTGTCGAAAGCTAGACAAGGTCTCTTTAATCGCGCACGTGTATCTTTAAGGAATACGCGTTGAAGAAACTAACAATCTGCGCTTGTCATTGTCCCGGTTAATTGCATTGCTTAGTAGCCGAATGTTTTAAGATAGCAAAACGTGCCAAGCTGTGTTCTGTGTATTTCTTTTTTATTCTATTCAATCCTTCTGTTCAATATTAATGATTCTTTATGTTATTTATGTTACTAATCATGAGGTTGAAATACATTATTGCACGAAATTAATTATGAATTCAATGAACGTGAAATTCCATTCTGTTTTATGGCGATAGATCTAAGCAGAGGTTTTTAGTCTATATTATTTTATTGTATTCTGATTTCTATCTTAAATCACGATTCTAATTATGAATGCAATTAATCGCATACATGCGTTTTTGTTAAAATACTCGTTACTGAGGAGTGACATAAGAATTCACGCCTGTCACTGTCTTGATTGATTACACGAGTTTACAGTGAAGTCAGTTTTTAAAAATAGTAAAAACTGCAATTAGTTTTAATATTTCAATAACGATGGAGAGTTTTAATAGCAGAGATACTATCGGCAGAATAGTTATTTTTAAATGATTGCATTAATTTTTCTTCCGTTCGGATCAGCACGGTGATACATTTGTGTATAAATGTAACAATTCTTATGAAATGTTTAACGTTAGAGAGAAACAAAAAATATTCTGTTAAACTTCTAAAACACAAAATCTTCCTAGTAAACGCGATGATAATTCACCATTAATAATGCTTTTCTTCCGACGTTTACAACGTTCGCGGCCAATGCAATACGTAACAAGTTTTTGTTAGTCAACGATAATGACACGATGTATGACGTATGGCATGTAATGCGAATGCGGGAATTCAAATTGATTACGTAAAATCGCTACGTGCGATTTTCATAATTCTACGATGATATCGTCGTTGAAGTCAGTTTTATTTGCAAGATTTACGGGATCGATGGCTAATGGCTCATTAGGGAAGAGATTCTGTAACCTGTTCTGCAAGTATATAGCACAGAAGATTTATTTGCATCTTTGCATCTAATAAACCTAGAACGGCTTGTAAATTAGCGATAGGTGAAAAGCGTCAGTCAACGAGGACGTGTACCATGTATAGAGCTACCTGAGCGTCGTACGTCGCGTCACAGCGAGAGACTGAGAAAGAAAGAAAGACTCCTTTTCTCTCGGTGGTTACAACGTGCCAAAGTCAAGGAAGCCGTCAGGGCCGCAACCGGCTAAAGGCCGGTTTTGTATGTAGGGCGCATCGGGTACGAGGCATAAATCGCTCGAGGCATTCGCCAACGCAAAGAGTGGACTGACAAAACGTGCACGCGCAACCAATGGCGTAGCGAGTGAACGCTTTATTTTCTAAAGTAACCCGAGTCTCGGGAAAATTTATCTTTTTATCTGGGAGAATACGTCTTTATTCTATCAAAACAGAGATATTGTCTGCGTTCAGCGGAAAAGACAACTTAATTAGTAAACGCTTAGTGATTCTTTAATATGATTGTTATGATTATGTTCTTACCTTTAAAGTTCCTCGTTGGCTCTAACAATAAGTGTAGAAACCAATCGTAATAAAGAATCCCCAAGCGTTTACCAAACTGCTTTTTCTGCTGAACGCAGCTAATCTTTATATATATAAAGAACTTGTATACTTTTCTAGAGGAACAAAATCTCTCAAAATTTCTATTTTATTTGATATCTCTATCTACTATTCCATTGTGATGCGAGTTGTACGACATGCAAAATAATGGAGCAAATATTACTATCAATCATACAATTAGTGTTTAAACGGTAGAATTAATTTATAAAATCTATAGATCTCATGTGAAGTTAATTTTCACATCTCTCGTAAATAATATAAAAATAAATTTTCGAAATCTCGATTGACACTCCAATTCTGCACCGCGCCATTGTCAGCGCGCAACAGTCGTGAGCGCACGTGGGATCGGTGGGATAGATCGGCACGTATACATGTATGTACGTAGCGGTAGTCGGCCAGGGGCGGTCGGATCGGAGGGCCAAAATGATCGGTGAAAGGAGAGACCATTATTTTTTTTTTTTAAATCGGCCACCGAGGCGGCCTTGCGGACGCAACGGCGGTGACGACGACGGCGGGAGAACGAGCGTTTGGAGGAAGCCGCGAGAGTCGCGATTAAAACGTAAAAATAGCTGGTGCGCGTACTATACGACGATAGTCGTTGCCGCCCCGTGGTCTAACACGCGAACCCGGAGCGACTTCCTCGGTTGCACGCTATGTGCGTGTGTATACGCGTGCTCCTTGTGGTCCCCCTCGCGCTTACCGATCATCAGTTTGATCGTGTCACTTCGGGGAACGACAGGCCGTCTTTTCGGGATTTCCGTGCCATTATCGCGTCCGCGTAAATCGCTAATCGTCGATCGCAAGTTCTAAAAATTCCGAACGCGGTACCAGTGTGATTGAAATCGGTATTAATCTCGATGAGTTCAAATTTCGATGTCGTAAATACGCGACAATGATCTTTTCGCTTATCCTCCGCGGTAAAAGGAAATTTGTTATATTCGACATAAAATTCTCTCTTTCTCTCTTTCTTGTACTTATGCTATGAAAAATTGAACTCAGCGAAATTATATACCGGTTCCTGCTTAAACGCCAAAGTGTCTGAATCGCTAACAGAGGTCAACGGGGTACCGTTAGAATCGCGATTTTTTTATAACTACTCCCATAAGCAACGATTGAAGTTAACTAGGGTTCAATTAACGTTTATGGATCCTGCAAAAGAAGACGATCTTTTACTCGGGGAAGTTAATTGCATCGTCAATCTAAACTCTTTACCTTTTTCTCGACGACTCAATTCTCTACTTTTACGGTGCAACAGAAACGTTTCTGCGTCATGATGCATCGTCATATATGATGCCATTGAAAGACTTAAAGTGTGAACGTGAAGTTTACATACCTAATTGGACGTTTTAAAAAGTCCTCGGATTAGTCGAGATGTCAGCAGAATTTCAGTGTGCAGCAAGTTCTTTGCTTATGTTTTTTAGCATCAGTTCAACATCATGCAATTTTCCTTTTAAATGATTCGTTTAGTTTTCAATTCGGTTGTAATAGATCGCGAGACACGCGAGTGAGTTAATACTGATCGTTCTTTGAGTGTCGTGCGATGCTGTGGATCGACGGCTTGATTAAGACAGATTGAACGAGGTACTGGTAGTCTGCTCCAAATTGAGCAACGTTCAATAAAGTCTGGAAGAGTCGGCGGATACTCTTCGTAACGGCGCGTTCAATAAATCAGGAATATTTGTGTCTTATTTTTCATTCGAAATACTGAAGTTTTGATAGCTTTGCGTGACGTGTTTTGATAATAATTCAGCAACAAAAAAATAATCGTAAATTACACACATGAGTGAATTAATACTTGTCACTTTTGGGCATCAGTAATATAGATTGCCTTGATTGAAGCGGCTCGTGCGTAATGAATATTGGCTCCATTCATTCTTACTGGTTTATCTATTATAATTAATTTTAATGGTAGTTCTCTGTATGCTCGATACAAGCTCGATTATCAACTCGATTGGTACTGACATAAAATATTTAATTATTAACCGTATAGCTTCCAGCGTTTATAGCTCGCAATTTATGCCCAATTTAATTTATTGATTTGTTTATTTTGCATTTTTGTATTGGCTTACTCGTATAAATAACGTAAAATACTCTTACATATCTTTTTTTTATTTATTTCTCTGATTATGCAATAAATACGCGAGCAATACGAGTAAATGTTTGTAAGAAAATGTGGAAAAATATTGAAGATAATAATATTTCCTTCATATCTCAATCGTAATTGCAAACGCATAGTTAATTATAGCATCCAACAATCCTTGACAATGTACTATCAAATGATAATCCAGCATACAGAAGTTTTTATAGACTACTAATATTCTCATGTTACTATATATACAGGGACATTCGCAATCGGGATTTTATCGTAAAGTGACTCGAGTACGAGCGTGATTCGTAATCTTGTGCATAGCAGTGTGTAATTGTATGATACAGACCTGTTTCTCGAGATGATATTAGCAGCCATTATTCTCTCTAAAAAGTTTTCTACAGCATACTTTTTGTCATATATGTTATTCGTGAAGATTCGTTCGTGTCTACCTCTTACATAACCGATGCTTCTAACTTTGGCTTATTACCGAGGAAATAAATATATCTTGCTAGCTTTTGGAATCGTGTCTCTTCGACGTTTGACATTGCAGGAACTTCAATTTTGCCGTTTGCGTTTGACATTTTTTATTCGAATTGTTAACATTTTTATGGTATCTGAATTATATTCAATATTTAACATAGAGAAATTGCATATAGAGAAATTGTATGAATTCTATAATAATTTTTTTTAATTTTAAAATAAAAATTTTTTCTTTTTTGGAAATCTGGCACTCTCTTGAGAGATCTAGATAGCACCTCCAGAGTTTTATGAAAAACAATGACTTCAATCAATTCTGATTGAAATAGAAATGTTATTTAATATGATCGAAGTATGTGTGTATATGTGTGTTTGAAGTTGGCATTCTATATCGAATTCTTTTTGAAGTGAATTAGATACTTCAGAACTTTTTGAAGAAGAGAATTCTCTATCAATTATATCGAAATTTCAAAAATAGATTCTCATCAGAGATTGATAATTAAGTTGCAGAATTAGATCGATAATCGTACGAGTATCGTCAATTTTGTTATCATCTTCAAGGTTCGATGGAGATCGAAAATCAGATATATAGATATACGTTTGAACTTTTACGCGTATAGCTTTCGCGATCGCACTCACGCGCATTCTCGTTCGTTCTCGCGCTCGTAAAGGTCCGCTGAAGGATAATAAAAGTGCAGCGTGACATTTTCGCGGTGTACGGCACGCGAAATCGCGCGCGACATTGTTTGACGGAGAGGAAGAGCGTCGTTCGAATTTCGTACCGGGAGAGAGAGCGAAGGGGATGGATTCGATACGAGACCTGAAGCGATTGCTGTACGAGCGTACGGAGGCGTTGCGACGTCGTGACGAGATCGTTGAGCTGCTCGAAAAGGCGCTCGAGGAGCGCGACGCCACGATCCGTTATCTCCAGAATGAGATCGATAAGTTCCGGCAGATCGTTGATCTGAGCCTAGCGTCTAATGCCATCGGTTCTAATCGGAGACTGAAGCGGCAAGCCATATCGGCGGAACCTCTCAGAGGCGACACGAAACCGGTGGTGAAGTTCGCCAAGCCGCAAAGGTAGATCGGCGAGTGCCTTGGATGTGTCGCATGACTTATTTTTCATCCATTAAATCTCCAGAAATCTCCCAAATTTCTGATGAAACGAGAGAATTGCGCTTTTTTTAATCATTTTTATTGCCGCATATATCTATAAATTGAAACAGCTGATCTTGACCTTATATTTGTACGAATTGATATATTAAAAGACGTTTATTGTAAACACGGTATGATTTCTGATTGTTGTGGATGTATAAATGAGGCATTTATACATAATTTACAAAAATAAAATTAAATAAATGAAAAATAAATGAAAAAAATTATAACTTTGTCAAGATAATATTCTGCTCCAAAAGAATTGTCCTTGTCATTCGTAAACAGATAACTGTTTTAGTGGTATAGATTTTTACAACTCGAGCAATATAATATGCGATATATTGGCAATTGAATATCTGTAACTGCACGGAGAGAATTTTTTGTTATATTTTACCCTTAAATTCACTACAAACTTGGGACAACTTGGCAACCAAGGAATTTTTAAAATATACAAAAGACATTTTACAAACAACGTGGTAAAAATTACCAAGCAGATTGGTAAATTTTGAAAAATTATTGAAATTTCCTAGATATATTTTAGTGAAATTAATCAAACATATTTCATATTTGAATGTAATAGATATTAATATTTTTTATTATGGTGGATATTAATCAGAATAGCTCGCATAAAATTCTTGGTGGTATATGTTGTCCCACAACTACCATGATTTCAGGGTAAATTTTAAGAGAAAATTCTCTCCGTGTGTGAACTGAGAGTCATATAATTACATAATGTAATACGAGATAGAGTAAATTCAATTAAGGTATTTTGCTGAAAGCGGTAACTACGCATGAATGATTCTCTCTACGGCTACAAGCGGAACTTAATTACGAAAGTATTCGAGGATATCAATTTCACTGCATAGCACTCTTTATAGCGACTCATACTTTCAGATAGAAATCGTACTGTCTCTAGTGTTACACTTTAGAGATTAATTAATATATATTATTATAATTTTTTATAAGATTTTTGCATACCGAGAATTTTTCTTACAATTAGATTTATTAAAGAATCTATGACCAAAAAGCTTTCGAAATGCATTTAATATTATATTTTTGTTACTTATTTATGCTCTTGCTTTTCCTAAGAATATTATTTCTTTTTATAAAAGAGAGAGAGAGAAAGAAGCTTAACAATGATTGTCTTTTTTTTTTCAAGATCTCGCGAGCTGATCAAGACTGCCATACTGGACAACGACTTCATGAAAAATTTGGAACTCACGCAGATTCGGGAGATTGTCGATTGCATGTATCCTGTAACATTTCCAGCTGGTTCGATAATTATACGAGAGGGAGATGTCGGTTCTACTGTGTTCGTCATGGAGGGTAAGTAAATACAGTTACGCATCTTTATGAAATGTGACAGTTTCGACGGAAAAGTCCATAAAGCGTCATGAGAATTGTTGCCTGAAGATAAATTAAATAATAAATAGATCGTGAACAATATCACACACGATAAAAATATAAAATAAATATCAGCTGTTTTCGTGAAAAACGCGAACAAAGTTTCAAGTTTGTACAAAAACAGATATTTTCTCGTCTGTCTGAGTTTGTGATAAACTTTCATGTCGTAGAATAGATGAAAATGTAAGAGCCTTATTTTATACGTATCGTAATTTAGATTGCGGATTGGTTTTTCAAAGTTAACTCGATATATTTACCTTTAATGTTAACTATAAATCTTAGGAAATTGTTTCAGGGGTCTGTGATTTTGTAACTCTTAACGACAGTGTCGTTATCGTTATTGTCGTTGCGCATGTATAATATATGTGGTACAAAAATTGCTCGAGACGACAATATAACGATAACGACTGCCGTTAAGAAATACAGAATAGGGCAAGTTTTGCAATTATGTACATAAAAAAAGTTAATATTTATTTATTTTATATCTAACCGGCTATTTCGGGACTAGTATATAGTAATTCACTTGATTTCTCGTACTACCTTTCTCGATTGATTGGGATCTCTTTACGAGCCAATTTTCTCTCACACGTGATCGTTTCTTCGCAGTCGCAATGCGCGTTCCATTATAATATTCGGAAAAAAACTTTCGCCTGCAGATCAATATTTATCCTTATCACGTATCGCTTGTATATGTTGCATTGTTCTTTGATGTGGAAGCACCAACACGCCTGATTATTCGCTATATGCTTATTCCTCATCCTTATTTGTCCAGAACACCTGCACGGGAAATGCTTTCACTATTTTCTATCCTCCATAGTTACAATTGACAATACAAATTGTCTTACTTTCATCATTTGTGCGAATATTTTAGAAACAATCTCGTAATTTTATTTATAGACTGAAGATGTGCAAAAAAAGAAAATTTTGAATTTTTTAACCGAAAGTCCATGAGATAATCCATAACTTCCTGTGAAATATTCGTCTAAATAATTGGATTTCTTAACATATATATTTCTCACATATATGAAAAAAGAAAACTCAACTTTGTGCATAAGTTATCGAGCAGTGGCACTGCGTGATTTCTCAACTCCGTTTATCTTACGCGGAAACGATTGCAATTATCTGTCCAAGTTCGATGAACTTTTATGTCGTAGGATAGCTCATAAAAGACACACTTATTTTATACATATCTTACTGTAGGTTGCGACTTTTTACAACTAATTCGATATATTTGTTTTAATGGTAATCATAAAATATAGGAAACTGTTGCAAAAAAATTTTGCAATTATACATGAAAATACATAAAGATCCGTACTTTTTTATTTAATGTTACTCCGACAAGACATCCGAAAGCAACAAAAACAGAAGTAGTTTCAAGAGCGATAGTCTCAATCGTTTCCTTATTAGACGTTTGAGGATGAGCGTAAATAATGCTTGAGCAATTAACAGCGAATTCCGATAACGCAATAGTTATGTAAATATACTTTGTACATGTTTATTATATAAGAGAAATATATATAATTACATTCCGTGAAACAATTTTGCAATTTTTGGACGCGGAAATATAGAAACTGACGTTTCTTATTTGATTTTCTTACGTATTTTATTATTACTTATTAAATTGAATTATTTTAGTTTATTTTATTCCAGCTAAGTATCGAAAGTATTACCGTGCGCGCGCGCTTATGTCTGTATCGAAATTATTAGGCCTGTTCGTTTTAGCTGAACTTCTTGCACGGTTTATCTTTCCTCTTATTCTTTTCACGTTGGAGAGAAAAGAGAAAAGATGAACCGCGCAAGAAGTTCAGCTATAAAACAAACAGGCCTATTACCATTTACGTAAATTGGAACGCAAATGCACAATGCTCGAGAGATTGGCGTAAATATGATTGTGTAACTCCTATAATAAGCTTAAACATTCTGCCATATATACGGGAAAGAACTGCAAGAGTAATTTACGCGCATATCAAACAGACACTTATCATCGACCTTAACTTTGTGTTCACGGTAAAATCGGTAAAGTCAATTATTTATTAATACGAACATTAGTGCGAAAATTGCACACTTACCATATCAGTTTAAATAAATTTTACATGTTTCTAAATAAGCCTTTTGAAAATAATTCTTTTTCTAGAAATCCATTTTCTTCCACAGTTGGAGAAAGATATACATAATAAAATACATGATAATTGCGTCTAAAATTGACAGATATTTTATTGTACAAATATTGATTTTAATCACAATTTATACGAAAAAAGATTTTAATTTTATTCATTAATTCACACTCAGCGCTAAACCTATCTTCAGGGACATCTGAATTGAACATTATCCAATTCAGATTCTAATTGTAATCAGATAGTATTTAATTCTATTGTAATTCTATATAATAGGCACCTTCGGATCTCGAATGTAACATATTTAAATATTCGTGCGATGAGCATTCTTCCGCAATACGAAGTAGCAAACGAAAATACGGACAACGTTAATTGATCCTTACGATAGAAACGATCCGTGGGATATCGACGTAAAATCGAATTTATATAAAAGCTATTATTCCCTGCTCCGACGCGGTTCTCCTTCTTCCGGAATTGGATTTCTGTCGGACAAAGGCATCGTCTCGATGTTATTTCGTAATGAGCGCCGCATTTTACTTTCACGTAAAAATGCGATGCTTGCGCCGCTTTTCTCTCTCTTTCTCAACTGATTCAATCATTAGTATTATCACTCATCCGTGTTGTTACAGTTACGTAATTAAACGGCGAACGTTCCCCGCGTGCACGCACTTAGTGCACACTATATATCGTGATGTTGTTTAACGTCATTAAATGGGCATTTTTTATTAGTCATATATCTACGTCTCCTGTTAGTCATTATTATGCTTCAGAAATTTAAATCGGATGTACTGTGTGTTAGTTTAACGAATTTAAATATATAAACGCATATTTAAATATCTAGAAATTTAAATAAATATCTCTCATATCTAAATATCTAGATATAATTTAAATATTATCTAAATATTGAAATATCTAGATATCTCTAACTTTAATTTGATTGAGAATTTTTGAAAGACATTTTTTCCCAACATAGATTGTCAAATAAAAAATAAAATAAAATAAAATAATGTCAAATCATTGCGAAATGCATCATAAAGATGAAGCATTAAATGTAATACTTTTTGTACACAAATATGTGTAGATATACAAAAATTATTTGTATATGCTATAAATACTTTTATAACATATTTTATACACTAAATTGGATTACAAATTGTTTTCCCTGTATCGTTTTGCATTTACACGAGAAATTATGTTTATCTTCATCGTCTTATTAAATCTTTTTCCGGTAATGAAGTTAGCGGGGCCCCCTTATAATTTCCGAGTCCCGGACCTTCGCAGAAAAAAAGTGCCGTTGCACTCATACGTGGGAGCGGTTGCGGGGGCGAGTGCGACGGAATGAGAACCTCTGTCCTTTCTCTTACAAGCGCATATCCATGGTGGGGACTCCCTCGGCAGCCGCGGCTCGCCGAGGGAAGGGAGGTTTCTCGTGGTGCTGCTTGCCGCTCACGGGCATACTTTTCACCAGTCGCGAATACTGTCAGTGCGAGCGTCAGACGCGACGCGATTCGCGATCGCGGTGTCCTCCTTTGACAGAACTCCTCTCCCGCATTGTTTTCAAAATCAGCGTTACGCGCGACGCGACGCCGTTCAGCGCTGTTCATCGCCGTTCATCGATCATCTGTGTCGAGGGTCCAGGTCGCAAGATCCAACGCGAGTGCGGAGGAAACGATTTCGCGATCGGCTCGCTTAGTATTTTTATAAATAACACGGACTCATCGATCGCGTCCGCGTGATGATAGGCATCTAGTTCGCGTTGAGAACAACGCTAAACGATAAAAGCGCATCGACAGGTTCTTCAGATCGAGAAGATCCGGCAGCCGGTGATGACTCGGTTTTCCGCGGCGCGCCAATGTTCCGCGCCGCGCCGGCGATTCGCCACAGTGACGGACGGCCGGATGGCGGAAGTTGCGAATGAACGATCGTGAATGCACGGATCCGACGTCAATGTCCGTCGAGCTTGTTTCTTGGTCTTGGTCGCCCGTCTGCCGGCAGTCCGCCTACTTTCGTACGTAACGGAATAGTAAACCACATAAATATCGGGACGGACAGGCCGGGGAACGCCGGCGGCTCTCGAACCCGATGATCGATGCGAAAGTCCGAAGATAAGTGGACTTCTCTTTCGCGCGGCGTTGTCCTTCGATCTTCTTCTTGAACCGACGCCAGACTCGTGCCGTGATGCTTCTCGGTTGTTTCAACTGGAGCTTCACGTTCCCATTCAACGTTCATTGAATCCGATCTGTGAATTTGAAACTGTCGTCATCCCAGTGAACCGCTTTGCTCCGGCTGATGCTCCGTTTCCGTTCGTGCACAAGGATCGATCGATTTGTAATTGGCAAAGAGCTAAAAGAAGATCGAAACAAACGTAGATCTACTAGAAGAGACTACCTGGGAAAGTCAAGAATGCGTCTACCTGCAGAAACGCCATTAATCTCGTCTCGCCGGATGAAAGCGACGCCGGCGTTGTCGCCACGCGGCCCTCGACTTTTGACCTTTGCGCAGTAGAGCTCCGCGCGGAGTTCGAGAGGATCGAAAAAAGAAAAATCGCGAGCGAAAGTCTCGTCGGCGAGTAGGCCGTCGTGTTAGAGCGGGGCCCCAGCCCGGCCGACTCGGTTTCACGATCTCCGCCTCACGTTCGCGCACGCGACTTTCGAGGTCATGAAGGTCCGAAGCTATCCCGGCCGGGCGGTTCTGGAGGACCCCGAGCTCCTCCTGGACCCGGACGCGACGCGCGGCAGGGCCATGGAGCTGCTGTACGAGGCGAGCTGGCGGGAGTGCGGGGTAAACTGGACCAGCAACGGCGGTGGCAAAATTTCCGCCAGGCAACCGGACGACGAGCCTTACAGACGACCCTACGCCGACGAGGTGGTGTCGCGGCTCGAGGCTGCGTTGGAGGATCCGAACGCGTCGTCCGCGACGAGGGAGGAGGACGCGCGGTCCCGGGGGTCCAGCAGCACCGGTACCACCGACAGCGAGTCCCCCGAAGTGAACCAGCCGCCACCTGGCAACGCTCAGGGGGGCTTCCTTATTCCGCGACCGAGATTGATCGTGCCGGTTCATACCTACGCGAGGAGAAGACGCACTGGTGCGCCGCAACCCATAAAGAGACGTCAAATACGCGAAGGTACTTGCCCATCACGGATATGACGGATATGACGGAGGCGGGGATTAGGGTTAGTTTTGCGGGAGTCATTCTCGGGAATATATACGAATTTCTTTAAGTCAGCACTTAAATTCTTATACTTCATATGATCATAGAATCGTGCACATTGTCCACACAGTTCCCGAAAGGAAGATAACTAACGTACGTTAGTTATCTCTTTTCAAGATTTAGGAATATTCTATGGATATTTCGATAACTATAATTAAAATTCTGTTTACAAGTTTAACTTGCATGGAAATCTCCTTAAAACAAAGCCTTATTGTTATTCGTCTACTGAGAATTTTAATTTGCGGTTCCCTTAATTTTAAATATTGCTGTTTCAATATTTTTGTTAAGGCAAATATCGAAAAAGTATTAATTATTTGTAATTTCCACGAACGTTATGAGATAACTATTAAAGTAAAAAGCATACAGTGCATTCGAAGTCGTATATTTCTCGAGACAAGTTCACACGCTGTTCTAGAAAAAAGAAGAGAAAGTACATGATTTCCGAGACACTCCGTACATATCTACCGGACGTAGTTATGTCTTACAATTAAATATGTATATGATACGCATTTATATAATTATCCTAACATGTGGAAGGAACGAACGTAACGCGAAGAGCGGATCACACGCGACACGCACGCGCACGCACGCAGGACGTCTACATCCGCAATTTTCTTTGACGCGCGCGAAAAGGACAAAGGTTTTAGGTGCCGATGTCACGTGAAGTCGACCTCGATATTATATTTTTTAGAGCACGAAACCGGATTATCTCGCGAAATGGGCCTCTTCGTCTGTTCCGCTGCTCGAGAAAAAGCGATCTTATCGTTCGCTCTGTACACGCAATTGTGTTCGCGTTTTGCAACAACACGTTTCAATTATCTGTACAACACGGATACGAAAGGTATTCAGAATTTCTACATATTCATGATTTTACGCAGTTTAGATAAATCATATTTGACTATACATATTGTGTTACTCTCACCATGAAATCGGCCTGCAAATTAATAACTCATAATGTATGAATAATGTATGCATATTCGGACTTTTGACATTTATAATGAAATATTATAGGATAAATATTTCGATGAGACAACATGATTGTTTCAGAATATTTCTACCTTCAAATATATTTATAATAATTAAAACATTTATTTATTTTACAATTTTACAAGATTTTATTTTATAGCTCACTTTATATTTATTACATTTACGAAAAAAATATATCTTGAATTTTTTAATTTAATTTTGCAACGCATACTTTCGAAACTTTCTATATACATAAATTCATATTTCGTGTAAAACTTGTGTCAAGTATTTGTTAGAGTTAACTATATTATCGATAATACAGACTTAGATAATTCTAGAGAAATTGTGTCTCAACTTTTTATTTTTTAATGTAAATCTTATTACATTCAGAAATATCACGTTTAGCATTTGCAAGTCGATTTATGGCTCTAATGCGTCATGGAGAAAGTCACGCATCGACGTGGTATCAAGAATAATGGAAAGCAGAGCTAGCTGTCGTCGGTTTTAATTAGTGACGTTTGAATATGTTAAAATTGGTATTAAAATTTATTTACATTCGGCTATAATTAGCTCTACGTGTTAACGAATTCATGAAAGTTGTCTGCAAATCAGTACGCAAATTATTTAGTGCAGTAACGCCATCCCGGTGAATTTCACCGAGCATGCTTCAAGGAATCGAAATAATTCGACAAAAATTTAATGGCCTTGTGGATCATTTTCATGATTTTTTATAGAATTTTTACTCTTATAGTCGTTTACTTCTAAAACGTTTAAAAAAATCTCATTAAAAGTTTGTACGATGGCTGGTGGGTTTCTTATCAAGGCCGAAGGCGTATGCCGCTTTGAAGTTAGATAAACGAAAGAAAGATGTTTACATTATATCTATACAAACTTTACATTGCTGTGACACATGCACACGCACGTAACATAAATTTTATGCTTCTAATGTTGGATAAATGTAAAGTTCTTTTTAATGGAAAGAAAATCCCATTTCTCAATGAATGTGATGAAAATTGCAATTATTTTAATAGCGCAACGTGCGCTTTTAGCGCAGCTGATTTAATACAACTACATTAAACATGTACAGTAAACGTTTTTTTTTCTCTTATTTTATTCCCGATTTTGCTGCTGCAAAATCTTAGGCCGGTATTTATAGTTCTTATATTTAAGACCATCTTAAGTACGATCTTAAGATGTTATGAACCAATCACAGAGCCGTATTAGCATCTTAAGACATTACTTAAGACAGTCTTGAAATAAGAACTGACTACAAATACCGGCCTTACAGTTTTGTTAAAAAACAGTAAGTTACAAACAATACCTAACTGGGCCATTGAGTTTAAAATTTGATGAAATTGCAATAAAGTACTGTAAATGGGGATAATATTTTAAAATTACAGATGAATCAACAAAATCGGATTACAAACGAAATGTATATTCAGTCTGTTTGTGCTAAAATGGCAGTGTCAGCTTAACAAACTTACAAAACTCGTGAATGCTTTTGACACTTCGTCGACGATCCTACTTTAGTCTTTTGTTCCCGAGAACGCTGATGATTTGTTAAATGTTCTTTTATTGCATAAAATGGGAAATATAATAGCAATTATTAATTTAAGAAGCGACACAATTCATCAAAGATTTTTCTTTACACAACGTGAATCTAGTTCCTCGAACTTTCTTTCACTTTGCTGTATCACGCGAAGTATCCAGATGTGGATGCCCGAAATGTTTGATAATCGGAGCATCTGGTTTTAAGGATCGTCTAGAGCTGGGAATCTCGACAGCTGCTGCACGGCAGGATCTTTTTTTGTCGTCGAATTCAAGTTTTCGAGTAAACACCGACGAATGGGCATTTATTCAAGCAACGTTTGGTGTAAGACGATTTTAATTAACCACTTTCTCTCTAATCTTTTATTCACGCGAACGCGCAGTACATCTGTATCACGCACTGCTCATTCACAGACAGGAATTCACCATGTTTTAATAATCTTAATTTTCCCAATTAATTACTACACTTAACTATATCCATGATAAATCATTGATCAGATTGACGACGATTCTTTAGTGTTATCAACGATAATTATTGGACACGTGGTAATTGGAATCTTGAAAGGCGATAGATATAAATTGAGGCCGGATATAATTGCGACTCTCGCGCACCTTTCAATGATAAGCTAATACCTTGAATGAAAAATTAAAACCGCGCTTGACACACGCACGCGAGAATATTATTATACAGATTGTTACGTATGAAATCATGATCTGAACGTTGTCATCTTATTAAATCCGTTATTTTACATCGTCAGCGTAGCCTTTTAATCACCATGTAAGATCGTCTAGAATGCCTAGATCCTGCGATTTATTTTTGTCAAAGCGTCATCGTGACTCACAACAACGACCATGCATATAGGTCTCAAGTGTTAGCGATACTCGAGGACCGTACTGACCGCGAGCGTCTCTTCCGCTAATTAAAATTATAACTGTCGTGTAATAAAGTACAATGAAATATCGTCGTCTATATACGTACAGGCCCGATTGTCTAACCACAGAAATAAACCATCTTGTGTCTTACTAAGTTAACCATTAAAGTCATAAAATGCGAGAAGTTCTAACGACGATGCTTTCTTGAGTGACAAATTTTTATGTAGGTATGATTATATCTCGATTGAAAATTTGTGCAATGTCGAGGTACACACATCAAGTTCGAATTGTGTTGCGTACGATTTAATTAACCGTATCTACTTAATTCAACATTGAACTCCTTTTCGCTTGAACAATATATCCGTTTGCTCGTCGGTCGGCAGCTTTTTCGGGAGTTTCGGGAGGGATAGAAAGGTGGAAAATAAAAAGGATACTTACCAAAGCAGCGACCGGTAGTAGCTGAATGTACAACAACTGACTGTTAGTCGATTTCCGCAATCGCGAGTGTCCCAATTCGACATCCTGTTTCGCGCGCCTTTCACGCAAAAAACCGTGACTTTACTCGCAGTTCATTAGCAACAATGAGGTAATCAGCGCTCGGCCAATGCAATGGTTCGAGGGTCTCGCTGTGATGTTCATATTGACCCTCGTTGCTGTACGGTGACAGGATCTGTCTGTCTCCGCAGGTACTAATCGCAGGTTAAGACCGATACCTGGAAACTCGTTTCACCAACTCCTGTGTCAAAAGTTTCCTTTCATTCACGAAACACTGATTGACGAAAGTGAAAGATAATTTCTGAGAGTTTCGTAAAACGGCCCAAAACTGGTCCGCGTTGTTTCTCCTGCACGGCGAATCCTTCACTTTCTCTTAAATCATATTTTTGTAGCGATTCTTTTATTTTTCTTCGACCCACACCCACATCCTGGGAGATGAAAACCGTAAATCAAATTGACGACGTGGCTTTCCCGTGAACGTTTCGCGTAGGTAAAGTCGTCTTGTAAAATCGATTTATTTCCGATAAAAATGAATTTCACGCGCTTATCACATTTTTTACACCAAACTCCCTGATCGCTGTCTCATCACGCTTGGACGCGAGCCCGAAGCTACCGGAGCAAGTGAGCAGGAGTTCGGTTACGCCGGTTTCGTGTAAAACCTCGAGGGGATATCGTGTGTAAAGCGTAAACTCTTTGTCCTGTTATGTCGTCATGCTAGGCCCTCTACCGCATGTTATATATATATGTATAGATATACGTATATATAAGGCTCATGGATATATTCAGCGGTGCTCTGTGCGAACAAGGCAGCCGCGAGCCGGTACCGGTGCAGTATATGTATACAGACTCGAACCGGACTCGGACCTCGATGAGGATTCTTCTGTTGTCCGTCTCCCTTTCTCTTTCTCTCTCTCTCTCTCTCTCTCTCTCTCTCTCTCTCTCTCTCTCTCTCTCTCTCTCTCTCTCTCTCTCTCTCTCTCTCTCTCTCTCTCTCTCTCTCTCTCTCTCTCTCTCTCTCTCTCTCTCTCTCTCTCTCTCTCTCTCTCTCTCTCTCTCTCTCTCTCTTCTCTCTCTCTCTCTCTCTCCCCCCCCTTTCTCGTTCCCTCTCCCCCGCGAGGTCTGTTAGCGTCAGGTATATCGAGTGAGTTTCTTTGTTCCCCGGTTGGAAGCATCAACGATTGCGAGCGTAACAATGATTCGAGCACATCGCGAAGTACGGAAATCGAAACTTTACATAATTATGCGATCCATCCATAGAAGCGAGACCAGTTGCGAAGATAATGCGAGCGAATCGTGATGAGACGACTTTTTCTTCCGTTTCGTCTTTGTGCTTTTATATGGAATATCTCTAGAGTTGCGGATTTCAGATTTCATTGCGTGACTGATAGATTTGATATGGATATATTTCATGCATATAATATAACTTTTATTGGAATCTTATTATAACTACTATGGAGATATATATGTTTCATGCGTATATAATTTTTATTGTAATTTTATTATAATTGCACTGATACCTGATATATTTACAATCTTAATCTTTAAATATTGATTATGTCACCTCTTATACTCATATAGATTCCGGTAAGCGTAAAGATATTTTAAAAGAAGAATTTGAAGATTTTTCTCCCTATACAGAAACAATTGCAATTTTTTCGATATCTTAATTTATATATAGCTGACACCATGACATTGATAGATTATAAATATTAATACGAGATAATACAGAATGATATACAGTGATTAATCGCGACGTGATGGTCATTCGAGATCGGCGATTTGCGGCTTATAAAATGTACTCGGTGCGGCGTTGGATATTTGCTAAACAAACGATTCGCATAATCAGTTGTTTTGGTGAAACGATATGACGACACGTCAGGAACATCCGCGTTTTGATACAAGCGAGATGCTCCAGGCGAGCGAATGCGCATGAGTTTTATTTTTTTTTTCCTTATTCGCACAGCGATCGGCCGGCTGGTTTTATTCTTGCGAAAGTGATAAAGGCGAGCGCGAAGGACAACTCTCTCGACTTTCGCAGCGTAGTTACATAATTATCTAGCTATGAATACCGACGCACGTTATCCGTGAAGATTAAACGGAATAGTCATGCCAGAGGCCGAGGAGTATGACTTTGCCGATGTTCGGCTACGGCTCTCGAGGCGGTATTCAAACGTGCAGGACGTTTCTATTCTCGTAGCGCCGCCGGATCGAAAGGTTTTCATTGTACGAATCGTACACGAGACATTACTTGCCGCACTATACTTTTACGCAAGATAACTGACATTAACGAGGGAGTCGCTATTTGTCGATTTTATTTTATTTTATTTTTAACTTCTAGAGCGACGTGGACGATAATGAAATGCTTGTACCGAGCTTTTATTAATTTTTAGCGGTAATCTTGTGAAGAAAACGAATATATATACGAATTATTAAATATTAAAAATATTTGACTCTTTAGCGGGATATTTAACTACTATTATATCACGTATTTAGACGTTAGTAAGTCTTACTTAATTATCTTTACCTCAAATTATTTAATTTAGTATCATATTTTGTGATTGCAAGGAACTTTCATAACCGATTGTTGAACTATGTGCGACTTAATCACTGGCATCCTCCACCTACAGTCGTTTCGCGGCACGCAATTCATCGTCAAAATCCCCATGTTGTTTCTTCATTAGCATTGCAATTATGCACACTTTCCAAAGTTTGTAATGGCGATATGCGCACGCGAGCACTATCAACATTTTCCAAGTTTTCTAGGCTTTCTTACAGTTACGCGTTCTACACAAGCAATTTTGTAATACAATTTCCTTACATTTCCATACTTAAATTTTATATAGTAACTTTGCGCTACATTGATAAAGAAATCTTAGTCTACTTCTTTAAACGGTCGCACAATCGCATTTAAAAAACAGATGTAATATCGAAACTTATCAATAAACGTTATTGTATGTAGTTCAATTTAAACGTAATTATAGATCGTTTAAAGTGGGTTTTAGTCGTAATTAAACCGACAATTGTATCCTCGCGATAGTCATCGTCGAAGTAACACGCGAGTTCGCACATCTTGAAGCCTATTGTTGTGAATTTAGGGCGCGCAGTCGTTAATACAGAAGCGATCGTATCAGCCTCTATTATATGTGCTCTTATCGCATATGCAAATTCATGCAACTTCGCAAATGTGTACCAACAAGAATGAAATCTGTAACAAAGGCACGCGTTATATTGACCTACTTCCATAAGAATGGTTTCCTTCTCGTTTCGAGCGATTAAATGCTTTTTCGAAGTTTCCTGAGGAGACTTTCTTCTCGGTTTGTCGACAATTAACTGCTATTATCACAAGATCCATTGTCGTGGAAAACGCGAGACACGTGCTGAATCGCACGTGCACTTACTAATGTAGGATAATCGAAAAAGGAGCATTCTATCGCGACCTACATATACACGGAGAGAATTTTTTGTTATATTTTACCCTTAAATTCACTACAAACTTGGGACAACTTGGCAACCAAGGAATTTTTAAAATATACAAAAGACATTTTACAAACAACGTGGTAAAAATTACCAAGCAGATTGGTAAATTTTAAAAAATTATTGAAATTTCCTAGATATATTTTAGTAAAATTAATCAAACATATTTTATATTTGAATGTAATAGATATTAATATTTTTTATTATGGTAGATATTAATCGGAATAGCTCGCATAAAATTCTTGGTGGTACATGTTGTCCCACAACTACCATGATTTCAGGGTAAATTTTAAGAGAAAATTCTCTCCGCGTACATATTATAAAATACAACATACGAGAAAATTGATTTATTTCGATGTGTGTAGTGCAAAGGAAAGAATTCACGCGTTTTCGGACAGTACGGCTGTCGGTAGCGAGGAAATAGCGAGGAAATAGCGCGAATAGAGAAATCGCTCGATGAGTTAAGAATACGGAGGTCCAACTGTATCTCGTGACTCATTCATAACGCGCGCATGTTACAGGACCGCCTCGCCTGCGCCCGCGCCGACGAGACGCGTTGTCTCAGTGGGGCAGAATCCCAAAAAGCTGGCCAAAACCCAAAATCTTTATAAATCGATCTGAAATTTGTTATTCGGGGGTTTTTGGGGTCGCTGATTACGAATCCGGGGTCAAAATTACAAAATTCAAAATGGCGGCTGCAATATGGCCATATTAGAAGTAAAAAAGCTTTCAATGTGAAGAATAATTATTAGTTTTTGATAAAATTTGTTATACTAATATCCCTGCCTATATTTATTTTAAAGAAACTCCCCTTGAAAGAAAGAAAAAGACAGTAGACAAGTTAAGCTATTGAAAAAGATTAAAAAAATTAAATTTATTAATAGCGCGCGCGAAGCGAGCGTACAATACCACTAAATATATAAAATAGTAAATATATAAAAATAACAGATAAATTAAAATAAAAAATTATCATCATCAGATGAAAAATCTTCATTTGTAGCATCCGTCGAATCTTCTGAAGTTGAAACAATTTCTTCTTTATCCGCAATTTTTCCATGTCTTACAGTTGGAGGTAATAATAATGTTATTGCATCTGACGACAGTGATCTAAGCTGTTTCAAAGGTAGTTGCCGACAACTCGATAGATATGGATCTGATGATACTAGAAATCTTGAAAAAATATCGTCCATAGTCTTTGTCCTTGAGTATTTGCGCGAAAAATCTTCACAAAATATTTTGAAGTATTTGTGACAAGACTCTTGGGCATCTTCCGACATTTGACCAATAGGTAACAATGAAGAAGCTATTATTTCAGTACCATGAATAAGAAGTTTGTGTACTGAGGTAGCTTCTAAATCACCTTACATATACATCATATACGTTCAAAAAAAGTTGAAACAATTATCCAAGTGGACGAAAAAATCATTTATACCTCTTTTAGTTACGCCAAAATAACATTTTCTGTTTTCTTTTTTACAAAAACCTGCATAAAAACTCGTTAGGCACTTAAAGGCAGCTGAATTTTGTTTTATTTTATAGATAATAGTTTTACCTTCCATGTCCAATATGTTAGATGACAGAATTCTGCAGAATTATTAAACTTTTTTCTTCAAAACTAAATTTCTTTTCAGTTTTATAACGTAAAATTAACGTAAGTTTATTACCTTATTACTATTTTCTATAAAAATATTGAGTATTCTAATAAACACAATTATATTCTACTTACTTTCACGAGTTGATTCCATTTTTTTAAAGTTAAATCGGTAAACTCTACGAAATTTTATCACTCTTCAAACACGAGCTTGCTTTTTCTTCTGCGTGCGCGCCAGATGTTGCTCGAGCGAAGGTCGCCTTTGTATTTATTTTTTAAAGCAGATATAAGGGATCTGACTCTAATACTATCGGATTTTGACCCTTGGGATATTTCTCTAGCCAACCCAACAGTTCAAATTCCCCAACTAGAAACTTTATTTTTGGGGTTTTGGCCAGCTTTTTGGGATTCTGCCCCACTGCGCCCGCGCCGACGAGACGCGTTGTCTCAAAGGGAAATTGCCGCTGGCGGATGCGTGGAATCAAATAGGACATCGCGCGAGGCATTCTCCGCGTCGTCGTCGTCGTCGTCGTCGGGAGCATACCGACGACGCGGACATACGCGCGTGCTTATTAATAGCCGCCGCTTAACTCGATGGTTAACTTCGATGGGGAAAGATATGATCCGTCTCGCGCGAGTCACGATCGGTAACGGAACCGGTTCGCGGTCTTTTGTGTGACTCGTACTAGGCGTTATGCGCGAGGAAGTGAAAGCAACGCTCGCGGGACAATACGCGGCCGTGGACTGTCCTGTCGCAATGTCGAATGTCGAGCTCGATTGAGCACCGACGAACGATACCGGCGACAAAAAAAAAAGACTACTTTGACTTGCGTAATCCTCTTAGAGATCCTCCTTTGATTTATTCAACTCATTAGCGCGTAGACTGCTTTTGAAAGAGAATCGTATTTTTTTTGCAATCACCGCAAGAAAGATACTGATACATGATATCGTATCATAAACTCATGTCAGATCGCGCGAACAATTAAAGTTATATTTATAGAATGTAATTTACGCTTATAAAAGCGTAATTCAAGTATTTCACCTTGAAGTGAGAATACGATATAACGGTATTAAATCTCACATTCTTCAACGTAGATTATAAGAAATGTTACACTGTTCAACAAAAAAGCTGCACAAGAATGATATCGTTTCCCGTAGTTTTTTGGACACTGAATATGGTCCCCTTTACCAAATTGCTCTATCTCGTCATGATTTTGAGAAATTTGCAGTTAAAGTTGCAAAAAGAGCTATTTTAGTGTATCTTGGCATTACATTATATGACGTGTTGGAAAAGTTTTATTGTAATCAAAATTAAGTATGCTGTTAGGACTTTTAATCTTTAAAAGGAATTTTTTGTGTCGATTATGGTTAAATTAAAAATAGTCGAATTTTTACTTTTAAATTCAAATTTTAATGAAAAATTCCTGACAATAAAATGAGGATCCTAAGATGAAAAAATGTCGAGATGATATTTTTTAAATGAGAAGCATTTACAATAGAGAGTTCGAAGCGATAGTCAACTGTAAATTAGAAAGTTAATAGCGGAGAATATAGCGTGATAACGTTCGAAGCGGCAATTGCACAGCAGTCTACGATTGTCGTGACTTAATCGCTATCTGAAATAACTTCTATTAAAGGAGATGTTGAGTCCTCTCGATAAAAAAATGTCACGAATGATCGTGCTCGAAAAAGTAACGACGGTCACTCGATCGATTTAGAAATGTTAATGGACCGACAAGGAGTATGTCACTGGACTTGCGCGACGTAAAAAATTAATTATTAATATCCGAAACGTGTTCCAGGTGGCAAAGAAATCAAACGTACGTGAGTTAGAATATTTGTGAGACAGCCCGCCGATATAACTTGATAAGAGCTACCGTTTTGCGTGTCGGTTTCAAGTTTCCAGTTTCATCAAGCACGTCGATCGTTACTCGATGACTGGCTCTTAGGATACTAATTAATTTTAATACTGGTTTCGAAGAGAGATAAATGGCCGACTTTTCCGTTCCAGAATTTTGTTCCGGTCTGCTGAATAGCACATATTTGATTTTGATAGCTGGGCAATACAATTTTAGTCTTCTCTAATAATTATACAAGCCGAATAATTTTAACAATTTTAATAATAATTATTTAATTTTGCTCGTGAATGAAGTCGAAACGATCGAAATGTTTAAGTGGCGTTTCTACGTGAACAAATATGATATAAAACGATATATAATTAAGATGATAAATGTAATATATTAAATTGACAAATGTAATATTAAATTCCGATCTCGAGATAAACGATTGCTGCGTGAACTTTGTTATTTAAATGATTTCAAATTCGTGTCAACAATATTCTACAGTCATCGTATGACAAGAGATTGTATCTCTGATCCCTGATTGAAATTCTTTTCCAGAGGGTAAGGTCGAGGTGTCGAGGGACGGCAAATATCTCAGCACTTTGCAACACGGTAAGGTGCTGGGTGAGCTCGCGATTCTTTACAATTGCAAGAGGACAGCGACGATCACTGCTGCGACTGATTGCCAATTATGGGCCATCGACCGGCAATGCTTCCAAACCATTATGATGAGGACCGGCCTCTCGAGGCAGGCCGAATACACGGACTTCTTAAAGAGGTAAACCAGCATGCTTTTTTATTATCCTGACGGAGTTCGACCTAATGCCGTCAAGTGCTGCCCCGAGTAAATGGATGTTTTCTTATTCCGATGAACTTTGACTTGATCATTGTTGTCTTTTGGTATAGATGCTGTATTGAACAAAATTCCTTGATAAAATTGTTTAAATTTTCCAAAAATTATGTCATTATTTTAGTATATCCTTTCATGTTTTGAGAGTTGAATATTCTTTAAATAAAAATTTTAAAACTACATTTATAAAAGTTATATTCTTTCGCACACGTTTCTGATAAGAAAGATAACTTTCGAAAAATAGTAATAACTTTAATGCGACAGACAGTAAAATACGATGTCATCCAACGTTTACTTAATGATTCAGTTTACAGCAAAACTATCGCAAATGATTAATAAGGCGCCACTAAGAGATAAATTCATGTAAATTCACATATTTTTTGTGCATCTAAGTCAAATAATGTGATGTACCAATATTTCATTATCCAGATTATTATTATTATTATTATTATTTTAAGTAATATCTACGATTGGGAGTTATAATATTTTTCGTCAAGAGAAATGATAGCTTTGTGTGTAGTAACCTATTATGAGAAAATATCTTCTAATAAAAACTTATAATTGAAATAGTTTGACGCTGTATACCTTCAATTGACGCATGATTTTACGTTTCAGCGTGCCGATTTTCAAAAACCTGCCTGAGGAAACTCTAATCAAAATTTCGGACGTTTTAGAGGAGGTACGAGTTGATTCTCTTGGCAAAACATATCTTTTGCTACTTTTGCTATATCTGGATTATATAATTGTAATTTATTTCATATTCACAGACGTTTTACAACAATGGGGATTATATAATAAGACAAGGAGCCAGGGGGGACACATTCTTCATCATCAGTAGGGGACAAGTACGCGTAACAATAAAGCAGCCCGATACAACGGAGGAGAAGTATATTAGAACTTTAAGAAAGGGCGACTTCTTCGGCGAAAAGGCTTTACAAGGGTGAGCATAATTAATGCTATTATTTTTAACTTTTATGTAATAGTTTTCCTTATTGTGAAAAAAATTGAAATCCCATGTCATTTGTACTGTCTTTTGTTGCAGTAAATTTGGCTTGGGTCAAGTTTATACTATTGTTTTTCAATAAAATATTAAAAATTTGCACTCTATAAATTCAGCAAGATTAACACAAATATATGCTAATTTATTTCACTGTTATAGAGATGATCTCAGAACAGCTAATATTATCGCTGATGATCCAGAAGGAGTGAGCTGTTTGGTAATAGACCGCGAAACGTTTAATCAATTAATCTCATCCTTGGACGAAATTCGAACGCGATACAGGGACGAGTTGGTGGAACGTAGGAGGTGACTATATCTTTTGTTAACTATATCAAAATTAGAATCATATAGATAAGTATTAACTGGATTGATATAGATCGAGCTATATAGATTATGTAGTATAGTTATCGTTTATTCATCGAGTTAACAATTACATTGCCGCGGGCCGAAGCGCGTACATCGAGGCTCCGTACGGAACTGCCTGATACTCCGGAATTCGGGGTTTGCCCCTTCGGTTTACGCTGTTGCTGATACTCGGCCTCTTAACTTCTATATAGGAATACTATACTACAGATTACACTCATTATTATATGTCAATTATGTTCCACGCTTAGCATTAGGATGGGACAGTAAACTGTACATTCCAAGTAAGTTGATTAATAAAAATAAAAATAGATATGTAAAAACAAAAATAGATATATCAGTTTATTGTTAATGTCGATAAAAAATTATCGATATTATCAGTAAATTGAATTAAAAAAAAAAGCAGCGAGGAGAATAAACTTTTTATAACAGAACTAATTCGTACTGATCAAAAGTATATTCAAATCTTGCGATTTCTTTAGATTAAACGAGGAATTCCGGGATGTACGGTTACAAGACCTTCGGACTATTGCGACTCTCGGCGTGGGTGGTTTCGGAAGAGTTGAATTAGTTCAAATTGCCGGAGACAGCACACGATCCTTCGCTCTGAAGCAAATGAAGAAGGCTCAGATTGTCGAGACGCGACAGCAACAGCACATTATGTCAGAAAAGAGGATCATGAGTGAAGCGGATTGCGATTTTGTAGTCAAACTTTTCAAGACTTTTAAAGATCGAAAGTACCTCTACATGCTGATGGAAGCTTGCTTGGGTGGCGAGTTATGGACCGTTCTCAGGGACAAGGGACATTTCGACGATGGTACTACGCGCTTTTATACTGCATGCGTTGTGGAAGCATTCGATTATCTGCACTCCAGAAACATCATCTATAGAGATCTTAAACCGGAAAACTTACTTTTGGATAATCAAGGGTAAGAATACATTCATCTGTGTAATAATGAAGTATTATTTCAAAAAAATTAAGGAATTTTTACGGACATATTAAGATATTATTATTTTCAATACATCGAAAAACAGATGCTCCGTAGTACTTAGCAGATGGATTTAGATTTCATTGTATTATTATTATTATTATTTTTTAGATATGTTAAACTTGTGGATTTCGGTTTTGCCAAACGGTTGGATAACGGAAGGAAGACGTGGACTTTTTGTGGTACACCAGAATACGTGGCACCGGAAGTCATTCTAAATAAAGGTCATGACATAAGCGCCGATTATTGGTCCCTTGGCGTTCTCATGTTCGAATTACTTACGGGTACGCCTCCTTTTACCGGCGCTGATCCAATGAAGACGTATAACATTATCTTAAAAGGAATCGACGCCATAGAATTTCCCAGATCCATCACGCGTAACGCAATGGCGCTCATCAAAAAGCTTTGCAGGTAAATTATGATATGCTTTTACGTATTAGAATATTTCATATATATTCTTGGATAAATATTTATAGCATAACAACATGTTTGTTGACTGCAATACGAATGTTGAACATTCAAATTTCTCGAACAATAAACAAATTGCTCTGTGTGTTTTCAGGGATAATCCGGCAGAACGTCTTGGATATCAAAGAGGCGGCATCAGTGAAATACAGAAACACAAGTAAATATATTTCTTAGCATTTTAAGGATATAAAAGAATATCATAACGATTTATTTTTATGAATCCATTACAGATGGTTCGATGGCTTTAATTGGGAAGGTCTGAAAACGAGGACTCTGGAGCCCCCAATACTACCCCGAGTTCAAGGCTCTACAGACACTGCGAATTTCGACGCTTATCCAGCTGATTCCGATCCACCGCCACTCGACGATATTTCCGGTTGGGATAATGACTTTTAACGCAAAACGTTAAGGGACTTCTATTTAATATTCGCGTTTTTACTAGCAGGAAATTGTAATAGGACGTAACGATCTCTCGATCATACGAGATAATTGGCGACACCTGCATTTATTTATACTTCTCTCATACTACGTGATATACAGATTACAGTCGCATGTTATCATATTTTTACATTTTTTTGTCATATCTCGCAGTATAATCGTGATTCGAACGAAGAAAACTGCACTGTGATAAAATTTAGAATTTTTATGAATTTCGGATGATATTAGCAAAAATTTAAAAAGAAAGCTTTAGTGCTGCGAATCTTGTATTTATGTCGCGTCTAGCGGGCTCTAGAAATATCTTCTCCAGTGTTACACATTGTAATAGGATACGTATGCAAGTGTCAAGTGCCATTATTACCTCGAAGAGGTAAATTCATACATGTCATACTTGTGCTCAGAAACGCGGTCACACGCAAGAAACAGTCAGCTCAAGTCCAAGGGACCTCTTGCCATCCATTTAACTTGTCAGAATGTGCATGTAGCTCGATCGGTCAGATGTTAAATTTTTTATAGCAAGTTCATTGTTGTTTGATTTACTTTTTAGAGTTTATTGTAATAATTATATTTTAATTAATTATAAATAACATGACTATTGTAAATAATGAATTATAAATATCATATAAATTTTAAATGTGGATTGTATATTATGCAATATACATAAACCAATACTACCTTTTGAACATAAACAAAGTTTTATTAATAACAACTGTAGGTGTGGCTCCAAGAACCAACCAATTTCGTTTTCTTCAGTGACTTGTATCATTTAGTCACTTTTATAATAGTAAATGATAAAAAGAGGGAAAGAAATTATATAAATTATTTTATTATACTTGCGAAAAGCGTTATCTCATATTATAAATAATATAGCAAAATACTTGAGAATAAGATTCAAATATATGGCGTACTGTATCTTATTATTTGAAAAAATTAACTTGGCTGGTTCTTTCTCTTTTAGCCAGACCTCCAATTGTACCGCATATACATAAACGCGTTTATTGACTTTGTCTATAGGTACATATAAAGTTCTCATATTTCGAAGAATGGCGAATGAAAGGTGAAAATACTATGAACAATGTTTCAACACTTTAATAAAATTACGAAAATTTAATATCGTTATTTCTCTAGCACTTAAATAGTTATGTAACAAATTATTTGTCTTAAAACGTGCGACAAAGAAAACAGCATAAGTGCAATTATATAATAATTTCTTTATGTTTTTTAGATGAGAAAAAAATTAAGTTTGAAAAGTTATTATTCACGAAAGAGAAAAAAAACGCTATTTATACTAATAATAATGGAAAAGAAAAGTGTATATGATAATAAAAAAATAAGATAAAATGAATGAATAAAATCAGTCAAATGGGAAATAATTGATTTGTCTATGGACAAACTATGTAATTCAATTCAAAATTTAATCGTATCATTGCGTATTATCCGTGCTTTAGACTCGTATTGGTCTCGGATTAAATTTAACAGAAGATCAACTTTATTATAACAAATCACGTAGTCACATAATGCTAATTACAGCGCTGATCTGTATACGAGACGTTTTAATACAGTCGATTCTCGAACAGTAACCAAAGAAAAAGAAACAAACTTGATCATCAAAATAAACAAATATTGACGTTTTCGGCCATCAGGCGAGTTTATATGCCTAATAATAGTTTTATGAATTTTATACATTTCGCCTTTATGTGTTTTTGAACCACACGCCGATTACTACCCAGTCTTGAAACGTATAGATTGTGCTAAAGCTGGAAATGTAATATGATATAAAATTAATGACCAATTTAATATTATATGATACTAATAAACATCTTATAAGTTTATAAGAAAATTGCGAAAAATATCTTGATCTAAGATTCAAACCCAGACCTTCCTACTAATATAAGTATCAATGTTTATTGACGACAATATTCATATCAATATTTATTTATTCTGTGTTATTACGTATATCAATCACTATAAGTGTTAATAATCCTCTCATTGGTTAATAACTGGTTCTAATTCAAATGAAAACATTTAAATTAATTTTTTTATAATAATTATAGATTACGTTTACACGTCACTAATCGGGTTTAATAACATCCATAGTTATAACTTTTCTGTCATACGAAGATCTCCCCTGCATTCACGTCAGAACTTTTCAATAAAACGTTTAATTTCAAAGATTTGCAAAAATACCATGAAATAACAAACCTGTTATTGATGTGGCAATGACTATTTCTGTAGAATTCTCGGAGATCACTTTTGCAATTATACGTTATCTGATACTCGGACGTGGTTTGGCAGTAAATAAGTAAAAAAATATCAAAATGCATGGAGTGCTCATAACTATTTAGTTAAATATAATAGACAAGAAATATTTTCTCTCACAAGACAAAAAATAATTCTTCAACATGCTAGATCAATCAATAAACATTACTCGATTTCCACTGAAGGTGATAATAACGAATCAAATAATTTTAATAACTTTACATTTGATTCTACTTGTCAAGCCGACGACACTTGGTTTGGTTTAATACTAAATTCGAATGAATGGGAACAAATTAAACAACTTCAATCAAGGAACAAGAGATCTAATCACATGTTGACAATATCGTCTATCATGCGCACACATTTTTGTTAGAGACGATGTAAACACATCCTCCGAGAGAAGACATTTTATCAAGAGCACCAGCAATTGTAAGTTAAAACATGTGATATATAACGTTTTCAAAAGGTTTGTTGATACAGAACTATCATCTGTCATTGATGAGCTGTTATATACGTGTCAAAACTCAAGATAGTGGTCAAATTCATTTTTCAGCCGTTCTTTAAATGGAAAAAAGCAATTACAAAACGATGTTGAAATTTACAAGAAAGAATGGTAAAAGAAAATTTATGTTTCGGAGACATTGATGTATCAATAATAAAATAGCTTTATTAAATGAACAAGTAACGTTTCGACGTGCGAAAATAAATAGAAAAACGATATAACAATTTTGTATAGCAACTTGCCAGCAACTTATGTTGCGGTCTAAAATCGTCTGATTCAAGATTCGAGCTGTGGCTGTCATGTTGCTGTAATAATTCATAGGATCACACAATGCTGTCATATTGCTGGCAACGCGAAGTTTGATGCTGTTCTCTTACCAACAATTTGCTGGCAATACATACATCCAACGTTGCCTGCGTGTTGCTTCAAATATTAAATTACTCGAAATCAATTGAAGCAAATGTACGGCAAGTTGTCAGCATCCATAAGCAATCACAGGTTTGCGCAATTTTGCTCAGACACGTTTTGCTATCTGGGAATTTTCGTAGCCTTTAATAATCTCCTGTATAATCCTCTCCTTATTCCTCCTTGTTTTGATCCTCTGTAACCTCTGAACAGGCATAGATTTACAATGTTATCAATGTCATGTTACAATGTTATTCGTTTAATTTTTTTAAAATTACACTTCATAACTCTTCATACAAAATATAAACAATTCTATATAAAAACTCTGTTTAATTTATCTATTTTGGCTGAATGCATAGTGCAAGAATAATTAATTAATTACAATTATCTGAATTACTCACCAATCTTTTCAATTGCACTTCAAAAATCTTCATATGAAATACAAACAATTTCATACAGAAGTTTTTTAAAAAAACGTTTATTTCCGGCCAATATCGATGGTCCTTTGTTGAATCCAAAGTCGTATGAAAGTCGGATGACGCAGTACTAATCAAGTATGAATTGCGAGGTATAAAGTCGGAAATTTGTGTCTCCGACTTAATTCTCCGAGTGTAACGTATCGCTGCGTGTCCGCAGTGTTGAAGTCGTCTCGAGTCCGTAGAGTTCGTTAAAGCCCAAAGGATTGTGCGAATCAATCCTTCCCGCGGGAACCGGGAACGAGGATCTACCCGTCGACAAATTTTTGCGCCATATTCACGAGACATCCGAGCTCGAGAAGAAAGAAGAAGATCGACCAATTACCGTGAACCGTGAAGGATCGTCATGCATTGCGTTCTCCCCGGCTACGCGCGATTGACCAATCAGCCAGTCGCGTTGCTGACGGTGGCAGCGTAGTTGCCAATGTAAGCCAATGTTGCCATTCTTGCCTCGCATCGCGAATCGTGATCACAGTCTGCCGGATTCTCTCTCAGTCGACCCAGTTGGCTCGGTCGGGTGTGGTGTGTCTTGGAAGGTTTGTCGTAAGGAGGCACGAAAGATTTGTGCGGGACGGTCGAATGGTCTCAGTGCACTCAGTAATAAGTACTAAACGGACAAGCTTGACGAAGAATGTAAGTGACAAACCGTTCGGTACTGCGTCGGCGTTCCTCGTGAACTCGCGCGCGAGGTTAACGATATAACGATCCACCATGTTCGATACTTATGAGATTTTTATCGCGGACAGTAGCCCGG
Organism: Temnothorax nylanderi; assembly: GCF_030848795.1. Lineage (NCBI taxonomy): Eukaryota > Metazoa > Arthropoda > Insecta > Hymenoptera > Formicidae > Temnothorax > Temnothorax nylanderi. Next base: position 1,365,983 of record NW_027249090.1, on the reverse strand, counting down.
GCTCCTCGCCGATCTCTCCCGTGAGAACCGGTAATTTCGAGACCTTTCGCGGCGAGAGGGGGAGGGGGAGGGGGAGGGGGAATCACCACTGGCGGTTCGATTCGATCTCGCGCGTTCGTTAAATCGTTACGTGTTACGTCAGAGTCTGTCGACCTTCCTCAAGGGTCTCTGAACTCTGAGGAGGGAAAATGTCGAGGTACGGACTTACGGCCGTTCCCCTCGTCGCACTTCGTGTGCACGATGTAGGCATTTATTTGTTTCGGCGATCGTACACGGTTGTACCCTTGGATCGAAGAGATTCGATAGAGTGTGCTTTCGTCCTCTCACAACGACGCAGAGATGCGCTCGAATCCGCGTGGTCGTACACCTATGCGCGGAAAAAAAAATCAACCAGTTAAGTTGTTATGGAATAGAGGATACATTAGGCCTCTGTTCTTTTCAGCCGAACTTCCGCACGGTTCATCTTTCCTCCTTTTCTTTTCACGTTGGAGAGAAAAAGAGATAAGAACCGTGTAAGTAGGTCAGCTAAAAAGAATCAGGCCTATCACCAATGGTGTTACCGATGTTTGAAGCATGGCGGTCTTGAGATTAGACGGCGATTGGTTCTTCACGCTTGTATACGACCGCGCACGAAGAAATCGACCAATCGAATTTCCGAGAAAAGACACCAATGTCGCGTTTTTCGTATTATTAAGGAAGATTCCCCCTAAGAACAAAAAAAACAAAAAACAAAGCGGAAACATCGACTGTTACCAACGAAACTTCCATCAGTTGGTTTCTGCTTTTTTTTTTAACTCGACGACACACGTGGGAACGTGATCTCGTCAATAATAAAAAAGTTCACGCGGAATGGATAGAACGAAAAGGGAAAAGTTTTACGTGAAATTACATGATCGATCCCCAAGGAATGAATTTGCTTATTTTTCACGCCGTGAAAAAGTTAAATTATACTAACTTTAAAAGTCATTACTTTTGTGAATTCAAAGAACGATTTTTGTTACGGTAAAAAAAAAGAATATATACTTGGTGCATTTTTTCTTTTACATTTTTGTGTTTTTAAGCGATTCTGTTTTTCTCTCAAACAGTTTGCAGCAACAATTTACATATCTTTGCTGTAAAAACACCATAAGTATGAATCCTAGACGATCTACGCATTCATATTTACGCAATGTTTCTGGCGCCAATACATAAATTGATTTCAGCAACACGTTTGCATGATTTTGCACACTTACGTTTTGCTATCACTGCTATCAGGGAACATTTTAGCTAATAAAATATCAAGATAATCAAAAGTTCAGTTACAAATTCTGTTTAATGTGATCAGTATATATTTTTGTAGGGGAGACCGGGGCACCATGAGCCACGGGGTACCATGGGTCATTGGCTACGTTTACACCCTGAATTTAGGCCGCGGTCTATACCTCAAATTCGACCTAAATTATTTAGGCCGCCTGCTGTAAACACTTGATAGGCGACCGGAACTGGCTTCAGGTCAGGCCGCGTATTTTAGTGACCCGACCTGAACATGGATTTCGATAATTTTGATGTAAACGTTTACAGCAGTGATGAAGAATTTAAGAAAACATAAAGTATTTCGACGTAGATCGAATTATTTTGATGAGTTGGATGATCTCGATTTCTTTTCTAAATTTCGACTATCAAAGCCGACAGTCGAAAGACAGAACAATGTATATAAATTAATAATAATATTATTAATATTTTCTTGCTAATCGTAATAGCTAATCCGAGGACTGATATTTCAAGATAAATAGACTTGTTAACGGTATAATTCTCTACAGCAAATGGATATCAATACATCCGTTATCTATTACTTACATTTTCGTGGTCAAACTTTTTTTCATGCTCTCGTAGTAACTATCGTTGGCTTATGTGTAACAAATTCTCTGTACTTATTTATGGTATTCAATTTATATTCTTTTGTATCGTCTCGATTTCTGCTTTTTTAAAAACTTTAAAACTAAAACTTTTATCTTCAACATTATTCTTGATTTATTGTATTTATCTATAGCAAATGTGTGAACTATGGACATCTATATATCTATATTACATAAACTATAGTCTTTTTCTAAGTTGTAATACATCAAAAATTTTTTCATGGGTAAAGGTTTACTGAAGGTCGATTGCCTCTCGGAAGGCGGACGCCAGGTCACTTCTGACTCAGAGTAAAGTTTCTCTTGTTATAAATCAAATTTTTACATTAGAATGTTATTTAGGCTGCGGCCCACTTAACACTACAAATACTTTGAAGCATTCCTCTTCTCTTTTCTTTTAGTGAAGAAAGAAGGAGAAGAAGAATGTTTCAAAGCATTTTTAGCATCAAATGGACTGCAGCCTTACTTTGATTTTTGTTTAGGGCTCAAGTTACAAGACTCCTTGAGCCGCACAGCCTGAAGCAAAACAAAGTCAAGGCATAATTCACGAGTGATCCGGCGTCAGCTTTCCGAGGGTTAACTGACAACAAACATTACATTGGGTTTGTTTCATATTGCCGAATTAGCTGCACTAGTTCAGAGTTTATCTTTTTTATCTCCACATTGGAAGGCAAAAAATAGCTTTGTCGGCAATTTTATCGCTATCGCTATCGCCTAGCATTGTGTAAGGGGTTTTATCTGCATTTAGCAGGGTTATGCGGTAAATTTAATTCAAGATTATATCTACATGGATTGTTTACGTATTGTTACATTATGTTTACACGAACCTTTTTCCATGCAGACAATATAATTAATATAAATTATTATAAATTGAATGATTGATTGATTAATTGATAAATTTCTTTAAACTGTATTTTTGTAAACAGGCCTACAAAAATAAGAAATAGTTTTAGATTAGATTAGATGCATTTCAGTTATAATTTATTTATTAACCGGTTAACTGGTGGACCCGAAATGAACGTTTTGTTCCAACTGATGAGAGGGAATAATTTCGTATCAAATTCTTTTTGTATCAAGTTTAATGTAAATCCGTTGAAAATTGGCAGAGCTATTCATGGTGTTTATATATGAGTCATTACCAGTGAACTAGTTAATTATATTTTTACAGTACTATTTGCTTCTTTTCTAATCTTTTTTTATAGTGTTACTCTTTCCTACATCACTATTTTCTTGATATTTTATTACTGTTTCTACAAACATTCCAAAATTGTCCTAGGTAGTGACTGAGTCCAAACTTTTAAGTGGCCGTTATTTAATTTACAATGAAAAATTCGCAACTTTTTTTATTTTTGAGCGTTACTCTTATTTCTCATATTACGTACAAGAGGCAACGTAATATTTTTAAATAACATATTTTTGAATGAGTAAAAAACTGTCTTCTTGATTAAATTTTATTCAGGTGACGATGCACTTAGCAACAGATGTTAGTAGTTTGACCTGAGTCGCAGGTATGTTCGCTACGACAAGAACTACGAAACAGTTCAACATGTTTTTGGGAGAAGTTTAGAAACTTTTTTTTTTTCTTTAAAAGGGACATGAGAGATATGAAATGCATAAAAAGAAATAAAGGTCTAAACAGGTAAAATTAGGTCTATAGATCAAACGGGATGCTAGACGTTATTTATTAGAAAACCATTTAAAGGAATAAAAGAAAAATTCAAAAAAAATTTCAAGAATATTAGGAGTTTTATGATAGCGATTGTGGCACGTAACAATTACAGCGAATTGTGCTAAAAGAGATTGGCTAAATTTTTTTTCCTTAAATTTTTACATAATAAAATTAATTAAATTTTTCGCATGTCAACCCTTATTTTATTACATATATATATATAAAGAGAAAATGCGCTGTAAATTTTTTCTTTAATTGTTCAAAATTAGTAAACAAACGTATAAGTCTGTAAATGTTGTTAAAAGTTGAATTATATTGTTGTTCAGGATCTATGTATATATATATAGCTTTTTTTATATTTGTTAATCCACGTATCAAAGAGTCTCGGATATGTTTTATCTAAATCTATACTATCGAGAGATGATATTCGAAACGATTATTTCGACCGCGAAGGAACAATACGCGATCTCGTTTTTGTGATGATTCAACATGAGGAGTCTTGTTCTGCTAATGCAGCGAAAAGTGATATGGCATTCCTTTTACTTTCGCACATATTAAGTTTATTCTCCAAGGCTTTTATACTTTTCATCGTTCCCCTTTTTATCTCCAGTATCTAATTACACATATATCTATTACTATTTTAAGTACAAAATGTATAACAAAAAGCGACATAAAGAGCAGACCTAAAATAATCTCTTGGAATGTTCCGTGTTTACCGGAATATCTCGCGTTCTCGGAAGATTTCAGTTAATATACGCTCATGCGGATAATCATCAGAATCGAAGACACGGGGAATTCAGCCGACAATCTAAATCAATTGTTGATTGAAGAGGGCCGAAATTTAAAGATTGAAAATTGTTCCAATAAAATTCAAGCATTGAAAATTTTAGAGAGACGTAAGAGAGAAGACGTAGAGAGAATTGGTCTTGAGTTAATTTGTTAGTTTTTTTGAACTAACAATAAATGAACTTTTCTTGCTGTTATGATACTTTGTCCGATAAATTTAAAGAATAAAAGTGAGAATAAAAGGCACTATTTTCTTCGAAATTTATTCAAATAAAGACGCAACTGCGCATATACTACAAAGAGACTTTTCTACCAAGCGAAGCTGCTGTTTTCGAACCGAATGAGAGAAAAAGAGAATTAAATCTCTTGGCGAGAATCCTCGAGATAAAAAAGTACCGTGCTTTTTTTTTTTTAAAGAGAATGAAATAAATATTACCGGTTAAAACAGTTTCCGTATCAACTTCTAAAATAAAAAAAAATAAAAACGAAAGCTAGTGATCAACAGACAATGGATCTATTGGAATTTATGGCGTTATATCAGAAAAAGTGTGTTTATTGCCTAGCAAAAAACGAAAGAAAACATTTGAAGCTTTAAGATCTTGAGATGAAAGATTGCGACACGCACACACATTCGCGCGCACATTCGCGTGCGCACACTCACATACTGCACACGAGTTGTTGGTCTATCCTTGTTGAGTCTCTATAATAGGTTAGGGTTCAGAGTGTTATAATCGTGGCAAAAGAGATACTGCGGAATGTAAACGTTATTACAAAAAAAGTTATCTGTTATTAAAAACTTCATCTGCAAACGAGGTTGCTAACTTGTTTAAAAATTTACAAAGAAAAATAGGGATACGCGGACATAAAAGTTTTATACTCATATATTTGGATATTCGATGTGGCGCAAAATTATTTTATTTTCTAAGTAGAGACTGATATTCTCCGGTATACCTATTTTTCTAGTTATTGTTTGGAAATAAATCGCGAACATTTAGATAATAAGTGAAGTAATCGAATTTCTAAGTATTTGTAATATTGGTATACGAGTATTATTTTATATCTGTTCTATAAATTGCAGAATACATCCTCTTCAAAATGGATCCTAATAACAGGCCCCCTAATGGGAAAGGACGCGGTTCTTTCTTGTTGGAGATGATGAAACACAGAGCACAAAGCGAACGTGCTCAAGCAATGTCCCATTCTGTAGAAACACCTAGCGTTTCATCGACTGATCAGACTACAAGATCGATTGAACAGGCATCAAGATCGTCTGAAGGATATTCATCTCAAAGCTTAGCCAGCTCAAGTAGCAGTGGAGGTCGCGGACGTGCGCAATTAGTTAGTTTGTTAAAATCAATGAGTAGCAGTGAATCGGATTCCAGAGAATCCTCTTCATTAGCAATGGGTCACGGTCGAGGCTCTCTCTCAGGTTTAATAAAGAAACTTGGGTGAGTGGCAAGTTTTGCAATCTCTGAATTATACATTGTAAATGCATGTTTACAAAGCACATGTTCAACGTTCTTTTCAATTCCAGCAAACCAAGTACATCCGTGCAAGAAAGTATTGAAAAGGATTCTGCGAGAGTTTTAGGAAAGTTAGCTGATATTTCCGTCTATGATAATCCGCCCGTATCCGACGTACAGCCTTCTGAGGATATCGCACCGATATGCCGACATGGCAAAAGTGGAACGAAGTAATTCATGGTTTATAATTTTAAGAACACACGTCCTTTTCTCGACCTACTTAGATAATTTTTTTTGGCAAATTTGGATTATATAGGTTACACAATGTAGGTAATTTAAAAAAAAATAGTAACATGATTTCTATTTGAGTTGTTTGTTTTAATAGCATAAAAATATAAAAGCATGCCGTTATCACGTATGTCGAGAGAGGGATGGATATATTATTATAATTTAATATAACAGTAATTAATAACGCCTATTTTGCTTTGCAGAGTAGAAACATTTGCCAATTATATAGATCTGAAAATAGAACCTGGAAAAGGTCTATTTCAGTACGAAGTTAAATTTTCGCCAGAAATAGATTCAATAGGTTTACGCCGCAAACTACTTAATCAACATTCCGCCATTTTAGGACGAACAAAAACATTTGATGGAGTGGCGCTTTATTTACCAATAAAATTGTCACAGGAAGTGAGTTTAAGCTATGATAAAAGTAAAACTATTAATATACAATGTGCATATAACATTGATAAATAATTATCATATTTTCAGGTTTCTCGTTATAAATCGGAACATCCAATGGATGGTTCACAAATAACTCTTACAATTATTTATAAGAAGAAACAGTCGATGAGTGAAAATACTCAATTTTTCAATGTTTTGTTCAATCGTATCATGCGTGCACTTAGTTTAGTTCGTATTGGTCGACAAAATTTTAATCCAAAGTGCGCGCATGTCCTGCCTGAACATCGATTAGAAGTGTGGCCTGGTTACGTGACTGCCGTAAATGAGTACGAAGGTGGTTTAAAATTGTGTTTAGATGCCAAACATCGAGTGATGCGGACGGAAACTATACGAGATTTAATGTAAGACAATAACGATTGAATAATTTACAGTTGACCAAATTTATTTTGTATAATTACCTTGCAGAAGAGAGATTTATCACAAAACACAACATAATTATAAAGATGCTGTGATAAAAGAGATAATTGGTACAAGTGTATTGACGCGATATAATAATAAGACATACCGTATAGATGACATCGCGTGGGATAAGACACCAAGATATGTGTTCTCTAAAGGTGATGAAGAAATGTCTTTGATCGATTATTACAAGTCGCATTGGAATATCGAGATTCAAGATCAACGGCAACCACTTTTAGTACATCGCGGTACAATTAGAACAACAACTGGCGAGGTTCGTGGTTTCATGATATTCATGCATATTACTATTGTTACGATACTGTTGACTATGTCACTTGAAATTCGTTATTGCCATCAAAAAAATCGTTTGAATACAATAGAAGGAGGAAAGAGTAATTCTTCTGGTGCCGGAATTGAGCTATGCAGCAGGTCTTACTGATAATATTCGCAATAATTATACTATGATGAAAGACTTGAGCATAGTTACGAAAATGTCACCAGACCAACGTCGAGAAGTGATTAGGCGATTTGTAGAAGAGGTAGAAAAGAATGAAGTGACTCGGGAATTATTATCAGAATGGGGTTTGCGTATGAACAGTGATATAGTTCAATTTACTGCAAGATGTCTCGATCCTGAACAGATACGTTTCGGGAAAGGCAAGACACATGTGCCAGACAGACCTGCAGACTGGAGCAGTTATGCAGTAAGAAATCCCATGTTACGCACTGTAAGTATATTGAATAACAATTATCTGGGAATTGACAAACTAATACGTGGTGAATGATCTTGTACAAATATTTGTTACATTACATGTCTCTTTTGCGTTTTAGCCTAATTTGACCAGATGGCATATTGTATACTGTACAAGGGATGAAACTTATGTAACAGATTTCTTAAAAATTCTGCAAAACGTTTCAAGATCGATCAGTATGCAAATTCAAGAGCCACGAAAGGTTTCTCTAAGGGATGACAGAACCGAGACTTATCTGCGAGAAATTCAAAATAGCATCAGCAATGATATCGAATTAGTAGTCGTCGTATTTCCGACCAATCGCACTGATCGCTATTCTGCAGTAAAAAAGTGAGACAATTTTCTTCCTTTACTTTTTGTGATTTAATGATCTTATTTGTCTTTGCACATGAATATACTGTATAACAATATATTGTACAAGTATATCAATCAATAAGCATCGAGTGTGTCTTGGACATATCAAGCATTATATGTTTTGGAAATTTAATCATTCATATAACAATAACTGAAGATAAATCTGGAAAAGTATGTTTTTTTTTACTATTCTATTACATTTACAGACTATGCTGTGTACAAAAAGCTGTACCATCACAAGTCATCATCGCGAAAACGATTTCTAAGCCTCCTAAATTGAAAAGTGTCACAGAAAAGATAGCACTTCAAATCAATTGTAAACTAGGAGGAGCACTTTGGACCGTAACTATGCCGTTGGTAAATAGAAAACTTCTACTTTATCATATACTTTAATTTATATATTTATTTTCTTCGTTCAACAAATTCTATTATTGCATGCATAACAGAAAAACAGCATGATTTGTGGTATAGACGTTTATCACGTCGGTACAGGAGGAGGTGCAAAAAAAAGCGTAGCAGGATTTATCGCTTCTTTAGATTCTCAATTGACCAAATGGCATAGTAGAATTTGTATGCAGGCCTCTAAGCAAGAATTGGTGGATATGTTACAAGTTTGCCTTACTTCAGCCATTAATGCATATCACAAGGTAATTAATGCATTATGCACCTTTCAAAGAACTTCTTTTCATTGATTCATGATAATAATGTTATGTTGTCAGTATAATGGATGTAATCCAGAGCGTATAATTATATATCGTGACGGAGTTGGTGATGGAGATCTGGACTATGTCGAAAACTATGAAGTAAAGCAACTATTGGCAACATTTAATCGCATTGCGCCAAATTACAAGCCACAACTCAGTGTAATCATCGTTCAAAAACGTATCAATACGCGGCTATTCGTCAGACAGAAAGTAAGTATTGCGCTAGAATTTATATGATAAGATTAGCAGATATATTGCGTTTAATGATATAATTTTAATTGACAATTGAAAATGCTTTTAATTCGCAGGGGGAGAGAGGGGGAGGAGATTTAGGCAATCCTGGACCAGGAACCGTTGTTGATTCTTGCATAACGAGGCGAAATTATTACGACTTTTTCCTCGTGCCACAAAATGTGCGACAGGGTACAGTAACTCCCACTCATTACATCGTTATTCATGATTCGTCCAACATTGAAACGGACCACATGCAACGACTAACGTATAAACTTTGCCACTTATATTACAATTGGCCCGGTACGATTCGTGTACCCGCTCCTTGTCAGTATGCACACAAACTTGTGTACCTGGTTGGTCAAAATCTTCTAGCTGAACCACACCAAGCCCTTTCAGATATTTTATTTTATTTGTAACTTCTTCACCATTATTTAATGTTATTTTGTCTCACAATTTGTCTTCTTCGTCTTCTTCCTTTCTTTTTTTCTTAAATGAAGAACAAATATCTTTACCGTTAGATAAATCAAATCGAACATTTCGGAAAAATCACTGAATATCACAAGAATGATTATATGATTCGATTGTGCTTCTGTAGAAGTCGAAGCAAATCGCTCGATGATGAATACCAATCTTGTGAAACTATGTGTACTGTACTTACCGTACGTATATGTATATATACGTGTGAGTTAAAGTAGTCCAAAGATTATATAGAGAAAGAGAAATATATATGAGAGACTACTACCAAGTATACTATGTGATAAAGCACTTGGAATATGTCTCTTCCATACTTAATTTATGTTATGTAGTTGACACTTGCATTTGTATTAACCTAGAAAGTAACAGTTGCTGTAGCACTCGGGTAAATATCAATGCAAGTTTGCTATTCTCAAATAGAATTTCATCTTGTTAACTGTATATACAGCTAAGAGCTTTTTTGTTGCAAAAAGACTAACAATTGTGTTTCATGTATTTGAGATTATTTTGACTTTTGTATCAATTATAATTTACGTAGCATTAAGAAGAGTTGGAAAGGCTTCACCTTAATTTTTGTATTATCAAAGTGGTTTTAGCAAAATCTTTCAAAATTATTCAATAATATTACAAAACAAATTGTCAAAATAAAGATTGTCAAAAAGAATAGCCTGTGCAAAAAAGCGATTGGTTTACTATTTTAGTATTATATTTTCCGTATTTACTTTGTTTTCTTTTTTGATTTATCTTCAGGCAATAAAACATGTATGATTTCATGATAATATTAAATTATTACTATTATTAAATGTTATTTTATAATCTAGATAAATGTTGTGTCTTTAATATAATTTTCAAAATTTATGTTTGCACAGTTGAACATAAACCATTCCGATAAAAGAAAGATCTAACAAGCTATTATATATTTTAGGAATCTTGTGCATTATTATACTTAATAGGTGCAAAAATATTTTTTACAACATGAAAATGTTCTTCAGTATTATTCAGTATTACATTTTATTTAATCATATTCAATAATAATTCAATTATAATTATAATGTATTATTATTATTATTTTTTAAGATACTTGTATGTAGGGCGCTAGACACTATATATAAATACACGCACATACAAAAAATTATCGGCTAAGAAGATAATGGAGTGTAATTATGTCCTAAATATGCCTTATATACTTTTTATATATAGTAAAAAGAATATTTTGTAGAATACTTTACAAAATTTTTCTACGAAACTATTGTCTGCGGTCAACTGTTATGATGTAATAATATTAACAAATGTTATACATCTAAAGAAAAAACTACTGTTCATATTTTCGAAATAACTGGTCTATATACTATTCCTTTATTAGCCTATTTAATGGCTTTGGTACATTTTCTAAACAACGTCCTTTATTTGCTTTAGCATGAATTTTTCGATCATTATTCTCAACTTTATTTTATTTACTGCTGCTAGTTTCGTAAACGAAAAATTTCCTTGTTTAACTACATTATCTGTTTTTTTTTTTTTTTTTTTTTTTTTTAAGAATATTTTGACTTTGTAGGGTGTACTTCACCCAAAATTATATTCCACGTGAGGTGTTTTTACACTCCAACATTATGTCTAAATTTTTATTGTTCTCTTTGATGATTTACAATTGAATAAAGGTTGATAATCTATAGCTTTTAGATAAAAATAAGTGCAAAAGTTGTTCTTTAATTGTGTAAACCAATTTGTGCATAGTAGATTTCTGAAGGTTGGGGCATATTTTACACCTCATGTAAGAACAATACAAAAACTAGAGGAAAATTATTTTTTATTGCAGCACGTACACAGTCATAGTATACGGCCAAAATTGTTCCATTGAAAATAATAGAATGAATGATATAATTTTTCAGTTTGACATTGGAAAGAAAATATTTAATTTTAATTAATTTTATTATTACAATAAGTACAACGAACTTAAAAAAAAATATGACGCATGTGATTACGTATTGTTTAACTTGCCATACATATGTAGTATTCGCATATAAAATATAAGTTCGTAATTAATCCATTCTGACACGTTTTTAAAACTCTAGCAAACCTTGGCCTGAAAAGATTTAAACAAAAATGAACCAAATAAAATTTCCTACATTCCACCGAGGGAAGACTTTCACCACTTCAAGCTTTCTTGCATCACATCGCTTGTTTGAAGGGTTTACAATGATAATCTTTGCGAGATTGGCTTTTCGCACGTTTACTCATTGATCGTCTCACACACGCACGTTAATTGAAATCGGCTAAAGTACAACTGGATTCTCTCTCCTTCCCGAGATAGAGCGGAGGAACGAATCTCTGCAAACTTTAACAAATTTATCCTACTTTTGCAAACGTTACGACAGTTGTCTCTCAACTAATATACTAATTCCCCGAAAAATGAAATTTTCACATACTAACGAATTGAACATTTTCAGACACGTAAAACGTATCAAATGCAATACATAAAAATGCGCACATGTCTGCTCATTTATATTATCAGATAACAGCCTTTGTTTACAAATTCATCCACGATCCGATCGTTCCACCTCGGGAAGGATCGAAAGAGCAACACACCGAATGGATTTCCGCGGGGGGAAAATATCGGGCTGCGCTTAATCCGTAGCAGTCGACGCGTACGTTCCTCGTGAAATCAAGTATGTCTAAATGGTGCGGGTGCGCGACCGCGCTAATCACTTCACCCATCCCACGTGATTAGCGGGTCGCGCGCTCCAGGATGCGAAGCATCGCGGTTCGCGCGCGCGCGGTTTCCGGCGGCGTATCGCTCGATCTTGGCAATCGGTTTCGACGCGCCTCGACGATACGTCCGATCATCTTCGGCGATGCCGAGTCCTCGGGGGGGGGGGGGGGAGATGCTCGCGCGCGCGTCGACTCCTGGAGATCGGCTCGCCGCAAGGTTCTTCCGCATTGCGTCGTGTGTCCCGCGTCCGTTCGTCCGTTGACACGATGGTTACGCCACTGCGCCACGCCGTCGCCGCGCGCGCGTGTGTGTACGTAATAAACACGACGCACCGCGCACGTTCACACACACGTGCGCGCTGGCGCTGGTATGGCTCGTATTTACAATCGCGTATCGCGTATATCGGAGCGCCGCGGCCGCGCCGCGCGCCGCTGCCATTTGCGCTGGCGCGTGCGCGCGCGCGCGCGCGCTCTCGGCGCCTGCGTACATCTTGTTTACAACTGCGGAGCTCCGCGTACACATGACCTTTACAAGATAGACACGATCGTCTGTTCGGTTGGCTAGGCGTGAACCCGCGCGCGGCCCGCGAGACGGAGAGAGAAAGAGAAAGGAGGATAGAGCGAGAGAGAGAGAGAGAGAGAGAGAGATAGAGGGGGAGGGAGGAGGAGGAGAGGTGTCGCGCGCGCGAGTGTGTTGTGTGTCGTGGCGAGAGAGTCCTATCGCCTTTTGCTGGAATTACATCCGGCGGCCACGTACCCGGCGATTCGCACGGGGCCACGGATTTTAACGTGCGTTGCAAAAAAAAAAAAAAAAAAACCGAATCGAAAGTTGCGTCGCGGTCGCGTCCGCGTCGCCACGCGTTGCGTTACGTTGCGTCGCGACTCGCGGCCCGTCGCGAGTAGTGCCGAGTGGAGTCGTGCCGACGATCGACGGTCAACGACGACGGCGAGGGCGAACGTCGCTCGGTCGCGCGAGTGACGAGACGCGGGCTGGGTGTATACGTGTGCGCTGATTGTGTCGCGCGCGTCCCGAATACTCTGGTAAGTACGGGCGAGGGTCTGCCATGCGCGCGCGCGCGAGCGCGCACGCCTGACGACGGTTTCGACGTGGTTTTGAGGAAGCTCCGAGTTCCGTCGTCTCCGTCGGATCGTGACCCCACCGGGGGACGGACGTGATATATTTTCGAGCACGGCCGATAGTGCGTCGTTAAACCCGGGGTCCCGGATCCCGGGTGTCGTTTCCTCCTCTTCCCGCGCGGTGGAGAGAAGGAGAGGAAGCGGAGCCACGAGGAGCAGCTGCGGAGAAGAAGCGCGAAGAGCGTGGAAGTCAGTCGCGACGGGGACGGAACGCGCGCCCGCGCGCGCGACGCGGGAGGGAAGAAAGGTAGAGGGGGGGGGGGAGAGAGAGAGAGAGAGAGAGGAAAAGGAACCGCGCGGCGCGTTTCCCCCCGCATCGACCTGGAATGCCGCCGTCGCCACGGTTGTTTTGACGTCGGCCGCCGCTATTGCGCATGAAAAAAAATCGCGTTGCCCTTGGCAGTAGCCTATTTATCGAGAGAGCGCGGCCGCGGTTGCCGATAAGGCGAAAATTTCGGCCAGCCGCCCACCTGCGAGGCCCGTCGCCAGTCGCCAGTCGCCAGTCGTCTCCCGTCTCCGCGGCTCCCGCCCGTCCGTCCGCGCGGACGTACGTACGTCGCGTCGGTCGGTTGCGTTTCCTCGCCGCGTCGTAACACGTTTTCCACGAAAGAGAGGCTCGAGAGAGGGAGAGAGAGAGAGAGAACGCGCCGCCTTGAGTGTCCCTCTCCCTCCCCTTGCGCCTTTCTCCCTCGCGCTGCCTGCGTCGTGAATCGTGTGTGCGTGCCCAGCGTGCCGCGCGCGCTATTGCCCGCGTATCGCGCTCTCCGTCTGTCTGTCTGGCTGGCCGACTGTCCGACAATCCGACCGACCGACCGTCCGTCCGTCTGTCTGTCTCTGTTCCTGTGCGCGTGCGTGACCGTCTGTGTTTGTTCCGTGCGCGCGTATGAGAGTGCCTGCGCGCCCCCGTGTGTATACACGTCACCGTCGGGGACCACGCAGTAAATTGTGTTATTCGGAGAGACAAACAGGTGCAGGAGGAGGGCCTCGTACGCTCGCTCGCTCATAACGGCCGCACCTCGTGGCGTTCGCGCTGACGGTACGCTCGTGTGTTTCTCGCCGACGTTCTCCGTCGCCGTCGCCGTCGTCGTCGTCTCCCTTCCCCGTTCCGTCGCGGACGCGCGCGAATTACCTCTCGCGCGAGGAATGCGCGAGCGGCGGTGGCACGTCTGAGCCATTTGGAGCCGTCGGACGGTGCGCGCGGGACGGCTCGACGGCTCCGCTCCGCTCGGCGCGCCCGCGAGACCCGAGACCCCGTGAGACGCGGCCCGAGATCGGTGGCGGGCGAAATTAGACGAAACCGCGTGACAGGTGGATTCGAGGCGTGCCGAGACGCAGAGAAAAAGAGAGAGAGAGAGAGAGAGAGAGAGAGAGAGAGGGAGAGAGTGATAGAAAGAGATAGAAAGGGTAAGAAAGGGAAAGAGACAGGGACGGAGCGAAGGAGGGAGCGAGGCGAGAGTGAGAGAGTGCCGTCGCGACATCTCGGAGTCATCGGGCGCGTTCGGCGCGATCGCGGAATCTCCCCTACTTGGGTTTCGACGCCGAAGAAGGAAGAGCCGAGCGCGGGACGAGGGGCGGAAAAGAGCGAGGGTGATTGTGAGATTGTGACCGTTTTGTGTGGCCCGTAGCCGCCGTCGTAACCGTCAGCTCCGTCCGCTCCGTCTCGTGGTGGCCATGGCGCGCCATTGTTATTGTTGTCGTTACTCCTAACCTACGAGAAGGTGGACGTCCGCGACCGCCGCCGCCGCGAGGGGAAGAGAGAGAGAGAAAGCGACGCGACGCAAGCACGCCCTCGGGGCTCGGGGCCGCGCGGAGAATCGCTCGCTCGCTCGCTCGCGGCGGAGCGCATTGCACATGCGAGCACCCGGCCGCGGTGCTGCTGTTGCTCGCGCGCGCACCTCGCCGTGTATATTTACGTCTCATTACGTCCCACGAAACGTGCTCTCGCCGTGCGAAGGCGCGCGCGCGCGCGGGGGCCGCTCCCGGTGTCGTTTCCGTCGTGACTGTCAATGTGCGACGGCCGACGGGTGCTGAGCGCGCGGTAAAGAGCGTCGACGATCGGACGTCGCGTCGGTCCGCGACGAGGGGGGAAACTTGGTCGGATCGCTCGAAACGCGACGCGACGCGACGCTTTCGTTCTCGCGCTAGAAGGTAGTGGTTCGCTGACACGTTGACGGCCGTTGTTGTTTATGCCCGTGAAAGTGCGCAGATCGCGCTCCACCGTGGCGATCGAGCGGCGACGTTAATCGGGAGGAGGAGCGAGAGAGTGATATAGATATTGTTGTTTGTAGAGAGCAAGAGAGAGAGATAGAAGAGGACGTTTGGCGCAAGTGTGGGAATCCTCGTCGCTCCCGGCCACAATGAACTTCCGCGCCGTTGTGCGTCACGCGGTCTCTCGCTGAGGACGAGGCGCACGGCGCACGTGTGACGACGTGTATCGTGTGAAACGCGCGCCGCCGACCGCCGACTCGCATGCCCGAGGAGAAAGGAGCAGGGGGCCGGAGGCGAGCGGGGACGATAACAGCATCGGGGATACCATGTGAATGATACGGGGAACGCGAAGGGCCCAACGCTTGTCCGCGCGTCCTCCGTGGGATTCGAGGGATTTCGTGATCTACGAATAGCCGACGACAACGACGACGACGACGACGCTCGTCTCGGTCGTCATCCCGACGATGTCCTCGGGCAGGGGCCCGGCGTCGCCCTCGGGCGGGCCCGTGATCCGCTGCGGCCACCTGAAGAAGCTCAAGACGATGAAGAAGAAGTACTTCGTGCTGCGCGGCGAGAGCCCCGGCTGTTTCGCCTGCCTCGAGTACTACGACAGCAAGAAGAAGTTCGAGAACAGGCAGCCGCCGAAGCGCAGCATCCTCCTGCACAGCTGCTTCAACATCAACAAGCGCGGCGACACCAAGCACAAGCACGTGATCGCGCTCTACACCAAGGACGAGTGCTTCTGTCTGATCCTCGACAACGAGAAGGAGCTGGACGAGTGGCTGAAGGCGATGCTGAGGCTACAGAGCGGGGACGTGCCCGACGGGGAACAGCCGCGGCCTACATTCGGTAAATTGCCCCCCCCTCCTTCCTCCTCCTCCTCCTCTCCCCCCGGACGTTCGCCGCGCTTTTCGAATTTCCATCCGAAAACGACAAACGCGGGAGAGAATCGACGAGGTTTTTCTGCCGCGTCGATTGGTACACGTTTCTCGCCCGATACCCGTCACCGATTGTCCCCCTACGTGTCGTGCGAACAAAAAAAAATCGCGACCCACCGTCATATCAATCACTGAATGGGATTGATAAGTTGACCTTCTCAAAATTCGGCTTGTACGTTTTGTCCAAGATATTCGCGATCTTCGCGCGCGAATAGCGATTTACAAACGACTTTGATATGCATTTCCAGAGGCGGCGTGACACGCTAAACAAATTAGGCATGACATGGGGGCGTGATTTTTTTAGGAGCGCCTAACGACGTGTATGTTGTATGAGATTAAGATTTTTTTTTTTTTTTTTTTTTTTCGATTAATTCTGAAATGCATAAAAGTCGTGAATCACTGGACTGTGCAGCACTATGGATCGATGCTATGACTCTATGAGCAATTGCGATTTGCGACTCTTATGCATTCCGAAATTCTTCGAAAGAAAGTGTCTCAATCCCAATAATACCGGGTATACATTGACGCGTGTCTTGCGATTCTCGGACTTCGGATTATCTAAATGGTCTTTTTTTTATAATATCTATTTTCTTTTGAATCGAAGGATTGTCTCGCGAGACTCGCGTAGAAATGTACGCAGCGGTGGATAATCGAATATAACTTCCTAATTTTTTCGACTAATTTTCTAATTTGAGAGACCAAATCTGATTTTTTTGAAAAAAATTTAAAAATTATTTTGAATAGTAGTCAGTGCATGAAGACATACGTAATATTCTTACATTTAATAATATTAGACAGTTAATTTAAATATAAACATAGCAGAAAACAATTTTTGGAAATATACGATAACTTATTTAGTTTATTTCAAATAATTTGTTAGTTTGGCTATTGATAACCTTTCTTGCTTTCAAAGTATCTTCTAAATTAATTTATTTTTTGCAATTAATAATAAGATGAGCTGAGGAAGCTTTGTAAACTTTTAAAAAATGAAACATTCTGCCAATTTAAATACTCTTTTGTAATCAAACGACTTGAATTAGTATCTTTCATAGAATAACAAGGAAACAATTTACAACAAAAGCAAAATATACTATTAAATTGTTCAGAGTATATTAATTATTTTCTTCGTAAATATAGAGCGCTGATTTAAATATTGCATGGCAACGCCGAATAACTTGACATACCGTCTGCATTTCTGTTACGTCTTTGAAAATATGAGTCGTCTCGTTTTCCGCGGATGATAATTAATTTTTTTCATGGTGACGAGATTATCGCGCACTTATATCGATCGGCGTAGGGACCTGCAGCGGAACCTTGGTTGCGCGTACGCGTTTGTTTACGTCTCTCCGATAGAATGAATCGACGACTTTTCCAAGATCCACTGTTTCTTCGCGGACTTTACTTTTCATTCCCGCCACTCCCTTTTTTTTCTTTTCGATCAACACGGAAACACGAGATTTTTCTTGTAGTTTGAAATGGTTTGATGAAAAGAGTTTTTTTTTTCTCCACGTATATTGACGTTACAATTTTGTACACATTCTTGAGAAATTTAAATTTGTGTGTGTGTGCACGAAACTGAAGGATGGATGCAAAGAGTACAATAAAGAAATGTCTCGCTACTATCTGTTTTGTGATTTCCACATTTCGAGCGAGTTATACAGCCTTGGAATAAAAATAACGTTGGCAATTGTTTGTGCTCTTGTGTTCCCTGCAGAAACAAAGAGAATAAGAATGATATCGTATAAATACAAAACGTCTTTGTTTCAAATTGCGCATCATTCCTAGGACCTCTGTTTTAAAATAAAAAAATATCCGTTGCTTGTGTGTGTGTGTGTGTCTTGATTACTAGCACAATTCTCTTGACATGTACGAACTTGAATTATTTTATACAAGTATCAGTGATTATGTTATTATTTTATATATACTTTTGAACGATATTCAGTGCATTTAAATCATAAGCATATTTAATGCAAAGTATACATATAGTAATGCTAATAAATATTTATTTGCATTGCATAAATAGATGTTTATTACCATGATAATTTGCAGCAAGTAAAAGCGCAGTAGATACTTGAAGTTTTCCATGTGTATCAATTTGAATATATATGTATATATATATATATATATATATATATATTCAATGCACTTCTCTATTGAAATTAAGTATATATTTATTAATTAAATATTAGATCCACTAATTATGTTCCTGTGTTTCAAATATAAGATTAATGTTTTACATTTTTTGTTTCAGAACACGTATGGCAAGTTACAATGCAAAAACGAGGTCTAGGGGCACGAAAAAACATTCACGGACCCTACAGATTATGCCTCACCGATCAAACTTTAAGTTTAGTGAAGATCGGGGCACAGGATAACTCCGATTCTATCGAGATTTCTGTAAGTTTACATGAAGTAGTTATAAAAGAGTATAGTATAGTTGCTTTTTAATATAAACTAGCTTTGTATACTTTTATACGAGTTTTGCTATTTAATAATAACAGAACGCAATAGTCTGCTGTGTGTTGTTTTATTCGAGGTGGTCCGAGATGTATTTAGACGGATCAGTTTTCGACGCGAATAATACAGTAGATGAAAGATTTTGTTTAGACTGAGCGATGCCGCACGTAAAAACAATTGCACACGGTGATGTCTCGACATATGACAGCACTGCTTGTTTGAAAGGCTTATCGTAAAGCTTCGCAAATTATAATGCGCATTATTGTTAAAAATGTATCTCTCATATTTTTGTTGTCATCAGTTGGAGGTCAATAAAGCTTAGCATTTAATATGTTAGAATCAATATAATTTTTAAATTATTTTTTTCTCTTGCAGCTAAATTACATTAGACGATGTGGATTTGCGAACGATATATTCTACATAGAAGTTGGCCGGTCCGCCGTAACTGGGGATGGCGAATTTTGGATGGCAGTCGAAGACAACAATATCGCACTCAATATGTACGATGTGATAACGACTGCAATGAGAAATTCGAAAAGTAACAAAGACGAGGTGGGACCTCGTCAGAGAACGCGTAGTTCCTCTGCCAACGAAGCCAGCAAACCTATATCCGTTTTGACCCGAAGGCACACGGGTCAAAAGCTTCATGGCTTTTCGCCCTTGGGTAAGTTATAATTTTCGCAAATCTGCTTCCTGTATCGTTTATCCATTGTGATTTATACTATGATGTGAGTTATCAGTTTTTTCACAGTGTATCGTGCTACTTATTGAAATGTGATTTTTCACTTATGTAACTTGGGACACATCCGGTTATCACGTGTCTATAATCAGAACTCATCGAAGAAACTGCGTTTGCTTGGATATACGTCATTTGTGTATTTAAAATCCTTATTACGAATTCCTTTTAAATCCGGACGTGAAACTTTGTCTAATACACCGTTCCTTTACACATAGTTACCGCCAATTGCACACGCACATTAAATTGTATAACCTTAAGAAAACCAGGTGAATTGTCGTATATACACATTAGAGCTCAGCTTTAGAGTAACACGAGTGGGTTTACGGGGTTTACAGAGGAACAGACGACGCACAAGGAGCAAGTGGAACCATTGCAAGAGCAGACTGCTACTCCCTCTGTTCTCACACAGTGTAGTCAATCTCGGAGTACCACTTCCACCAATACAGTCACGGGTCTGTTCTCTGTCACAATAGCTATTTGCTTTCCTTCTTTCGCGTTCTATGGATTTTGAATGGCAAAAAAGGACACACAACAGCAGTGTGAACATGTCATTAATTTTTCTTCAGTTTTTCATTTCATGGAGTATAGAATTTCATCTAAAGACTTGGTCATTGCATTTTTCTTTTATTTCATACACTAGATTTCATACCCTAGATGTGCTATATCTAGCAATGTTGTGCTATTTACATGTGTGCAATCAATATGAATTATACTTGCAATTTTTTCAGAAAAAATAAATTTAAAGAGAATTGCCATGCCATATACATTCTTACTTTATCCATTACTATTATATCTTGTGGAATAGATTAAGAAATATTTAATGAAGTGAGAAATATTTTCTGAGTGTTAAAAGTAACTTCAGAAATTATTACAATTTATGTTGATATTAAATATGTCAAAATAAATTTCGATTATGGTATGAAATAAATTTGAGCATATATAGATTGAAAAGCTAAAGCTGAAACTTTTATACGAATGCAATGATCAATTGTATTAAAAAGGAAAGTCTAGGTCAATCAGCAATGCATTATTTTCTGAGTGTTAGTTTCATGGTGTAAATAGCATGATTAATACAATCAGTCAGTTATCTGGAATCTGTAAATTATCTGATGTCAGGTATTATATATAATGTATCTTGCCAAAATGACGAAAGATAAGAGATTGAATTGGTACCGCTTTATTGTCCTTTTGATGTTATGGATACATGTGTTTTATCGCAATTCTCTTATCATATAAAGGTTATCGTTATAAGGGGAATCAAACTTGAGAGAACAGTTGTTAGTTGGGAACGATTTTTAAAATAGGTTTCGTGTGTCAGACTTGTCAATAACACATCGCGTCGCGAGACATAAGAGATAGATTCTCTGCGGTCATATGTCTTTAACAGCACGATTGGTACATTATCCGTGCCGTATCTGTCGTATTCTGCCGGCACAAGATGCACGTAAGACAAAGACAGAGTTGTGCGATAGTGAGAGGTGTGTGGTTTGCAGCAGTTGCTGGTACCGGGGCTTGGACTACTGGGATTGCCACGACTAATGCCAACAGTGCCGGTACCGCTAGACGTCGTCATTCGGTAGCGAGTCATCCTCATTCCGTCAATAATTCCCAATCCGTTCATGTCACAACAGCAACAAATGCAACTATGACCACCACTACTGTCACTACCACCACCATCACTGCAACCACTACCATCACCACCACCATTACTGCGACCGTCACCGCGACGATCACTACAACCACAACCGCGACAATATCCCATCAGAGAACCTTGTCGCTGCCCTTAGCTGCCGTTATTATCAATCAAACGCAACCATCTAAAAGATCCGTTTTACGGTGTATGTATTTCGTTTCGTCATATTTGTTTAATCGACCCGAATCTCTGTTTTATCCTTCAGTGTTTCTGCCATACGCTTGTTATGCTCTTTTCTGTTACGCATTCGGTCCTTCCAAACTGTATAAAGCTCAATGTTATGTTTATCTAATAAGAGGTCATAATTACAATTGTAAAATTTTGTTAGCATGCTGTTAAGTGCACGATATATTAAACAAATGCTTTAGTTTGTATCTTCTATTTATTTATTACTGAATATAAGGAATGGATATGTTTTGTACATTACTCCTGGATGCTCCATAGTGTTGATACTTGGATAATAATCTCTGCAAACTATCTGTTATTGAAATCCTCATTTTGCTTTATTTAATTTCTACATAACCCGAATTCTGCAAAAATGCGCGGAATATTTGACGAAATATTGACCATGATTATTGTTGATTGCTTAACTTAAGAAAAAAAATATATATATATTTAACAATAAACAATATGTTATGTACATATATGTATATGCGAACATAAAACTAACCGCTGTTGCTATGCTGGGACAATAGGACTGGCTTCTTTCTACCATGCGAGTAAGCATCACGAGGAGATTTCTGACAAGTATCTTTACAGGTGCCACTGGGCGCGATCGATGTGACAGTTTGCCGTCGAGGGCTCGTACCACCAGCGAGGGGCAACCGGCCACGATCGTGTTAAGCCACCCTAGAGGAGCCCATATCATGTCGCACGTACCGCGACCGCATTCCATGTGTGGACGAGGTCTCTCGTATTCTCCACCAGTCACGTCGATGCCTATTAGTCCGTCTTCCGATGTCTGCTCGTCAGATTCGGCCGGATCGTCACCCTCGATGGATGATTGTGGTGAAAATATTATGGAAGAAAGCACTATCTCGAGGTACGGGCATTCCTTGACACCCGACGAGCCCGTAATTTTAGACAAGAAAGGTGACGACTATGCCCTGTGGTCGACATCACATCCACATCTGAAATACTCGCCAAACTTTAAATCTCATTCGCCCTCTCAGGTGAGTGCACTCGTAATATCACTTCTAAATTTTTTAATTAAAAAGTTTTTACAAAACAGTAGAAGAATATTGTAAACCATCTTCTGGTCTATACAGTAGGAAAATTTATAAAGACATCTAGGGCCACTTCGACCAAGCTCTGATTAACTTAATCGTTGATTAGTCCATTGGAAATGACCAATCACATTTGCCAATCTGCTTAATGAGAAAATGCGATTGGTCATTTCCAATGGACTAATCAACGATTAAATTAATCAGAGCTTGGTCGAAGTGGCCCCTAGTATTCAATAAAATTCAACAAATTCTTTTTGTAGCAGTCTTTTTATAACAATAAAATAAAATTTTTATTTTTACTGGCTTGTATGGTCTACATTTCATCTCAATGAAGTGATATCTAGTTCAAATAAAGTAATATCAAGCTGTTTTATATGTTAATTATCGGATAAGTAATTAATCGACAATTTATCGGTTGTAGAGTTCCTACCAGAGTGAAATGTACAGCCCTTGTGGTTCGAGTCCGGGCCGCGGTGGTGTGTACATGCCCATGAGTCCTGCAACGACGGCCCACTCGCATTCCCGCGGATCGTCCCTTGTAGAAGAAAGCACCGTGGACGGTTACGTACCGATGGCACCGGTTGGAGATGACGGTTACGTCGATATGGATCCCGTAAATAGTCACAACGGTCACTTTCCGGACGATATGTCGCAGAACGACGGCAGTAGCTGTTCTGTCACATCCGGCACGCCTAGTACGGATCTGCGGTTTTCCGAGTATCACTTGGATAAAGTAACCAGCTTCTTGACACCTGGGGAAGATCTGCAAGCCAGACCGACCAGAGCTTACTCCGTTGGATCCAGGCCGGAACAAGCCAACAGGCATCGTAAAAATAGGTATAAACTTTACGTTTAAGGTTTAGCTGAGTATATATTAACGTAATGTACTACGTACATTATTGATCGGATAAAATATTAAATTTGGTAAAATTCTGTGACGGTTTGCGCATGCGTGATGTGAGAGGCCGTCTTAAATGAGCTTTAAACATCATCTAAACAATCACCGACATAATGATATGAACAAGATCTATAATTTTGCTATGGTATTCTTTGCACAGGTTGGACATCACTCCGCAAGATGCCAATAGAGTACGAGCATTTTCCGTAGGTAGTCGGTCTAAGAGGCCCGAGATCGGAAGGCTAGCCAATATAATTACCGCGCCGTTACCTTCTTCGGACACCTCGAATTCGAAGTCGAATTCCGCGCCGTTGTTGTCGAGCTCTTGGGGACACAACTCTGGTTGCTCCGGAGCTTCCGATCGCATGGAGGATCTCATGGAATTGGATTTCACGAGGCCCAGTATTCCGACCGCTCTCTCCTCGCCTCCGTCATCCTGTTCCCAGCCTCAGTCGCAACCGCAACCGTACTCTACTTATTCTACTGCCACCGACACTAGTTCCTACGTCGACATGTCGCCCGGACAAGCTCCCATATCGACCACTGCCCCATACGTCGATATGAGTGGCATAAATAAGGTATTATCGATATATCAATGTTCAATTTGCTGATAAAAATTGCCGCAGAGCCGTTAAGACAATGTAATTTTTTTTTATTACAGATCAATCGCAATAACAATAATAATACAATCACTGCCAACCACAATCATAGCCACATGCATATATCATCGTTAACTTTCGCCCATAAACCTGTAATTACAACTTTAAAGCCGGTAGAAGAAGCGGAAGGACCCTACATGAAGATGGACGGTACAATAGAGGATTGGACGCATTCGGAAGCGAGCCCGAAACAAGTGTCATCACCTATTCAAGAGGATACCTATCAAACAAATGGGCCACCAGGTATTATTCCGTAAACATTTATTACAGAAAAATCCCTTGTATAATATTATGATATAATAAAAATAATACTGTGGAAATTACTATGAATATTCTCAGGTAGCACAAGAACGGCACCGGTAGATCTTCCACAACCGAGGCGTCCTCCGGAGGGATATGTCGAGATGTCTTTTAAAGCGCGGCCGAGTTTGGAGCAAGACTACATAAACATGAGCATGGGAAACAATCGAAACAATCGTAAAACACGGACGGGTAGTCGCAAGGAAAAATCGCGATCGCAACCAATTGCGATTCAGGCGGGGAGCAAGCCGTCTAAAACTCCAAACTTTCTACCTTTGAACGGAAGTCCGACATCCGAGAGTCTGGCGAGCACGCCCGCCTCTCCGCCGCGAGCAACGCCAACGGGTTCCTCGGCCACGATCTTTCCCTTTTCCCTGAACAGTCCTCAGTCACCCGTGAAGCCTTTCACGAAGAAAAACGATGAGTTCTCTACGACAGACATTTCCAACCAAAATAAGAACAATGAATACGCGGTGATGGAACCCGCGAAGAGGCTTTGCACGTCATGTTCTACCCCATTGACGGAGACGATGTCCTCGTCGAAGGCGAATAACGAGAAACCACCTAGTCCTGTAGAGAAGAATGTTCGGGTTATATTCAAGTCTTCGTCATCGCAAGAACATGGTAAGCCCATTAACGTAATAACGAAAAAACTCTCGGATTTAACGGTGTCGAAACCACGTCTCGTCACGGCCTCGCCGAACACCAGTCCTACTTTGACGGGTTTCAAGCCGTCGACCGTGCAACAACCGAAGCCATCCTCGCCAAAGTTCATCGACGAGACTCCCACGCCTACGCCCACATCTACACCCACACCTACGCCAAGTCCGTTGGACAGCGAGGGTTACGAGAAGCTCCAACCGGGCGCGACAATACTGCATTACGCTAGTCTCGATCTACCGGAGATCGATAATCCAGCGCCTGTATCGCCGGCGTCCACGCAGGAGAATTTCACGTACGCCGAGATCGACTTTGCGAAACTCAAGCAGACCTAAAATATGTGCTATCCTGAATGCGCATATTTTGCCGTCCCCGTGTCGCACACAAGGCCGTGCGTGACGGGATGGCTTGGCTGACGCCTCTTGTGTTCCCCACGATAGCAACGAGTAGGCAGGGTATAATCGATCGTTCTGACATTGGCTCGGCTGGTCTAACGAACAAGGCGCCGGGTATAGGAACTGTATATATATAATTCATTTCTTTTTCTCTCCAGCCTAATGGCATTATACCGCTCGCCGATCTTTCTAGTGTATGGATTGGCAGCTTATTTTAAATCGTTTGAAAAATAAGCATCGTTGGTACCTATAGTTCTGGTTGTACTGCATTAATATCGTATTTTATCGGAACGATGTGAAATTTTTTAATATAGGCGAAATATACTTTTTGTCGCTGATTCCGAAGAGAGTCCTCAAATCTGTCTACATATATTATGCTATTTCTAATATTAAACGGTCGATAAGTTTTAACACAAAGGAACAAAATATGAAAATGTTATCTTTTATTTTAGTTAAATACTATATTTGTATAATTGGTCAGTAGAAGGAATTTCTTGATATTAGATATATCACCTAGTTAAATGAGAGGGAATTGCTTGTAAAAATGTATAAACCTTTTAAATTTTAATTTTGTTAGTGGACTTGCGTGTTATCTCTATCAAAATTTATTTTGTTTTGTATTATATTTCCAGATGCTGACAAGCCAAATATATATAAGTCAATTCTTTTTGCGAGCTATGATATCTGTGTGTGTATATATGCATATATATGTACGTATCTATATATATGTTTATGCGTGTATATATACATACATATATGTATATATACATATACATATACACACCCGAATTTAACTTGTATATTTATAATTATCTCCTAATATATCTGACGATGAAATTTATTTATATCGATTGTTTTGGTGAAGCTGCACTCGTAAATAACATAAATTCTATTACTTTTCAGTACGCGTATAAATTTTAACGATGTACCTTTTATTTGCTCAATGTAAATTCTACTGAATTTGATTCTTCTGGAAAATCTGCACATCATTGTTCTGTACAGAGAATAGCATGTTACTCTATCTACATGTTCGCTTACTTACCCTAACGTTTTATAACAGCCGAACTGTCGGAGTTTGAGTATATTTGTGCATTGTTTTTAATTTTTAAAAAAGTAATATACATATATGTGTATATACTTGCGCGACATTGTGTGACATAAGATATCGGCTTCTATTTTAAATGTTTTATCTTTTTCCGAAATCTTTGGACATTCAATGAGACCTTGAGTAAACGGAATCTGCGAAATCTTTAGACGTAAGAGAAAACGTGAAATCATGGATTTGCAATTTTTAACTCGAAAAGATCGTTCTAAGTCTAATCTTGCGCCAGGAATGCGTACCGATTCGTCGGTCTTCCTCGAAACGGACAAAAATTCTCACGACGCTCCAACGAAACGCCCCTGCTTTTAGACGTTGCGACTAACCCGTTGATATATCAGCGCTAATTGGAATTAAATTAAAACGAAATTGAGGTATCGTAAGCTTTAGGAATATCGTATAGAATACGGTGGTGTGTAACAGTACACTACCAGAAACATAAGTACTGAAAGAGAAACGCGACGAGCCTGGTCTTCGTAAACGATTACTGCGAACTGGATGAAATTCCGCAGAGCGAAACCGAACACTCAAACGGAGATACATTCGTATTGCGCTCTCGCGTCTCCTCTGTGCCGAATTTTAATCCGACCGTCTCCTCGCGAAGGAATGTTACCCGCCAATGTTAGATCGACATCTCTCATAGAATTCATATTGCAGACAAAATAGATGTTCCGTACAATGGCAGTATACATGTGTTATAACGCTTTTCATATAAATTATGAAGGGCCGAAAGGGACCTCGAAAGAGAGCTAATTCGGCTTCGTACACACATATACATATACACACGTACACGTAAAACATACGGTCGCATTACGCGTATACATATATGCATATTCGTGCTGCAGGATATTCTGTGAAAACGGTACAACCGGCGTTCGTGCCGGGGGACGGTACAAAGAAAGATGATCTAGAATAAGAGGAATATTTAAGAAGAAAAAAAAAAGAACAAAAGAGATGAAAAAAGAGGATACGATAAAGATGCCTATGTATAATGAATCGATCCTTATCAATAGTGCGGCTTAAAACGTTTGAGCTAAAAAAAATATATATACGTTCTTTGCATGTATCTTATTTAAACATATTGCGGTTGTATCGTAACGTACAGGGTGTCTTGTATATGCACACGTATGTCCGAGTTTTCGCATGGGTTTTTGCGAGAGCGTGTGCGTGCGTGCGTGCATGTGTGCGTAAATGCGTGAGTGCGTGTGTGCGTACGCTATGGGTTTTTTTTGCTGTGCGTGTATGTGAAAGTATATACGTGACGGACATGCGTGTACATATACATATATGTACACACACATACACATATACATATATATATATATGTTAT
Organism: Temnothorax nylanderi; assembly: GCF_030848795.1. Taxonomy (NCBI): domain Eukaryota; kingdom Metazoa; phylum Arthropoda; class Insecta; order Hymenoptera; family Formicidae; genus Temnothorax; species Temnothorax nylanderi. Next base: position 1,338,064 of record NW_027249090.1, on the reverse strand, counting down.
AAATATTAAGTATAATAATAATTAATAAACTCGCAATATACGCCGTTGTTTCATTTCCTGTTTACCTTATGGAAACATCTCGTAAACTCTAAGGGTATTGCTTTTGAGGAAAGAGACCTGATTAAATTGTTAACTTATAATTATTTCTTAAGCTCCCATTTGTGTAATATTTTTCTTATATTATCTAAATAGTATATAATTCTAATATAAATATTATATAATATTTTAAAATTTATGCGATTGATAAGTTCAATTAGGAATTTTACGAATGAAAACTTTCGTATTTACGCGTTATTCGCTTTCAGAGCTTTACGATCAAAGTTATTTAACTGTTTACTTGTTTTACATGATAAATCTTTATCTTGGAGTCATTGAGTATTAAGCTGTACATGTATATTCGAGCGTTATTAATTTAGTATTATATATCTAAAAGTAGAATGTCTAAAATTATCGTCATTTTTTTTACAGATTTTTAAATCTAATTTGAGAAAGATTATGATAAACATTTTACGAAATATATAAAATATACCGATGTGTTCTAAATATTTTCCGCTAGATGTCATCAGGTGCTCTATATTTGTAGCGAACTTTTCCAGCGGGTACTAATTTACAAGTGCCCGGAGTATTCGTATAATTGTGAATCTGTATATTAACTCTCCTACGACTCATTGTATATCTTCAGCCTAATAAGCTTGTTCTTAGGGGCTGGTCTTAAAAAAAAAAAAAAAACGCGATTTTTCAAATCGGTTCTCGCATGTGTGCGCTCACTTGATTTTATCAACTGAACATAGCATTTATTAATTCGTATATCAAAGTTAAGGATTTTAACATGTGGATCCAATAATATTGAAACTCGGCACGCATTTATTCGAATAAGTTTTTAATTTAAGAAAAGTGGAGCTTACTTTATCTCGAACAGTAATCAGAGTACTACGTTACCGATATTTTACAAATGTAATATACAATCTGTTTTGTCAACATGCAATTTCTTAAGGAAATCAAAATGCTTCAATCTGTTTAAAAATTACACAGAGTATCGTTTAAAGCAAAACTAATATCATATTAAAATTTCAAGCCAATTGACCACATAGTTTCCAAGAAACATTAAAGTTAGAGTTTTATACAGAGTGAGGCATTTAAAAGAAGTACGTGCACATATGATATACTTATTACAAGATATATTGATTTATTTATTTGAAAATACAGAACTCGCTTCGGAATGTTTTATAGTGAGAATTAATTCTAAATATATATTATATGCATAATATAATCTTGAATAAAATTAAACTTTATGATTATAAAAAAGTAATGAAATTTTGTTTTGAATTTAATATTATAAATGAATTTTATAACAGAAATTAATATTATAACAGAAACTTTAAAATTATTATTTTTTAAATCAGTTAAGTATCGCGAAAAGTTTATATTTTTCTTGAGTTTCTTCAGCATTTTTCGTAGATTTTTATTTTTATAAATTGTCAAAAATAGCAAACGGTCATCGTAGCTTGGAATATATTTAATGCAGCAAATGCAATGTAATATTTGGAAATTAATATATAATAGGAGAATTTATAAAAATAAGAAACATTTATCAAGATTTCTATATATTGCAGAAATAAAGTATTGTATTAAAATAATACGTAAATAATGTGTAAACGTTTATTAAATTTAGAAAAACATCAAATATTAAATATTATAATATTTTAATGAGAATAGTAACAAATATTTATTTATTAAATTCGCAGAATTTGCATTATGACCTGGACTATGTCGTGGTCGTAGGATACGAGGATAAGTAGGTTTAGGATTAGTTGATGACGACGGAAAATGTAAATTCGCTTTTCTTTACGTGCCGCGTCAATGAGGGACCGGATAAATACTTGTATTTACAAGGATTTTTACAATATGGGACTTTTAAAAGTAGCAGTTTTTGTGTTCTTGTTTGTGTCAATCGTGGGGCTAAAGCCCCGAGACTTAACTGCAGGTAAACACACGTTAAATCACGCGCGCGACGGACGACTTAAGGACGTTCTCCGGCCCTTATACTAGAGAAAATCGATTTTCTTTAGATTTTCTTGAAACTGTGAATATACGTTAATTTAGGTGTGCTTTATGCGTGGTATAAATTTCAGTACCTCTTCCGGTATAAAAAATCAAGATACTGAGCCTCAAAGTTTCAATTTTTACCAAAAAAATTTTTTAATTTAATTTTTTTTAATTTTGGCATTTTTTCCTTATAGAACTCGACGAGAGGAGCAACTTTGGTCCTTTTGACCAACCTCGTATCTCTTACCGTTTGGCCTGGAAAACCTTTTCATTAGTAAAAGTTGAAACTTTGAGGCTCAGTATCTTGATTTTTTATACCGGAAGAGGTACTGAAATTTATACCACGCATAAAGCACACCTAAATTAACGTATATTCACAGTTTCAAGAAAATCTAAAGAAAATCGATTTTCTCTAGTATAAAGACCGGAGAACGTCCTTAAAGGACATGGTCTCATAAAATGGCATCGGCCATTGTTACGTCTTCGCACAGGCGCATTGAGTAGGTAATCTTTGCGTGGCGTCTGCAGTTTCACTTTATCCGTCTTTTTTTTTGAAAAATATAAAAAGCAGATTTATAACAGTGAAGAAAGTCTAAAGAAAAGAGTCCTAAAGACGACACTCAATAAAGAGATAAATAAACGGAGGGAAAGGAAATGCCAATAAGAAAAGAATGACAGCAGATTATCGCTCCTTCAACGATAAAGTCTACACTTCATTATTTCATTCGAAAGCGCAACTTCCTATGCAATGCATTGTATTTCAAGGGGATACAAGTATATAAAAGATGAAGAAGTATAACGCGCATATACGCGTCCTCGTGGATTATTCGCGATAAAAATAATGCGGTCTGTGTGTTCTTCCTCGACTTTACGCACTTTATACGCGCGTGCCACCGCGTGCATGCGCGTTATCAAACGTGTTTACGACGATTCGAGAGTCGTCTCCTGAGAGAAGGAGCCTCGTCGGTGAGGGCCGAACGCGTGAATTCAGACACACTCGCGCGAGCGGGCGTATGCCTGCTAATTGGAGCTGGGGGGCTAATTGATTACGGGGCGGCCGTTTTACGATGTTTGGCGAACATGTCATCTCGCGAGCCGTCTGGCTTGCGCGCATGTACGACGGTGACGCGCTGCCGTGGGTGGAGCTCGGTGAGAAACGGGCGTCGCGGTGTCGACGTCCGGGTTTCCACGAGTGTCTGAACCGGGAGAATTGCGGAGAATCGATCAGGGGGAGAGAGCCTCTCCAGGAAGCGTGTGCTCTCGGGGGCCTCTCTCTCTCTCGTCCTGCCACACTTGTCGAAGCGACGACTTGTTATTTATTCGGATAGCTCGCTTGACGTTTATTCGACGCACACATGCACGCGCGCACTCCTCTCGATGTTTATTCGGCACACATATTTATTCGACGCTTCAACGACAGACGCTTATTCCGATTGTTGTAACATAACGAACGATACGTTGATCGGAAACAAAATCTATTCGCTCTCAGTAGCGTCGCCAACATCGCGTTATTATTTATAACGTCCATTGCTTTAAACTGGTCTTTAAATTATTATTATCTTTCTAGAAATTTATTTTACGTATTTATTTTACGGCCCCTCTATTTTAAACATGATTAATGTATGAGAATAATTTCACAGCCATCAGAGAAAGCTATATCTAATTTTATTCTATTCTTCTAAAAGCTATTCATTAATCATTTTCATCGATCTGTTAAGAAAGATATATATTTCTATTATCCTTTCTTCACGTTTCTTTCGGAACTTGTACGTAGTAATAATTAATAAAATCGCTTCCTTTTTTTTACGCGTATGTGTTATTATACGCTGGAAAAAGAATCGAACGGATAGATAAGAATCAATTTGCTCCCGATGGCGTCGCGCGGTTCGTCATCAGCGTAAAATGCGTCGCTTAATCCGCAAACGATATTTTCGTAACGCACTTTTGTACCTGTAATTAATGGAATATTTCCGGCCGACCGTGCCGGAGCATGCCAATTTACCGTCGCATTTGCCTACGCGCGTATTTGCGCCGGAGTCACGGATTTGACGTGAGGCACCGGTGGTACACACACGCGGCCCCCGTCGGTGTTTGTGTCTCTCCGCGTGTTCACCGGTAAACGAGAAGGGGTGCAGGCCCCGCGGGGGTTGGAGGCCAGGGGTTGAAGCCATTACCGTCACAAAGCTACCATCAGATTGCCGTCGGGGCTCGGGCTGCCTCTCTTCGCGTGTCTGTCGTTTTCGCTCTCTCTCCCTTCCTCTCTATCTCTCCGTCTCCGTCGCTTCTCTCCCTTTCTCCCTCGCTCGCTCGCTTCGTTCGTATTCATGATTTAAATTCAATTGCCTTTTATCTGCCATTCCGGGCTCCGAGTCGCTGATGATGGAATCGCCGAGATCAGAGGCGGCAGCGTCCTTGTCTGTCCCATCCTTCATCTTGCGTCCTCCTCCCTCGCTCCTCGTCGCTTCTCTCCGCGCCGCGAGAAAGACTACTCTCGTTGAATTTCGATGGAACAACGCCTCCACGTAGTCGCGTGTGCGATAATCTTCGCGAACTGCGCGTTTCTCTGATACTTTTAACTCGTAATCATTTTTGCATCCATATTTTAGCTTGTGATCATTCGCGGCGTATTTAAAATTTGTGTGCGGTTGCTTTTGTGCATTTTATTATGTTTATAATGAACATCACAATATTAATATAATAATTCTTTGATGACTTAATAAAAGATTGACTGATCATAGCGTGATTATATTGTTTTTAATTTACAACATATTTACATATAGGTATCATAAGTTTCTATTTCGTTCGCAACGATTTAAAAAATATATATAACTTTTTACAACGTCCATTGTAATTTTTGCAAATACGATTAGTAAAAATACAGATATAATTTGTTATCAATTTTTATAGTAACGAATATTACGTTCGGTTTTACAACAAAATGTTATAATAAGGAATATATATTTTTTATGTAATTGACTATTATAATATATATTGTCCGTCATTTTTTTTACTGAGAATAGAAGCCGCGATGGCTGTCAATCCTCATAGTTTACAACAATTCTTCTTGACCTTTGAAAAGGTCGGTTTAGATTTTATAGAATTAAAGGAGCTAATACAGGAAGCTGTCTGCAGTAGTTTGTCGCATTATACGAATATCATGGGCTGTCACAATGGACACGCATTCCACACAAGGACTTTTGGAAAGACTTTAAGAAGCTTTGAGTCATGGCACGTGGCTACTACCTACTTTGTCCAGCTATAATACCTGTTTCGGACATGCCTTTGAAAACAACTGTGACCGGAGAGTTCTGAAAACAGGAAGCAAACATTTAAGTGCGTGCAGATGTACATGCAAGACATAAAAGATCAAAGGAAGAATCATAAAATGATTGCGCAAGGTCAACTACATAATGACATTTGTCTTTCAAGAGAATGAAAAAAAAGCCGCGTTTGTCATGCCTCATTTGTTTCAATTAAAATATATATGGACTATAACATTTTGAGATTTCCAGACGGGATTTTATGCCTGATAATAGTCTTACAAATTTGATATATTTTGCCTTTATGTTTTCGAACCATACGCCGATTGCTATTCTATTTTGAAACATCTTATGCTAAGGCTGGAAATATAATTTCACATTATAAAATTGATGTAGAATTTAATATTACTGACGATTACTGACGCACATTAATAAATATCACTACGAGCTTTGCTAGTTAAACTGACATCCGTTCCAGAAAGTAAGATGGTCCAGATTTGAATCATGGTTGGGGTGAAATGTATGAAAATTATCTTATCTTCAAATGACGTGTCTCTCGGAGCGAAGTAGAATATAACAGGGAACAAGTTAAGCAATCCGCATGTATTGAAATTTTAACTTTATTCTAGTTCGCTTTGGCGAAGAACCTAGTGACAAATAAGAGGGGAAAAGAGAAGAGAAAGATGAAGTGCAGCCTCGAGGGCCACGCGCCTCGGAGCAATTCAGAAGATGTTTTATGTGGACCCTATAACTGGGTCCGTTTCTTTGTTAAATGTATCCAGCTTTCATGCATTTCGTTCTGTAATTTTTTCCATGCTGCTGTACCGGGTCTTATTGTAACAGAGGGGAAGATGGCGTAGAAACAAAAAAGAAAAGTCCAATATTGAAGTTTCAAACTGTTTACGATGGGACAATACCCAGCGTTTAAGATTGCCGATTTTCGTTGAAATAATTATCGACAGTTCGCCACGTGGAAAAAGGGTTAAGAGGGTTTTGTAAGCGTGCTTTTGTCACGGGCGTCTCGACATCCGACGGTATTTTGTAAGTAGACGTAGACGAGACACTGCATTGGACCTTCGATTGAGAAAGCGTAAAAATGGTCGTCAGGTAACTGCGTTGCTGCAGATGGCAATGGACTGCCGTGTGCCAAACGAAGAATCTTAAAGATATAAACCGTAAACTCCCCTAGCTGCCGCATGAAATACGTTTACATTACCGTATTCATATATTATTATTTATTCTGTTTCTCCTGCTACAATGTTTGTACTTCTATGCCTAATTCTAATCGATACAAAGCAAGGAGATCGTCTCTGGGATTGTTAGATTGAGAAAGTATAAAAATGGACATCAAGTAAGTGGCCTTGTCATAAACTGATGTAATGGACAAACAAAGAATTGTAAAGAATTTTAAATTCTTTGAAATATATATCTGTAAGCTTTCTTAACATTAAATACATTTGCATTACATATTCATATTTTATTATATATTCTGTTTTCCCTGTTACACTATTTGTAATCCGCTGTGCCCGATCGATGCAAAGCAAGAAAGTCTTTAGGATTGTTAAATAATAAACGAATTAAGAGACATCTTGGAATCTGAGCGAATTCAACGTAGCTTTCGGGAACGTCAAGTGTTGTGGAAAACGTTATTTTTACAATTCATTAACTTACTCTTATATTCTGTTGTGTTACATAGAACTTTGCAATTAAATTGTTACTCTTTTACTTCCTTCGAATGCGGGAATGTTACAAATTATTTATATCATTAAGATTCTCTCAATGTTATATTACTAAATTATTTATTATATATGCATTTTATAGATGATAAAAAACTAAAAAATAAATGTATAATGTAGACATTTTATTATATAAATTTAATTTTATAGATTATTTATACATATGGAGTTATACAATCTACAATATTAATTTTATAAAAATAATTTCTACATCATATGTTTATTTTTTGTAACATGAATCATATTTTTATATCTCCAACTTTTTACATTTCTCCTCAAAGAATCCAAAATTATTTATTCATCAACATTCCAAAAAAATTCTACTTTACACACTTTTACTTTATTGTTTAATAGATGTATATCTAATAGTCAACGAGGAAGTTCTCACGCGGAGAGACGCGTTCGGACGCGTTTTCGAAAATGTAACGGAAGGCACACCACGGCACGTTCGGCACGGTTCGCTTCTCCGTCACGGTGTTAACTTACAGTGAACATTTTGTCGTTTCCGAACGGGGATCGCCCAACGGGTGTGCGTGCAGTGCGCCAAGTGACACTACGCAGACCCCGTGTAGAGCCGTGACCGCACAACCACCCACGCACATAAAACTTTTAGTGCGTTCGAGAGGGCTGTTCCAACCATTGCGAGTCACTGTCGACATTCTTCCGCCAGGGAGGTCCGTGCAGACTCCGTGGCGACCCGGAGGACGATATATTTCACGAAATATTTATTGCGCTGAAATGCCGCGACGCAACTTGTGCGGTTGTCGAGCCAGATAGTCGGTCAAGTCGTTAGGAGGTATGTAAGCGACGGCAAGCTCCGGATCCTTCCCATATACTACCCTTTCTTATACACGTGACGGAGAGCGACAATTCTCCTCACGCATGAAATAATATGAACTGTTAAATCTCGTTGTGAGATGCATGGTATTGCATGGTAAGTCAATGAAAATGTTTAATTTTTAAACCTGTCACGAAGCATCCATCACGCGTAATCATTTGCTCATTCGCACATTATATACTTTTCGATAGATTTATAGCAACAATTAACGATACCTATTATATAGTGTCTGGGATCGTCGCACAATGATCACATATGCGAAAACCTTAACATAAAAAATTATTGCGTTATTTACAGTCTACGACTGTATTTATCAATAAAGCATCAATAATTTACCAACTTTTACGACTCTGCAATTTTATAAAATTTTAATATTGTAATTTTATAAAGTGCAAGAGGAGCAGGAGAATAATATGTCGTTTACTTTTTCTAATCCTAAGATTAAAACATTATCTCTAATCTTCTCACTTTGATACGGATCAGGCGTCAAGCTCTATATATATGTAATTCGATTCAATTTCCTGTTCTAAATCTAGTATTGTAAGACAAATTTTGCAGGATTAACAAAGAATGTCATTGTAACGTGTAACGTCTCGATTAAAAAATAAAACGTAACGTAATTGTTTGAAGTCCACGAACCGAGCTTGATCTTATTAGCTCGATCGTTGAATGATGGAAAGCAGACGCCGGGCAGAGAGTGTCATCGCAGCCGCCGGCTGCCGTATAAACCTTTTAACACTGTCACGCAATAGCTGGTGCTCTTTAGCGGCGTGCCGGTTCGAAGTGTTACGCGATCTATAGCTACCGTTATGACGGTTTTTTGTATTTACGATACCAAACGCGCGGGCGAAATGCACTGATACATTTACAGATTCGCGTAATGGAAATATTCTGCCCGAGAAAAAATTTTTAATAACGATGCGGCGTCATAACGAAATTGTTTATGCGCGAAAAGATTACGCTACGAGTTGTTAAATTAAAACTGTGAAAATTAAAGTCGCTCCGCGTGTATTTCCGGGATTATCATGAAACACGTCATTATCTTTTATCTTTTTATTATTTATCACGTGTCGCTGCGATAGAAAATTAAAAGATAATGAGAATCATCGTTATTCCATTTTGCTTTTTACGTCCATTATTTACGTTCCGCTGCGCAAAGTGCACAACCGGCTCTGCACGAGATGTGTAATACCTATCGAAATTTAATGCAATTTGATGATGATAGAAATACACAATTATAGTACGCGGGCTGTTAATCGCACGACGATGACTGTTTATGCGATATTACGTTCATCATATTTTCACGTAATTTACACAGCGAGGATAATGAAGCGCTGGAGCGGGCGTGCCGTCAAACGCGCTTCTGAATTTCACTCTTTGCTGTTTGAGTCATCGCGATATAATCAGAAGCATGCGACTGAAGAAGTAGGGAAGAGATTGTGAGAATTGGACACTTATTGAAGTGATGTAATTTCTATTCGCGTAACTTGTAAATATTTGTTTGCAATTTACAAATTATATGGCGTTTAGCGATATCTTAACGAATGGCGATTTGCTATTAATATTTCTTTTCCTCTCTCTTTTATTTCTCCAGTGTTACGTGTTTCTGATTATTGTAATAATTCAAAGAACAAAGAATAATCTTCAAAAGAATATTTTTATACTTTTAATCAACATTGCAAACTTCATGCATAATAGAAATCTGTATACATATATTATAAATATATTTATATGTATCTATAAATTCAATATATTTGTTAAATATATTTATACATACTTCTTTTATACGTAAAGAAAGTCACTTAGCTAGTGAGCTAGAAAGTGTTAATATTACCCATTACAAGGGTTAAATGTTGGACGAACCCGAGAGGACGCTTTCCCCATAACGTCACGAACGATAATAATCGCAAGATTTGCGAAAGAACAGCATTCGAGTTGCCGGAAAACCTAAGCCGGACTGTACTTTGTCGGTTACTCTATTCGGAACACGCCTTAGGGAAATAAAGGATCGTCGTGTCCGTCTTTTTCGGGAGGTTTGTAGAAGCGGGGGCTTCTTAGAAGTGGAGACTTCTCGCAATATCGAGCGCACCTATATCAAAGCACCGTGGAAGCACGCGATTGCCGGTCTTCGTGCGCTTTGCACAGTGATAAGATTTCTTCGATAGCGCAAACGAGAATTGATCGTGAGCGAGAAAGTCTCCGCTTCCCTCAAGTTCTTTGTCGTTTTAAACATAAAAATCAAACACTTGATAGAGATAATATCGGCAAAATATTAATGTACTTCTCATAAGTGATTCCCGATTGCAATTTCTGTCTTACAATATGTAATCTACATCCCACAAATATATGTAGTTACAGATTTAATTATATATTTAAATTTGTCGCTAGCATAATTGTAACTCTGTGATACGAATGAAAGGCGTAACGTATGCGTATATAATTTATTAACTACAAAAGCTAGTGCATAAAATAATTTGTATAATTTAAGTAACGAGATTGTTAACAATATGTCATCTGCGAACTCGTACAAATTTTTATATTTCGAATTGAATGCAAAAAGAATTCACTGTGCGCATCACTTGCAGCTTATATCTCCTACATCCACGTGTAATTTAGAACACCGGTGTATCGAACTTATCCTCTACCCATTGAAAACGCAAGAATTTATATGACTCAATATCTGGCGGCACGATGTATCGCAGACACTCTTCGGAGTACGCTTCAAAGACAGGGCTGTGATGAGGAATCTTTCAAGCTCGAGAAACGTAATGTGTTGAAATTATCTCCCCAATCCGTCATCCAATTTGGTAAAATTTTAACAATTGCCACATCTTGAATTATAGGATAATGAACGAAAAGAAAAATGACGTGACTGATAATATAATAGCTCAAATGTTGCTTTTCAGATATTCTCAGACGCGTTATTAAAAAATACTTGCTAAGATAAAAAAAATTGTATCTTTGGAAATCGCTTCGTTCCTTTAAAAAAAAAAAACGCATTAAAAAGTCGCGAAAATTTTATCAATTTATCAATTACTTGTGAGACTATGAAGCAATCGACGTTTTGAGAAATATTTAATTTCGTTAAACGTAAAACCATCGTTATGATCAAACTCGAGGTACTCGGCACGTATTTTGAAAGTTCGATTTCTAAAGCTCTCTGGCCACCTTGCCTCGCTAATCACGGCCCTGCTCCAAGGAAGTCGCGCACTGTGTACACCGCGTGTACACGCCGCGGTGTGCGTAGGTACACACACGTGCGAACGCCACGCGAGCATAAAACAGCTTTGCGCCGATAGCGGCGCCTTTGATGTGCTCTCGTCCCCGACTACCTCCGCCGTAAAATTCTGAAACGCGCTGACGTACGTGTGTCGCGCCGCGGAAAGCGGTGATCCGCCTTTGACGGACGGAACGATCGCTCATTCTCGCAACGAGATTGCTAATTTCCCCGATCGCGTTCTAAGCAGGGCGCTATTTAAAATCATAGGCACATAGACTGTAGATGTATGTAAATGATAATGCAGATTCTGATGGACTCTGGGGGAGAGAGGGGAGAAGATTTTTACGAGCGGAAACTCGAAAGTCGGAGACAGCTGATAAGAATGATCAGAGACGCATTGTTTCCTTTTTATGTCTTTTTCCTACATATCTAACCCTTTGATACTTCATTTCGCTGCATATACGAAGATCGCTTCGATGCGCGGCGAAGATCAGTGCGTGTCCCCGTTGACATTAAAATAGAATTATTATCGGCACGGTAGCACGGTTGGGCAAATGCTGAATCAGCAAAGGCCAGATAGCGGCTGATAAGAAACTTACACGATATCGATGCTCGATTTAATGGAGTGGGTGTGGCCACGGGGCCGAGTACAAGCTGCCGTCGAGGAGACAGCTATCGAAAACAATATATGCATCTGTGCTCTGTCGGCGAGAAAAAAGGGATTCGAAGAGATTAATCGCTGATTGATCGCCGCGCGTATATCGCTGCCGCGAAAGTCGCGTGGTCGTTCGCGTTTGCGCGTCACACCGACGATTATGTAAGCTGTGCGTGACAATATAGAAAGAGAATGTTGCGCCTATATCTCGGAAAGATATTTCCAATATTTTTCGAGATATATCTCAAAGTATAGTTTTCTAAAATCTTGAGGAAAAGTATTTTTGCGATCGCGTAGAGTAATTTTATCAAACTTTGAAGTAAGACTTTCTATGGAAATATACAAAAAACATATAAATCTATCATACATATAAAAAGCAAGATAATAAAAAAGATAATTCTATTGCAAAGAAAACAGAAATAATATAAGCGACATGCAATATGCGCAAGTTTTAATTAACATATATAAGATAATAAAACGATTGAGAGAGAAGGAGGGAAAGCGATATTTGTAGAAAATTATTTGTATTGTTGATGAGATTAGCGTTTCTGTTTTGTGAGAGAAACGTTAGTTTTGCGCATAATCATTGTAAAATAGAAGCAACTTCTTTTATTGAGTTGTGTAAGAATTGCGCGTGCAGTTAGGAGGTTTGCGACATGTATCGAACGAAAGAGCAATGGAAATACGTGGATATAAACTGTTCGGTAGTTCAGGGGGAGGATTTTAAAGGTCTCTGTTTAAATTCACCCCACCCAACTTCGCATATCGTTCCACACATGGGAGTTAAGAGAGTACGTGACATCTTACGGCGCATAGCCGCGTAGATATTATCTGAACGGGGCATATGACACCCCGAGCTGAGAGACTGGCAGAAGCGATGGGCGTCTGTTCGGTCATTGAGACTAAGCAGATGATATCGCCTATAAACGATTTGAAGCTTTAATAACGGAAAAATTGTACATCGAGTGCCGTGTGGGTTCAAAGGGGATGATCTCCCCTTTTCTCCCACAAATAAATTTTGTTTATGCAATATTTTAGATGAAAATATCTCATATTATAGTCAGGAAATGTTATCGTAAAAGAAAGGAGTAGTATTAATTTAACATTTTCAATGGAAAACTGGTAATACAGGTGTAAAAATTCAGAAAATTTATAAATTTATTTTTTTTAAAGAAAATCTAAATGCACCGGAACAGAGATAGCGTTTTCATAGAAGTTCTACAATAATAGACAAGAAAAAAACGCACGTGTTTTGAATGGAATATGTCTCTCTAATGTTTTTAAAGAATAGTTTTATGTTGGCCGCAGCTGAATTTTTGGATTAGCAGGATTAAGAACTGGGATTTTTTTCTCTTAAATATTAACAGGTACGAGAAGGGCGATACAACAGTATAGTTAATACGTTGTGTCAACAGTTGACATCAATGTGTGTTCCTTCTGATACAAAAATAAAAAAACAAATGCATTATATTCGGACATTATATTCGGATAAAAGATATTCTAAAAAAGGTAAAAAGTCTAATTATTGGACCTTTTGTCATATTATCGCTGCCACCACTAATCTGACAAAAGGTCCAATAATCTGTAGATATTATTGTTAGACTGGAGTTGTATCTAAAAAGTCCATATACTGATTGTATCTAAAAAGTCAAATATACTGATCGTAACACGAAAAAGTAAAAATTTCGTTCTCAGATTTTTAGAATAAACTTAGACAAATTTGATTTTGTATATTTGAACGATTCTATTTCTTTTACTCTACTAAAATAACGTTCAGTATTCTGCTGACAAGCGTGTCCTTTTTATATTTAAATTAGGTATCAAATTAGATATATTCCGTCAATAATGTCACTCAAGATGTGTGATGTTGGTAAAGTATTTTATAAATATCAAATAAAAAAATCGATGGCATCAAAATATAAAATACAATTGAACTATAATTAATCAGAAAATATATATCACATCAAGTACTGTAGTGTCTACTTTGTCATAAAACATGTTAAACGTTAAACATGTTAAATCTGATTTAATATTGTTGATAAGGTTGATTAACTAATTTAGTTTATTTTTAAGAACGCTTCCGTCCTTAGTTTTGTTTTGTTTTGTTTTGGCCTCGGAGTAAGGCAGGCAAAAGCGCAGTTTTTTTTTAAATCTGCGTGTGGTCCGAAACGTTGCAATTTCTACGTGATTAATGAAAGAAAAATATTCAAGGCTGTTTATCCCAAGTGACGCGGATCGAGTTCAAAAACAGAATAGGAAAGTTTTTCTTTTTTCAGTTTCAGCGTAACCTGAATCCTACGGCATTTGACATCTGTGGTCGAGAATAGGAAAGCGAGAAATCAGAAAATCGCTGCGCCTGTTTTTCAAGTGGTAGTGGTCCCGATAGGCTTCTAGAATGCCACTTGAATAGTGTCGAATTAAATACGAGGTTTCACTTTTTTTGAAAACACTAAACTTGAAATGAAATGATAACACTATTCGCAAGGACGTATCATCCGTTTTTAACAGTTCTCAAATGGTTTTACTGATTAAAGTTTTATTTTCAACCTTGCTAATATACTTTGTTCATAAATACTATATGTATAATAAAATATACATGGTAACTTAAATGTAGAAATTTAATAAATTATAAGTTGTATACGAGAAAATTATCAACATAAAAATTATTTTAATATGCAATTACATTATAAACATTTTTGACAATATAATGTCTAAAATAATTAATTTATATATTGATTTGACAACTCAATTGACATATTTAATTTCGAAATAGTGTCAAGTTGTCCAAATAAACTTTCCCCATTACTGCCTATTATAAAAATCTCTACTTACATCTAATTCGTTAAATCGATTATAAATATTAAATAATTTATTCTAGTTTTTATTGTGATAGCTGATAAATAATCGAAGCATTTCTTTGTTGAATATTTCCTCCCGTGGTAGTTTACATAAGATGATCCCGTTTAAATCACAGCTCATCCCAAGTTGTGACAAACTTTTCACCTTTTGCCACGAGGGCAGTTAATTTCGAAAGTTATGCTGTAAACAGACTGTCACCGTCTGGTGAAAATGCCAGTGCCTCGAGTGCTCTTCGACTTCGAGAGGACCTGTAGATAATCTGTGAATGATATGGAAAGAAGATAGGAGAAAGAGAAATGTGTAGAGTCAAATACCTGGCGCATGGTTGGTTAGCCTGGTTGGTACAATACAGTAACAATTGTATTTATTGATGTGTCACTGTTCGTCGTGACGTTGACGAGACACAGTCGTTTTCATTAGACCCTTGTGCAATTTCGTGGCTAATGATTCGGGCTAACTATTAACACCTTTAATTGTAAGTAGCATTACGTCTCTCAGATTATTTGATATGTAATCGCAGGGCATAGTTGTTACACCGAACATTTATACAAGTATCTATCTATCGATCCACAATGACGAGATTCCATAATTTAATTTCCTAGCGGTTAAACCAAGAAATTACACACGGAGATACCTGGGGAGGCTTCGGAGTGTACATCTGCCCTCATGGAAGTAACGTCGGACAAGAATTTGCGGAATAATGAAGGTCTCGTTGTAGTTATAAGTTTTTAATGTAAAACGCGAGGTATATATATTTTCGGACTAATTTTAAATGTATATAGACAATGCGCTGAGGATGACCCCAGAAAAGGGTCGAAACGTACGACTGAAAATATATCTTTTGACTATTTTGTACAATAAATTTTATCGACATCAAGTTCGGCTCTTATTGCCTAATTTAATTCAAATATTTTCAATTACTTGTTATTTCAATTTTTCATCCGAGTCTCGCGAAAGCCACTAAAAATTCCTTTAATTATTGACCGCTTTCCCAAGGATATATTTTACTATAATAATATCAATTTGAAAGGAAATTATTTGAGTGATTGTTTTAACTCTGAGATTTTTCTTTAATAAATAAAAAATAAGCTCCAGTTATATTAAATATATTCTAGTATATATCTAAATATATTTTTTTATTTTTACGTGCGCAAAATTCTGCTACTTTCCGTATTCGCAACATTAAACGGAGTATCTTCTAGCAGAACAAAAATGGCTTTAAATTTGTTAAGGTTTCTTTTTATTTAAAAAAACAGTGAGTAAAAGAAAAAATTCAGGATGTATATATAAATATGTAGGTACTGCCGTTTCTCAAAAGCTTTAATCCGACATATTAAAGAGAGGAATGGGAAAAGCGCGTGTTCTAGCAAGTACATGTTCAATTTGGTAGTTCCAGTACCTGTGTAGTTTTGCAAGGAGTGGCAAACGAGAGATGAGAGAGAGAGAGAGAGAGGGGGGGGGAGGAAACGAGAGAGATGGATGGATGACGGCGACGTACAAAGACGCTTCAGGGGTGACGAGAGCGTGCGAAGGGGGTGAACGGGCGGCGAGGGGATCTGCCTGCCTGATGGAGCTTGAAACTGAATTAACCATCCCCGCCCGGGGCCCGTGATCTCGTCGCAACCTCATCTCGGCGACCATTATATTTGTCTTTGTATGCTAAACATTTTGTGGAATTATACGAGACAGGTTTCGAAGAGTCGTCTCTCCCTCTACTCTCTCTCTCTTTCTCTCTCTTTCACTCCTTTCTCCCCTAATCCTCCCCTCATCCTATCTCTGCAGCGTGATCGAGAAACGATAACGATTACAGGGCATTCCTCCCTTGTGCAAGATTACTTTCCAGGCGAAAAGCGATCAGTGAAATACCGTCAGTTTCCCATGCGCTTTTTTTATGCGTGTCGAAAGAATTTACGGACAACGAGCAGAAATGTGCTCGCGTTTAAAGTTCTCAAAGTTCGGATAAATATCCTGATTAAAAATAAGCGATTAAAAATAATCGAGGTATTATTGAGATTTTTTGTGTGTTATTATTCGCAAAAAGTTTTTTGCGTTGATCTACCATCATCTACGCGTAAAAAATTGATCTTTCGAGGTGTACATGAAATTGTATGTTTGCTTTTCATGAATTTTGTGCGTTGAAGAGTGAATGAAAAAAAGAATCTTTTAATTTTTGATAAAAATTAAAACATAAACTTATTAGTGTAATCGACAGTGTTATTAAAAGAAGATCGGACGTCAAATAATTCAAAGAGTTTGTGAACGGAAGAAGCGGCGAGATAATTCGAGATCCGAAATATCTTCGCAAATAGCGTGCTAGGTACGTCATATACCGCGCGATCAAAAGCTTTCTTCTCAATTCGCGGACATCGACGTGTTTCTCTGTTGGTGTCATACTGTCTGTGCTGTTATAAATCGATAAATATAGATAAGATAATCTTTACCACACACTTTGTTACCGATAATAATACTGTCTATGATATCTTGCCGCGCGCTAGTTGTCGACTTTCTCTGTGTTCGTTCTTCGTCGAAATGGTATTTTTAAATTAATCATCGTTAGATATCCTTATTAGATAAATTTTTTCCAAAATTAAACTTTGAAAATTACAATCTATATCTTCCACATTTAGCTTCAAATATGATTCCTCTCTCTCTCTCTCTCTCTCTCTCTCTCTCTCTCTCTCTCTCTCTCTCTCTCTCTCTCTCTCTCTCTCTCTCTCTCTCTCTCTGATTCTCGATTTTATTTATCTTATGTAAAGGGACAGTTATCTTGCATTGAGGATCAAGCATTTAATGCTAAATATCGGATGTGAAGACAGGGATTTAAGCAATAAAAAAAAAACAGATATTACGTGCCGTTATCTTAATAAGAATTCTTTTAATTCCAACATTGCTTCAGCAACTTTTGATGGCTCAAAATGCATATGATAATGACGACTTGATATGCTGTAAATATCATAAAAATCAGTCGTTTACCAAACAGGTTCCGTCAGTTTGTTCTCATTAACACAGCTTACCGTAAAGATTCATCTTCCTTGACGTTGATGTAAATTCGTGGCGAATGTATCGGTAGCATCGATATCCCAAATATCATGCTGTGCTGCATCGTTAGCGCATAATGAGATTACTGGACCATACGTCGGAAAGAGTATTCGACAAGGAAGATGGATTATGCTGTTAAGAGTAAAACAAGTGCTTGCCCCAATTAGTAACACTACACGATGAAACAATGTAGCTACGCGCTATTAAGAATGATCAATCTGTTGTCGTTGGCTTTCAAAAATCTGGAAAATTAAAATATCTTAAATTTTCTACATATTTGTTTTATCGAAAATTATATAATCGATATGAAATTTTCATTAGAAAGTATATAATTAATACGAAATTTTTACAGAAAATTATATATGTAATTAATACAAAGTTTACGAAGAAATAAATTTGCTTTATCTATTGGCTAGCTATTTTAAATAATGAAAGATGGACATTCATACAAAAAATTTTCGAAGAAATAAATTTGTTTCATCTATTGACTATCTATTTTAAATAATGAAAGGTAAACATTTATACTTAACAAAAATTTTTTGAAGAAATAAATTTGTTTTATCTATTGTCTACCTTAATAAAAGATGAACATTCACACATTTTATTTTTACATTTTATTTTTTATCGGTATTGTCTGGAAATATTAAAAGGAAGGCACAGACCTATTCGACTAGGGTACAATGACAATCCGCGTCGTTTCGCGAAATATGCCAGTGGCGCCATGTTGTTTATACACTAATGGTTCGTGATATGTAATCCCTATCTACGGTAGGGGTGGTTTCGTGCTCGTCGACCCTGTGGTTGGCTCGCATGAAAACTTGCATGAGTCGATTACCCAATGCACCACGCTGGAAACATGCTCGTCCGTTCACTACAATGGAGTTTGTAATAACAGAATTGCCTCGATTTTCATGCGTATGTATATACGTGTCGGTTACTGTATATAGGTATGCAACGCGTGAGGCTTTATCTTCGTGTATGAAAAATTGTCATTTATCTATTGAAAACATTTATTTTTATTGTATAATTTTATGACTATCGAAAGAAACAAAAAAAAATGTCTAATACACTAGCGCATCATAAAAATAGAAAAAGCCCTTGGTAGTTCTCAGGTATCTTTTCGAGACCTCAGTGGAGAAAATCTTATTTAAATATTTTATGCAAATATCCGTAAATAACCGAGTTTCTTTCCCTATTAGTTTCGCCGTATTTTCTTAACGTAAATGATTTATTGCTGAATATAAAAGAAAAGATAGACAGGTAAAGTTGGCCGGAGTCTTTCTTCTCGAATTTCGGGAAAGACCATTCGCCCGTCATTTACAGCTCGTATAGCACCCGAATTTAACGAACCCACGTTAACTTGCACGAGATTACGTGTAAATTTTATCGACGAGCCAACGTATACGCGTGTATGTACGCGTGGCACACACTCACACACACACACACACACACACACACACACACACACACACACACACACACACACACACACACACACACATTCACGCGAATTTCATCTCTCATCAGCGCGCAACATTTACAACTTACGTCGTCGTAGCCGGCAAATACCTCCACCCCCCTCCAACCCTTCCTCGCCCCCTCCCACCCTCGCCGGTGCGTCTTGCGGACGCGTGGCGACGAGTGCGACGACGGCGGCGGGAGAAGCCGCGGTTGTCCACGGGTGGGTAGCGTCGCGACGCCCCGCGGGGTCACCCCAACCCGGAAGCTCCGCCCCTGTGGAAGTCGGGCCGCCAACCGGCGTATCCAGCGCACGGGATACGGTAGGAGGAGCCACCGTGTCGTCATCGTTGGCGCCAGGTAAACGGCGATCCTCTCAGGGCCCGGCCGTGGCACTCGGCCGCTTAGTATCGCGCCGACTCTCGAGTAAATATCTTCTTGTTCCTTTTTTTTCTCCTCTCTCGGAGTCCCTTTCTCTCCCTCTCGCCGTTCCCTGGATTGCGCTCGCTTTCGTCCACACCGCACCGTTGTGCCCGGATTCGGAACACGCACGAACTTATGTGGGTCTCGCGAGCGAAGCGTCGATCGTCCACGGTCGATCATTCCTGAAGTGACGGTCGTTTTTCGGCTTCGATCGGCTTTACTTTGCCTCTGACCCTCGGAGGCGCGGGGAGGACGCAGATGGAGACGAAAACGGAGCCGCTGACGCCGCCGCAGACGCCACCGACGATTGACAGACCGATGCATCAGCATCAGCATCAGCATCAGCATCAGCATCAGCATCAGCATCAGCATCAGCATCAGCATCAGCATCAGCAACATCAACATCAACATCAGCAGCAGCAGCAGCAGCAGCAGCAGCAGCAGCAGCATGTGGTTTTTTCAACCTCGAAATGGGCCAAGTCAAACTTCCTCAACGGCAGATACGTCCAGCCGCAACATGTTCAGGCGGCGCACAGCGTTCCTAACAACTATCAGGTCCTCAATTGGTTGAAAGACGCGGCCCTGCTCACATTTCGGGGTTGCTGCCCCCCACGCCCTTATCTGTACTATCAGGGTCATCCGGGTATGTTTCCGGTACCGCCACCGCCGCAGCCGCCGTCGTTCCTCGCTCGGAGACCAACGGGTCAGAGGCCCAAGAAACAGTTCATCTGCAAGTTTTGCAATCGACAGTTCACGAAGAGCTACAATCTGCTAATTCACGAAAGGACGCACACCGACGAGCGACCGTACTCGTGCGACATATGCGGAAAGGCTTTCCGCAGGCAGGATCATCTGAGGGATCATCGGTAAATATTTATAATTCACTTCAAAAATGCACGCTTCAATTCTGGTAGTCCGGCGATGATAATACATCACATCGTATAAAATGACATTGACGTTTATAGTATAAAACAGAAGTTGTAAAATGATTTAAGAAGGCAAGATAATAAATCATGGAAAGAGGACCGCGCGATTTTAATATGATACACAAAACTAGGTTGTTTATTAAATTCTATGATAATAATGCTGCGATAGCAAACTTAAATAAATTTAAATTTAAATTTAACTGATTTGTCCACAACTGAAATTAAAAGTGAGTAAAATTATATCAGAATTGTAGTAGGAGATTTTAAGATAAGAATAAATTGAATTGAAATAACGTAACGTTAATGGGATATGTCGTAATTCAAGTAATGCATTTAACGGATATACAATAAAGCAATAAATGCTCTATATCGTTCGAGAGAATTTTCAAAAACGTTCTATTTAGAGAACGTCCACGAAGAAACTTTCCTTGAACGTTCCCAGGTAATCTTCCGTGAACGCCTATTCTTTAACTTTTTGTCTCTTGCCCTTGATTCGTAAAATATATTACCCGCGAAGTCCTTGCAATCCTTTTTACGACCTTTAGAAAGTACTAAACATACAGAAGTAAGGTATAAAACGAGCATTTTATGATGCTTTTTTATTCTTACGTAAATATTGGTAATTTCACGGATCAATAATGTCACAATTTTACTCTTTTTAAAATTTATATACATTTAATTTTTTGATAAAGAATATGTTGAACTGCAAGAAAAATCGCTAGCATACTGAAATTCTTAGGAAATAGGTTTTGCGTAGTTTAATAGTTTAATCTTTTCTAGAAATTGTTTAATATTTTTAGAAAAATTTTCTTAGGAAATTTTTGATATATTTGATATTGCTTATCTGCCAGTTAATAATTCGGAAATATTTTTTTTCATCATAGTAGTCATTTCATAATAGTCGCCATTATTCCTTGAATGTCAGATTCATTGTGCTAATTAATTTATCCAGCCTGGTATAATTCTCAATCGATTGTTATTACTGTCTGTCTATTATAGTAAACTGAATAATTTTTCATAACGAGTACGCACATCGCCCGCGGCCCATCTACCGATTAGCTATCACCATAATATCGGGATATTTTTTATAATTTAAGAACATTACACATGTAGATATTGTAATATTACATTTCTCTATAGCAATATTATATATTATTTGGAAATAATATTTCTATTTCGAACAAAGCTGTGAACATTTCTCAAGTATTTTTAAAATATATTTTCTGTAATTACACATACGAAAATAAAACAAAGTTTAGCATACGTATCAGCACATATGATATAAGCATAAATATAAGCATCAATAACTGAATTACTATGATTTCGGTGATATTCCACTAATTGTATAAAATTGTACAAAATTTCGTGAAAAAATTGAAAACAAGTTTCTTGCATCCACAGCAAAAATTCTTGTTCCGCTTATAAGCATTGCGCACAAAGATATCGATCATATATTAAATATATTTAATAGATATGTAGAGGCTCAGTATGAATTTTTTAAATATATTTATTGATCATCGGTATTGATGCTTTATATCATCCGTACGCCTGTGAAAACAGAAAATATCAATTTGCTTTTATCAACTATTGTTGATGGTAAATGCCATGTGCAATCACATATGTATATCAAAGGCAGAAGAGAAAAATTGATTAATCGAAGAAGAAAGCAAGGGTTACCAAGCGTCATAAAAGAAGCGAAAACTATTTACAAAATTATTATTTATTAGAAAAAAAACAAGACAGAAGGTTGCCAGCTCGGATCCGTAACCAGAGCTGACTAATTTTTTACATTTTAGATATATACACAGTAAGGAGAAACCGTTCAAATGCAACGAGTGCGGCAAAGGTTTCTGCCAAAGTAGGACTCTGGCGGTTCATAAAGTCATGCATATGGAGGAGTCGCCGCACAAGTGCACGGTATGCGGTCGGAGCTTCAATCAGAGGAGCAATCTGAAGACGCACCTTCTGACGCACGCGGACGTTCCGCAGGACCTCAGGATCGAGACCTCGGTGTCGTCGGACTCGAGGATCATGTCCTCTACCGAGGTTAGACAAATGGCAGAGCGGGTGAGCGGTCTTCTGCCAATACCGAAGAGCAGTACGCACAAACTCGGCTTCACTATAGAGGACATTATGAGACGTTAGAGACCATAATTACTTCTAATTTTAATCTGCGTGCATTTCACCTTTGCGTTTGCTTTGTATCATAGTTTCTCATTCTCATTAAAGTCTACGAAGTAAGTTAAATTAACTCATTATAGTTATTATATACTTTATTATTATTATTAATCATATATTTTAATTTGTGCGCTCTTCTAGCACCAGCTGGATTGGCGTCAAGAGTGCCGAGAAAGATCACTGGTAATATTTTTTTTCTTTTTTTATGTGAGTGTCACCAATTTAATGGTCGAGTGTATTTACTATAGTTGCAATTTCGTTGCTTTTCTATTGATGTTCACTACCCACTTTTCCCTCTCTTCCTGTCGCTCGCAATCTTAACGAGCTGTTACTAAAGTATGCGCGACGTTCTGCCTCAAAAACGTATAAATCGTACCTTTTGAATGAATCAAATCATTGTTGAATTATTTTTTCTTTTTAAATAACTACCTTTTTTAATAATTAAAATTATATATTAACAATCTGTTATTAATTATATTTTTTTCTATAAGAATTTCTATATAACGCTACTTTATTTAAAGGTCGTCAATTGCAATTATATTAAATTTTGATTGACAATTGATTGCGCCAACAACTCGTTTATAATTACGTAGTATATAAAATTATGATTATAGATCATTGCATTTAAGTTTTGTCAATAGATTGACACACACATCTTTTTCTTCCTCCTATTGAGAATGGTCTGATTGTTCTCAGTTCACGACCTTATTTCAGTCGAAACGTTTGTCACATCATCTTATCTTCATTTATCTTACGACTGTTCTTGAGACAATGTATAGCAGACCTTTGTTTTATATTGTGCACGGTACGAGCAGTATGGGAAAAGAAACATCAATATAAAAATTGATTTGAAAGT
This sequence comes from Temnothorax nylanderi, assembly GCF_030848795.1. Taxonomy (NCBI): domain Eukaryota; kingdom Metazoa; phylum Arthropoda; class Insecta; order Hymenoptera; family Formicidae; genus Temnothorax; species Temnothorax nylanderi. The sequence continues at coordinate 1,314,570 of NW_027249090.1, read as the reverse complement.
TGCAACTAATTCGGACCATTGTTTTATATAATTGCGAGATAATTCGCTACTTCATATTTCAATATTGTAAGAAAGCAAAAAATCAGTTAAACCTCAGTTAATTTCAATTGAAGTTCCTGGATCTTTGTATTCAGCTTTGAAAAAACATAATAACTATCATGCTAGTTTCGATTTCTGTAGTACTTCATTTCTTCACGAGCATTCTTTCTTTTTTCCTTTGTGAACAAACTTAAGATACATACGCAAACCGCATTTGTTGATAGATCGGCATTCTCAAGACTCTGAAATTAATACAAAATGGACGACACGCAACTACAGTACGACACTGTAGTTACAAGAGCAAAATTACAACTTTGAACTTTAAACGAACGTAAATTACAATGAAGTAACGAATATTGACGTTAGTAATGACACAGAATTAGCAAGAATAGGTTCTTGCTAATTCTGTTTGAGGTTTTATGCAATAGCACAGTATGTTAAATAGAGACGTTGCAGACTGCTATCAAGTACAATTAACTTGATATAATTTGCGTTTGCTTTTAAGAGTTGTCTGTTATGTCTAGTCAGAGTTAAAATTTTTTTGAAATTATCTTCCTCACATATCTGTCTTATTTTCCTACAGAATAGATTACGTGAACAAGATTGTTTCAAGCGAACCGTTGTTGATGCGCGCATTAATGTAAATTTTCTATTTTAACACGTGGAAAAGAGATTTTATTTTATTTTATTATGTGCACGCAGATTTTTGTGTATATTCTTCTCTTTGTAAATATGCTTTGCAAAATATTTATATTATATCGAAAACATATATATCTAATTATTATTATATTTATATTATATTTTAAATGTATAATTAGCATCATATTTATATTATATCATATAGATATAAAATTAATTATATTTATCTTACATATTTATATTAAATATTTATACTATTACGTTTAAGAGTAAGTCTTGTGAATATTCAGCGAATCTTTTGATTCTTATAAGAATTGCGTATGCGTTTATATGCACAATGTCCTACGAATATCTTTGACGTCTTTTCGAAGGCGCGACAAAATATCTGAAGCAAAAAATTGCCACGATGAGACATTTTGTCATGAAACAACGAAGGCATTTAAAATGTTTGTGACAAATGGGACAGCCTGTATATGTTTCTAGATATACATTATATTATTAGATACTATAAACTCATAGTTCACACGAAAACAGTATTCACTGCACGTCGAGTCGAACTTCGCGCATTTCAATTACTTTTTTCTCTGACATACGATGTTGCTGCTGATATACTTCACTTTCCCCGTTAGGCATCGCGGTACTACACAGACTTCGCGTGTACGATCGTTGTCAGTCGAGAATATTCCCAATCTCCGACGTTTTCCAACATAATTTATTCGTCGTATACATCACGAGGAATCTAAGCTTCGTTGCTTCAACGCGCGTGAGCGCTGTACAAAATCTCGATTAAGAGCCATGGAACTGGCGGACGTTAAATAATTCGTTCGACGTGTTCATAAATCGAGATACTTATACAACGTAATTTACTTACAAAGTTTCGTAAATAATTCGAGTCATACGTCTTATCGTTGGACCACGACACGTCGTGCGTGTGGGATTAGGAACGAGGAACACGCGATGAGAGACGATACAGATTTAATTACGCGTAAATCACAATTGTGCCGCGCGAGGAGAGTGTCCGTCCCGAAAAGTTTTACGTGTTTCACAAGAGAGCGTACGGCATCCAGGTTCCTAAAGTGCACTCACGATCCGGTCGCAAGGCGTCGAGATAATTAATTGTTCCTCGACGAGACAACGATCTGTGCCGGGAGGGTGCGACGTTACCGTGCCTGTCGTGTATATCGACGGTGTTAATCGGGTCTCTCCGGGCCGACTAGATATCTCCGTTTCCCGTAAAATTAGAAATTTAGATCAGATAAGGGCGGGAGAAGGGAGTGGGAGGACATTTCCTGGCCAGTTAGCCGCGTCACCTTTCCCTTCGATGCCACCGGCGACTCAGGCACGACGGTCCCACAGATTTCTTTTTCTTTTAATCTGAGAAAAGATACTGCTATATATGCTATCCGTAGACCACCCACGTCTTTCACGTACAGGGTGTATACAGAACTTTCGTAATTTTTGTATAGATTGTTTGATGAGTTTGGAATCAGTTTTTGAGGCGTTGGGAAAATTTGTTGGGAAGGATAATGACTTCTCAATATCTAATATCGACAATTGATTTTACAAAAATTGAGATTTTTTAACAATTTAACTGATGCTATATTAAATATTTTTAATAGAGTTTTGAAATTAAAATATTTAATACTGAAAGTTAACATATATGATCAGTAATGATCCAGTTAAATAGTAACCAGTAATATCCAAGAATCTAGGTGTGAGAAGATACTTGACACACCCTGTATGTTCGATTTCGACTTGATTCTTCCTTTCTAATTTTCATTTAACATGCGTGTTTCCAAGTTTCGGCTCGTACGTTGAGTTACCAACTAATTTAAGATCGTTGTAAATATTTATATTCGTGTAGATAGTCTGTCTGTAGGTGTGAACTGTCTTCTTCTATCGTGTAGTTTCGTCGTTCTTCGATCCGATGAAGTCGCTTGTGCCCTTATCGGCGCGCTGAATGTATAAAGCGCATTTAAGCGACTTGGAATATTATCGAATTCGGCCCGGTTATCTGTTATTGTACGATCATACCAAATATAATGAGAGGAACAAGAGAATACCTCACGCTAGTCGATCGTAATGTATATTTAAATGTTGTTGTTATTCATTGAAAATAAAAATTATTCCAAATGAAATGGCTCATTTACGTAACGACGGTCCTATAGTTTTGAGAATCTTCGCCTTCGTCTTGTAACTCTAATCTAATCTAGTAATAATTTTTAAGCCTGTCATGTAATTTTACATACTTTTTTTTTAAGTTATCGACTTGTGATAGAAATGTATGTATTTCCATTGTAAATCGTACAAGTTTTAAACTTGCTTTTATGTAATTTTACAAACTTTTCGTAGTATACAATACACATGTTTTCGCACGTTGGCCAGGTTAAAGAGCTGTAGTAATTCTGTGAGTATGACTCGTTCAGAGAGAGGGAGAAAGAGAGAGAGAGGGAGAGAGAGAGAGAGAGAGAGAGAGAGAGAGAGAGAGAGAGAGAGAGAGAGAGAGAGAGAGAGAGAGAGAGAGAGAGAGAGAGAGAGAGAGAGAGAGAGAGAGAGAGAGAGAGAGAGAGAGAGAGAGAGAGAGAGAGAGAGAGAGAGAATGTTCGACGTATCCGGGTTCAATTTAATCTCGCGAGAGTAAACAAGAAGTAGTTCCCTCAGCGATCCCTTTTCGACGCAAGTCGTTACGTGGATCTACGCGGGGAACGAGGCTAACCATCATTCCCGACTTTCCCGACAATAGCCGGCAGTTAACGCGCTTGCCGGTCAGTTAGTACTGTTTAACTTTAATTAATTCCCGCGCCTTCCACGGACAATAAAGTGTGATGAAACGCCGTACAAACAAGACGTTGCGTTTCCCTTTGCTCCTTCATCATCGAGCTAATTCCGAACCTTGTCGTCACGCTGTTTGTTCGTTTTCTGCTTATAGACGTGTCGATAACAAGCTTCTTCCACGTAATTTTAAATTAAATTAGCGAATTCAATATTGACAAATCCGATGCAATAAAACATATAACACGATAGCGATCGCCATTGTTGAGTCTGAACGATTTATATCGACTATAAGCAAAGAACCTATTATAACATTTATCATTTAACTTCCAGAAACTCTTATCTTGAATTTGTAACAGTTCTTTTCCTCGATGCTCGCGATAACAATATTTATTTTATTTGAAATTAATCACGTATAAGTTCCGAATTCTCCAATTCCCTCTATCTGATGATGCCGGGGTAGTGCTTATTTCAATCTTGCAACAAAATTATCAAACACATATGCGTTTCTAAATTTCGGCACCCTTACTAATTGTCTATCTCTATATTATAATTTTAGGATCGAAAGTTTAATCGAGTCGACGTAAAGTGTGAAAAATAATCACGCGATCCCATAATCGTCGATAAGATTGTTCGAGGATACAAAGAGAAGATACATTTCGGGAATAGGTAGCCAAAGAAACGTGGGAGAGAGAAGGTGGGATGAAATAGGGATGGAATGATGAATGGAAATGAATTTCGTAGGAGAAGGAAGACGAATGGAGAGAAGGACCGTCCGACTGTGTACCCTTTACCGTTTCCCCTAGGGGGACGATTTAATTACAATAATCACAATGTTACGGTTCCTGGTATTCTGCCCAGAGCACAGCGACTTGTCCCACGGAAGAGGCTAATCGTTTACCTAAATCGAGGATACTATTTCGCACAACTCCCAGATGCTATTTAATGGTATCGTGGGCGATCCTTTTTCCACTTTGCCTAATAAAAACAGGACGATGTTGCTCTGTTGCAAAGATTTGCAACCCTTATACCTTATTAAAAAAAAAGTTTTTCATTTCAATTTTCCCTGAGAAGTGAAAATTTTTTACAAATCACAAATTATTCTCTGTAACGTATCACAATAATTTAATTGTGCTTCGAATAATAATGTAATCTTACAATTTTATGTAAGGTTTTTCTTTTCTATATTAATGTAATATTACGAGATATCCCGTCAGCAGAGAAAACGCGTCATTATTCTACCGATTGGTGTGCGTACATAATACATTGTGTGAATATTTTTATAAGTTTTTTATAGACTTTTTAATAGATTGGATTGTATACAGTAGATTCTCGTATAACATGGGGGATGTGTTCCGTGTTATACGAGTCATATCATGTTCATGTTACATATATGTCATATTCTGTAAATAGAATATTGGAGAAATAAAACGGACACGGCGTGTGAAAGGGGCGAAAACTCGAAAGGAATTCGAGGAGGTGAATTCGAGGTAGCGAATTCGCAAGCAATTGTGGGAGTTAGCACCGTGGAATGTCATGAAGGTCCCCCCCCCTCTCCCCTCTTTCTCCCAGGTCCACCTTTGAAGCTCTAAAATGTTAACCACAGATTACCCGGTGGATTAGATCGCTCAGTCGGGCGAGGCCTCGAGCTACGATTGCAGGGCAAAAAGAGGACGGGGAGAAGGAAGAGAAGCTGCCACGGTCCCCTCACGGTGCTCCGCGTGTACCCTCTTATTAGGGCGTGAGCCTTATCTAAGGGTCACAGCGCCCTGGCGACCTCGTGGGTCCCACAGGGACCACGAGGTCCGTCCAGAATTCCAGGAGTTGTTGCGACCGCTACGCACAAGCCACAGACAACCGGGGCACCGTGAGTCTTCTTTCAGGCTTCTGAACACTAATTTCGGTCACCTTTAGATAATGATGATGAGGATGAACCGTGAAGTAATTACCAGCGGGAAAAGGTGAGGAGCGAGATATTTGGTTTCGTAGATCGGTCGAAAGTTAGGCGAATGTCGTGAGAAATCGGAAGGTACTACACAGACAAGTTGCGATAGAGTAATTTACGAACTGAATACCTGATACGTATATATTTATCGAATTTATATCTGTATATTTAAAGTGATTAACATTCTTCGTGGAATCATGATACTTTGCGGCTTAGATTCTTTCGCCTTCGTCCTTTGTAATCATTTATCAAGGAATATGCCATATGTTACTTATGTGATATGTTCTATACATATAGGCCGATATTCATATAGTCGGTTCTTATATTTAAGACCGTCTTAAGTACAATCTTAAACTGTTATGAACCAATCACAGAGCCGTATTAACATCTTAAGACATTACTTAAGACAGTCTTGAAATGAGAACTGACTATGAATACCGGCCATATTGTACGATTTATAATACATTTTTTTGCGTTTATAAGTAGTAAAAAGTGTGCAAAATAGCTCTAAAAATAGTATAAAAAAATATATAAATACAATAAACCCTTATATAACGCAGAGAATGCGTTTAACATCATAGGAATCTGCGTTATACGAGATTCATTGTCAAGATGGATGGATATAGGTGTGTGTGTCTATGTGTAAATTCTGCAAAATTGAGTAACATTTCTCTCGATATCTACATATACATATATGAATTATATACTTCGCGGAAGCGTTCCAGCTTTCTATGTAATTTCAACACGTAAGTATATAACGATTCCCCGACTTTCGCGGCCGTCGCGTTGGAGGGAACGATTAAAAGTCGGGCGATAAATTTTCAGAAAATTAAGAACTCCGCTGCCGGCCGGGTGAAACCGGTACGGATAACGTTCAGGAAGGAACACGTAGGAGCTGAACCCGCCGCGGGCCCAGGGCCTGTGGTTAGGGCGGTACGGCGACCGCTCTTTTTTCAGGCCCCGACGATTAGGCAAACTGTCTGCCCACGGCGCGCGGTGTGTGCCCACATTGTCGGAACTCACTCCCCGGCTATGCTATTAGTTAGTAGTATAGTTTAAACTCGGGACATCGCGCGCCAGATCGCGCCGGACCGCGCCGGGGGTGCGCCGCGTCGCGCCACACCGCATCAGAGGCGGCAGAGGATGGGAAGACGAAAAGCGAGAGAGATAGGGAGCGAGCCGACTCCACCCTTTTAAACGTCGCTAATTCGCGACGGACTCCGTTGGCGTTTCTCAACCCTCTTCGAGCCGTGCAAAAAACGACGACGGAAGTTGGAAAACGGGCCTTACCGGCACCACCGGGCTCTACCGAAATAAAGGGTCTCCGGACTCCCGGATTTCTTTGACGATAATCGATCGTCTACCCGGCTGCTCCTTTCTCGCCCCCGCGTGCTTCCCGCGCCGTCAGTCGAGATCGCTCTCATTTTCTACTCTCGCGCAACTCTTTTTTTCGAATAACGGCTGGGAGAGTGGGTGAGAGGGAGAGAGAGGGCCGCGCCGGCCGCGTCGTTTCTTCCTCTGTTATTCTCACCCTCGAAATTGCCGTGGTCCGGTACCGATACACGGTCCATTATCGACGGTGCAGCGTGCGTCAGCCCGACGTAGTTTCTCACACAGTTTGCTCTCCCAAAGTCGTCGCCTGTGTCACCCGCGCGGATGCAAACGCGCACCCCACCTTCCCCGAAACATCATCGCCGCCTTCCGATTGGCGCGTTCGGTCTTTTGTAGTTGGCGGCTGCCGACGAGCGCATCCACCAGCTGCTACCCTCTGACGGAAAGCCTCGTAACGAGCGGTTATCTTCGAATTTTGCGTCAAAATTGTGTAAAATGTGCTTAAATTCTTTTATTTATGGACGATATTCATATAATCCAATATTAAATTTAAAATCCTTTTAAGTTTGGTCTTAGGTAGCTTAGAATTCCATCCAACCGATGAAATAATTGTGTAGCATTTTATAAGATCGTACTTAAAATGATCTTAAATATAATATCTGAAGACTGTAAATATCGCTCTATGAAGATCATATACGATTTTATTTAATTGTGATAAAAATTAAATGATCGTCATGTTTAAGTGAATGGAATGGGATATGTAATTTATTGTAATTTGGATCCTCCTTGATGGAGAACTTGCAACATAATTTTGTTCGAAAATACCTTGTTAATTTTTTAATCACATAACATTATCTATCTGGATAGAATTAAAGTTTCTTTCCGCTTTCGAGAAAAGTTGCTGTAAATACTTTCTCTCTTTTGGTGATAAACCTTAGATAAAATGTCCCCAAAAGTTGTTCTGTGCACGCATGTGTTTTCAAGCGAGTTAAAAAAATAAAGATGTATACAACTGTAATAAAAACGTAATGTCCATTTCTACCAATGCAGATTAACTTTAATCTCGGTTTAACTTATTACTTTTTACGTTTTTTTCTAATTCTTATATAGAATTAGAAAAGAATGAAAAAAAGTTAAATCGAGATTAAAGTTAATCTACATTGATAGAAATGGACATAAGATTGCGATATAGGCTGTAGCGTAAAGAAGTGTCTTCGATAAGCAGAATTTGTGATGTTTACAGGTAAATTACATTTTTGTTAACGACAAAATCCCGGCGACTCGGATAGAACTCACCCTAGATACGATTCGACATCGCGCCAGCAGCAAGAGTTCGCGGTAGACGAGATAAACGCGTAAATCCCATTGCCGGGGCGTCGTCGGCAACCGTGGATTATCGGTTCATAATTCACGACCGCCCCGGACAGTGATTGTCAGTTTGCCCCGCCGTTACATCCGTTCGGCCGCACTTCGAGTCCGCGTAATGGATCATTACACGTCGAGCGATAATCAATTTTCGAAGTGCCGGCGCTGGTGCGCGCCGTGAACGATCCCGGAGCGCCGCGCCGCGCCGTGAACACGAGAGGGCGGCGAGAGAGGGGTTCACGGTGCGGTACACGTAACTCAGCTTTCCTGTCCGTGGTATGCTTCTGGTTACAATTGAATCGATTATGCCGAAAGGTCATGAGCCGATAAAAGAGTCTTTTTTTCGAAACGAGTAGCATTTGTAGCGCTTTGCTCATTTCGTCACTGTGTTTTCTCTACCCGAACCTTTCGTGCGCGTTTGATAAATCTCTTTTAATCTACCTTTTATTTATCGTACTCATGCTGAAAACAATCGGGGTCACTTGGAGCTAAGCTTCGGCAAGAAAAATTTTTTCTTTTAAAACAGATTACGTGTTTCTTATTTAGAACAATTTCTCGGAATTTGTTGTTTTTTTACAGAAGGAAAAATCCAATTTGTAGCACTAAACTTTGTTAAATTTATAATAGAATCTTCCACTGCGGTACGTATCTTTTTATGATTTTTACATTTATACATTTGTGTTGCAGACAAGTTTATAAATAATTAGAAACAATTGCGCATTTGATGATTTTCTTCTTTATTACTTTTCAAGAGTATAGACTTCTAGTTGTAAGACTTCTTGTAATATTTCTATTTTTACATCGGGAAAAGTTTCTGTGGGAAACGCAAAGTCTCTGTGGTACCATTGAGAGAACGGAATAATCCAGGCGTGATTCAGTAGCAAAGATGGCAGGAACATTCCAGCCGCGCGTGTGCGACTGATAAAGATGGCCAATGGTGTTCGCAAACGAAGAAATAAGCGGAATATGCGGGAGGATGGACCTCGCGCGCTGGGAGGGATGGTATTCGATGGGAGCAAGGGGAGGAGATCGAGGAGAACATAGAGAGGTGGACATAGGCAAAATAACAGACAAGGAAGAAAGGGACGGGGAAGAAGGAGTAGCGGAAGATGAATACGGGTGGTGGGTGGATTGTGGAAGAGGGAAAGGTGGAAAGAATGCATCGGGCACGGAGGAAGCACGGGGTGAATGGAGGACGAAGAGAAGGAAGGCGAGCGGGGGGAGGGAAGAAGGAGAGGCACAGGCAGGAAGGAGGCAAGAAGATCGCAGGAAGGAGGAGAATGTGGGTGGAATGGCGGAAAGTCGAAGAGAGAAGAAGAGTGTTTCTCTCCGACGAGGGAGGGGGAAGGAAGAATACGGCAAGGGAGGGTTTGGTGGCAGGACGGGCGAGCGATCGAGCGAGCGAACGCGCGCGTTCGGCAAGACGTTGCACGGTGAAGGGGGTTAGTTAGGCGCGTGGGGCCACGTGCGTTCCCACGGTTTCGAGAGAGCCGCATATCGCGCCAGCCCTCTCCGCGAGGTTTCGCTTCTCTCTCCGCAAAGCGCGCGCGTTCCCTGGTTCCCTCTTCTCCTCTGCGAGCGCGAGAGGAGAGAGAGAGAGAGAGAGAGAGAGAGAGAGAGAGAGAGAGAGAGAGAGAGAGAGAGAGAGAGAGAGAGAGAGAGAGAGCAGCTCTCGATGCTATACAACGTTATGCGCTTAAATGTATGCACACGGCTCGGTATTATAGCGATCTCGACGACTCGCGCGTATATACATATATAGATGTGTATGTTTAAAAAAAAATATATATATATATATAATTCCGCCGCCGCCGCCGACGCCGCCGCCACCACCACGTCGTCCTTCCTCCTCGCTAGCGTTGGCGGCGCGCCGACCTCTGACCTCCCATTACCGGCTCGACCGACCGACGACTCGACTCACTCGACTCCCTCGCGCATGCAGGCTCGCGTACGGTACACGCCGGTATCTCTATCGATGTAGACGTGTACGGCACCGGGGCCCCGCGCGCTCGAATATAATCCCCGGATTGTAGGCCCATGTCGGCCACGGTTAACCCTCCCATGTATTTGACTACCATCCGCGAAAAAGCGGCCCGGAGTCAAAGAGCCTTATAAGCTCTCGGGATTCCGCTTCGGTGATGCTGAAACAATATCCCGCGATAAAAGGGATGTACATGTGATATTCAAATTACCACCGGAGTATACATCGCGTAATTATACATCTTTTGTCGATACCACGGTAATTCGCGCAGCGTTCGTCGGTGGAACGCACGTTCTACGTACGCAATAAAATCAGAACGAGCGATATTCGTCCGAAGGATCGATTTCGACCAATTATGTACTTTATAATATGGTAATACGAGAGCCGCGGGTATTCCGCGGCCAAGATCGATCTGCTAATATCTGACAAAATTCTGCTTCACGAGATCCCCAGGTGAGTAAGATATTACGAGGTAAGAGAGCGATGTAAAATGTTTAACAATCACTTAGGTAATGACAGCAAGGTAGTATCTATAGTTTATTGCGGGAGATGTTGGCATATTCCTCCGCGCCGGGATTCATCCGCGCTCTCATCCGCCGTCATTAGGTACGTTCGCGGAGCAACCGGCCGCGGCGGCGCGCATCTTCTCGTTCCTGGGGCAATTTGAAGTAGGCCGGCGAAACCATTAGGAGCATTTCTCGGAGGCAAAGGGGGCGTTAAACGGGACGACCGGCGACGTCGTCGAGGGATCGTATCTTCGCGTTAACGACACGGCTTCCTCTTCTTCGCCGTTCGCAGCAAACACGGTGCATTGATCTATCCTCGTTCCGAAAGGAGCCGTTAATTCATAAATACCTTTAAACACATTCAATATTTCCGCAGACGTGTTTAAAATATTTGCTCATATCACAAACAGATAGACTCTAAGAGATATTAAGATTTCGAATAATTATTTTTTACTGACCAATGTTTAAATTGCTCAATTAGATGTGATTTAGACTTATGTAAAATAAATAAAGAGGAAAATCAATTTGTTCTCTTCAGTTGGGTTTTGTTCCTTTTTTGTATATTTAACGCAAATTCATAATTATAACAATATTATTTTTCAAGTTAAGAAACAGAATAGAAAAGTAGTGTAAGAAAATACAAAAAGTACTGTTGAAGAAAGAACAGTCATTGATCGAAATTATCAATATTTCTAATTGCAAATTTTTAAAGATTGGGAAAGAAATTATAAAGTTAGTATTTCTCTCTCTCTCTCTCCTATAAAAAAAATATAATATACAAATTACCATGAAATCTGAATATTGATTAAATCTATTATAAACTTCAGAAAACAACTACAAAACTTTATTAAAATATGTATTTAAAAATTGTTGTTTTCCAAAGAATTAAAGAAGAAAAATCGTGGAAGAAAAACGCGTTTAATACATGATATGATGCGTGGGTGATGGAGAAATCAAACGATTTTAAAGAACAATTTTCCTCTCGCGGATGAAAAGAAACGACTGCAAAACGCGATGGCGGCGAGTTCCGCATTTGCTCAATCAGCGGTAACAGTCTTGCATTTTTCTGCGCACGACGGAAATAAGCGAAGATTGCCGGAGAGAGAGAAAGAGAGTAGGTATACCTGCGAATCACTGCGCGCGGGGGTCCATTCCGGCGCGGCGTGCGGGGCACCCGCGCGCCGCCAAAGAAGACGCGGCGCGCCGCGCGCGCACAAGATATTCCCAAGAGCGAAAGCCCGCAACCGAGGTCACTCCTCCTCGTGGGAGGGCCCCCGGGCGCCGCGTAGCCTCCCCCGTCGGTTCACCCGGGAACGAAAAACAAGACTTTATGGGGCTGCATCGGACGGTGAGCGCGAGGCGCGGTTACGTCCAGGACCGGCTGAAGGCTAACGAAAATCGTGATACCGCGATGCGCGTCGGACGCTCTCAGAGGATGAGAGATTAATTTGCATTTTGTTTTACGAGTTTTTAAAATCGATTATTGTTAATCCTCGTTATTGTTATTTGATAGTAATAGAGATTTTTTAATGAAGCGTTGAAATTTACATTCTAGTGATGAAAAATGAATTTTAGAGATTAGAGTCACGAATAGGATGTCTGATAAATTTTATATTTTTTAAATAAATTTTATACAAATTAAATTTTTTTACACAAACACGCCGTAAAACTATATGTTGAAAATTGTAGTATTTTGATAAAATCTCTGCAAAAATGTTTCGAGAGAGTACACTCCTCGATAGAACTATTAAGTAAATTGACGCGATAAAAAAGTTTCTCTCTGTTTAATTTAGCAAAGATTACTTATCGCGAATGGGTCTTTGGAACGCGCGATAAAAATCACTCCGGGCTCTTATCGTTTCTAGCGTTTTAAACTGACCGACGCCAATGTTATTTCGCGCGTGTCGGCGATAAGTTAAGACTAGTCAAAGTACGGCCGCGTTGGAAATACATCGGCGTTGTAATTTATATTATTCCCAAGTACGCCTCCGGTGTGTACTGCTGACCGTAATAATCGTACTTATTCGCGCGTTACACGGTGCTAACAAGAAACAGAGAGCGGCGGATGGCAAAAAGCGGAAACGACGAGGGAACAGGACGAGAGAACGGACGTGGAAAGCGAAGGAGAAAGAGGAAGAGGAGAGGGCCCGAGCCAATTAGTTGCTTTACGACCAGCAAGTAACATTTAACTTGCTCGCGTTTAACCGAAGAGAAAAAAAATGAGAAGGTGATCGTACCGAGTAACACGACAAGCCTGCAATCAACGAATTATAAATTGATTATACGTATGTTTGCGCGACGCAACGTAATCGGATAATTTCGTTACTCGTTCAACGAAAATTTTTCTTCATGTTGAAGTATAATTTTTTTACTCTAATTTTGATACAAGAGGACTCGAGTTACACTTGAAACATATAGCTTAACGAGCATGATGAGATCTCGAAAGTTATCCGAATTGTACGATTTTCTAAAAAGAGAAACAATATTTTATTAATAGAGTAAATTATATAGGCCCTTTGCTTTTACAGCATTGTAAATTAGATTCAGTAATTTACAACGCCGTAAATCTTAATTAAACAATTTAAGAAAAATATGTTTCACTAAATTATTGAATATCAGTTTTATATCCCGATATATTAATTAGTAAATAAACAAATTAAATATATATGTACGATTTAAATGAACCTACGTGCATATATTTTGCACATATATATACATATATATAAAAGAGCTATTTTACTTTATGGTTGCGCTAATTCTTTCTTATATTACTAAAATGGCAAATAATGGTGACATTGATTTCTAGCGTGTTGTATCTATCTCAACGTCGCGCGGAGGCTTATAAAATGTTGGAGTACGTAAGACACGTAAAAATTGTTTCTCGTATAGTAGAGGAACGCGTGCTGAGAACGTAGGTGGCGAGTTACAAGCGAATACCTCATTAACGGGACTGTACCCGCGAGAACGAGATAATTAACGCGTTAAACCGACGCCACGTCAGGATTATCAGGCCTCTCCCAGCTTTAATTACGTATACCCACGCGTTGTCGCTACCCTATCTGACCACCGGTACTACACGTTATCCGATACCAGCTTAACGTATGCGCGACTTTCGTAAAAATCTTTGCGGAAGACAATGTACGCGCGGTAGCGTGAAATATTCGTTTAGGGAAACAATGGCTTGCGATTGCAAATTCTTTGCAAAGATTTTTAACGTCTGCGCGCTATTTAAATGGCGCCAATTTAACAACGACATTGTAGATGTACTTGCGAAAGAAATTGTAACCGTAACCGACTTAAAAATCTGCCCGTGACGCCAACATCACAGGAAGTTGACTTTAAGCTGCTTACGTAACTCACATTTTCAGGCGAATAAATGCCAAATTTAAAAATATTCTGCAAATATTTGTCATGTCCGTCATCTTTTTCCATTGAAACGGAAACAAGAGAAAAACGGAAATACTCTTGCGAATTGAATAATGATGTTCTTAGCAAGCATTGTTGAGTACTTATGAATTCTTTATTACATAATCATGATTTGGACTAATTACAAATTTGATCTTATTACAAATAAAATATATTTGTATCTCACATATTATCAATGATTATAATTTGTACTATAGATATTCATGCTATCATAGATGGGAGAACAAATTAAAAAAATACTATATTATTTAGATATTTTAGAAATAAAAATAAGTCCAATAAAATATATAATAAAGTTGTGACAATTATTCGATTGGTCATGGTAACCGTACAACGTGACGACAAAATGCCTAACGGACTTCAGTAGACCGTTTCTTTTGCGGATTATTAAGGTAAAAATAACAGTACCGAAGGATATAACAGGTAGTTAAAGCTACCGCGTTAAAGGTCCTAGTCTTTACTCTGTCCCCTTTGTCTATTTTCAAAAGAAAAATATGTTGGCATGTCAGTCTTATTCCATTAATAAACACAGGATTTCACATAAAAGGGATAAAGAGAAGAACCATTTTTAATATTTCAAAAAAAGAGGTGAAAAAAGTAGGGAAGAAGAAAACAAACACGATATTTCCCATTAAATCACGTTTCGACACGTAAAAATTTTTCCTTTCAATTTTCCTTTTATTTTTTTCGGTTGCACTACTCGTAAAAGATTACCTATCATAACATCAGAAAAGAAAAAACGGAATTAAAAATTTTTTCGGCCGTAATCAAAAGGATTATCGTTTACTATATAAAAAGTATTACTGGCATAACTGTAATTAACAAATAAATGTTTTCAAGCAACATTGTGAAACATCGTATTCACATAATTTTATATTTGATACAATTTTGTGTTTCTTTCTTTCTGTCTCACTTTTACTTTTTATATTTTGCATCATGAAACGACGCGCTGCGCGGCCTGCGCGCGCGATTCCATCGATATCATAGCGCCATTAACGACGTCGGCCTCATGTATTTTAATAATTATTCGACACGTTATTTGTCAAGTGAAATGGAAATCGGCAAACGCCAGGCCGAATCGAAGGGGAAATCGCGAGGTGCCTCGTCCTCTCGTAGGATCCCACGCAGAGACGATGATTAAAATTGTAAATATCTGCGGTCGACCCCCGGTGTTACGACCTTTGCGCGCCTTTGGCACCCTACTGTCTCACCCCATATATTAAAGGATATTAGATTATGGTAAGCGGCGCGCATTAACGAACGCGGATTCGCGCGCGCGCGTCTCTCTCGAATCCCTCTATATACTCACCTTACGCTCTCCCTGTCTAGCGCCATTTTTCACGCACTCAGAGCACCTTCGTACGGATTCGATTGGCGATTTCTCTTCGGGAGCCGCGGCCCTTTGTGTCGGCGAAACGGAGCCAATAAGCCTTCGCCGATATCCGCGGTCAATAACGCGGCAGTTATGCATTATGTATCGTTGCATTATAAAATCCCCGAAATTAATAACGCGCTTTGGTGAGAACGATATTACTGCATTTCTCACGTTACACACTTTTGGATAACAATCTCGCAAGAATTATATTCCCTTATGTAAGTTCATATTTTGATATTGATATGCTGTAATGAAAAGTAATCTCTTCATTACACTTTTGAAGAGTTGTGACACCAACAATACATAAAAATTTTTACAGAAATAAAATGAAAATCTTTAACAGCATTTGCACATATAGATATATTGATATATTATTTATTATTCAGAATCGATTGTATCAAATATTAAATATTGAAGTAATTTATCATTACCTCAACTCTTCTGAACTTTAAATTCTTATGCTCTTGTTTTTATGGTTCCATTCACTAACGTTCAGATCTTTCTATATTAATATCGATCATCCCTTAAGGAAATATTGAACGAAGAATGACCAACGACCAACGACGACGACGACGACGACGACGACGACGACGACAGCAAAAGACGCAAGAGGAAGAAGAGACCTAAGTCAAGAGGAACCGAATAAGAAAGTCGGCGGTGGGGCAGGAAGGGAGACAAGGAAGAGGGAGAAAAGGATTCTGACGGCACCACACGATTATCCCCTCGTAGCCGTCCACGAGGTGCAATAAAGCACTCCCTTCGTGGAGCTCGATATTCCTTTGCGCCGGCACAATCGTCGTACCGACGTCCCCTTCTTGCGGGGTCCGTTGCACGCGGACAGCGTGGGTGTATCGACGGAGACAAGATGAACGTTAGAACACGAACTGGTCCTTCCTTCGCCGGCGTTCCAGCGGTAATGCATGGGTTTCGTGTCGCGGCGGGCGGCACACTTTGTAACGACCGCGGCCTTTTGACTCGATTAATCATCGATATGTGTACATACGTGCGTGCGTGTACACATACGGGGTGTTCGAGAACTCGCGATACTCGCCGCCCGGTCGCGTCGGCTTGGGGGGGTGGTGGCGATGGCGGCGGTCGGGACGGTCGGGTAAACCCCCCGATCGGGAAGGAGTCGATCGAAAATACGGAGCGAGATGTCATAGGTGCGTTCGTCGCGAGATAAATGAGCCATTCGTTGGGCGGAATAGCAACGTAAATCGTATATGAATAAAAACGAGTAAAAGTATTGTCCATTCATGTGACGCTTTTCGAGCGAATTATGTCGACGCAGCATAAATATCGTATAAATATAATGTAAACCATCGCGTAACCTGATGAAAGAGCTACCATCACGCTGAGGAAGATCTTGACTCAAGTGTTCTCATCATGAACTTTCGTTCTCCGTAAACTTATACTATTGACTTATACTATTGACGATTTAAATGATTTATTGATTAGCTAGAATTTCGATGGCGGCAGTGCGGCACGCACGTCAAAGACTGCTTCGAAAATTGTTATTTTTTCGCGATCCGCCGACGTGTGTCTTCGAATTCTCGTGCGTTTCAAACGGTATTTGAAATCTATAACTAACGTTCACGATATGGCATCTCGTTTACTCTGTAGCGCCACGATGAAAGATGATCGGAGCGCGCCCCGCAAAAGATGTCCCTCGATTTACATAACAGTGAGCTCTCTCTCCCCAACCGCGGTGGATTCCAGGAAATCGTCGGTAATTCCTCGGAATCAATCCGTGTGGGCGTCCGCGCCGCTTTCGAGCCAACGAAATCCGTCTTCGTCGATTTCCGTTGTCATCGTGTCTGCGTTGTGTCGTGAGGCATCGCCGTGAGGCTGCGATTTCGTAGGCAAGAAGGGGGCGTAAGAGGGCCCCTCGGAAGGCCTCAGGCCGGCTCATTACCAGCAATTGTGGCCGAATGGCACCCCGTGGCGTGGTACACGGCTGCATCAGCCCCCGCCGACTCCGGCGACGGCCGACGGCCGACGGCCGACGGTCAGCCCCGAGCGTGCCCCTGTCCGTCGCACGACAACGGGATTTAATTGCTCGATCAATCATTATTTTCGTGGTCCGTCGTTAACCACTGATAGACTAGGCGGTGCTGCGTGCCCTATGAGCTAGCCCTTGATTACTCTATCGCGTACATAATATATCAAATCACATAACATGATTATTAATTGAGAAAAGTTGGCAAAATTAATTATTTTTCTTGAAAAGAGCTTTCCGATTGTCTGATCAAGTATTGTGTTTTTTATAATGCGGTATTTATTATTAACAGATTCAGGCGTTGAGCTAGTATTTAATTATCTCTGTCTGTTTCTGTCTTGTATAAATTAAAAAAATAATTTTGTATAATATGTATATTATATAAAAGTTTTATAATCAATTTTAAATTTTCAAATTTGTTTAGTCTATATATTTTAATATATGTAAACTTTGTGTAATTTAAACTTTTTTTCTACGGTAAATTAATAAATAAATTATTTCTCTATGATACAATGTTTGATTATCATAAGATGGAAGATTATTATAGGCATGAACGTTTCTTTTATGGTTTGGCGATCACACTTAACGGTAACTGTATCGACCAAATTATTTTCTTAAATAGAGAAGAATACGTGATATCAAGAGAGGAACGACTTGACATTGCCGCGATTAATCGTACCCTCTTTATACGGCACGGACGACCGTACAATTAGATGTAACCGCGCATTATCATGACAATAAGGTATCGAAAGAAAAGGAAGCGTACCGTCCCGCGTGAGCGGGTTGATCGATCGAATCGTGTGGCGGCTCGCGGTGTCTTTGATGGCGACCGCGAATAGATCGTCACCGCGGAGACGAGATGACGGGAACGAAACACACGCCCGGCGTTCGTGGCGTGGAAGAAAGGAAGAAAGGAACTGAGACAGCGTGGAGACAAAACGACCCACTTGTGAGACTTTTATGATCATTCTCCACGCTCTCACCCGCGTCATTAGCCGGTAGGTGGATACGTGGTCCCACACGTGGTGAAGACGCACGTCCCCATGCACGACACACGCACGGGACACCTCACGAGGAGGGAAGTTCCCCACTCTCGCGTTTCCGAGAAACAATCTGTTATAGTGTTCCACGTGAATGGCGAAACGTAAAAATATCACCCGGGTTCCCACGTGGCGGGCTCAATGGATCGCGCTGACCAAAGGGGGAAGGTACGAGGCGGGAGGATGGAGGGAAACGCTCGGCGAGAAAGACGGCGCTCGGAAGACGTCCCGCGAAAGAGAGACAAGAAAAAAGGAGTGGTGAAGTCGTGTCTCTCTCTCTCTCTCTTACTTTCTACCTCCCTCCCACCCCCCCTCTCTCTCTCTCTCTCTCTCTCTCTCTCTCTCGGGATGACGGGCCAAGAGGCGGCGATGCGGTTTCTACGCGGGGCGAGAAAGGACCGGACGAGAGCGAAGGGGGAGAAATAGAGGAGGAAGGATTCGTCGCGGAGCGCGGTTTTCAACGAAGCCAATTATTAGATGCGTCACGAGCCGCGGGCGGGACGGCGGGGTACCGGGTGTCGTCGCGCTGTATCGACGTAAGAGAGTTTCGAGAGTTTCGTTTTCCACGCCACTCGCGAGCTTGTCGGCAACACACGGCCGGTTCACGGCTTTACGAACCGGCTGGCGTTGGGTCTTTGGCTCTTGATTCATTGCGTGGCCGAGCGAACTGGTTCCCGGGTTGGTCTCTTGTCGGAACCTCGCAAATGTGCAAATCACAATGTAATCACGATCGCTAATTACTTCGTCTTATTAGTATTCTAAGACATGTTGTCGCGATACGCGTTTACAATACATGACAGTGTTGTACGAGAGTCACGAAAATAGTGCCTTCTAATTTTTTTCTCAGAAAATTTTATTTCCGGAACTATGGTTTTTACAGAAGTATTGAACGTTTGCAGAAGATTGAAGTAAGTTCAATCTTTATTGTGCACTGTTATTTTTCCAAGTAATCTCCATGTTTTTCCATGTAATTTCAATGCACTTTTGCCATCTGTGAGTCAGATGTTGCAGTGTGGTAAAAGTCTTTGCTTTGAGGGGTTGATCAACACTTTTCTTCGTCGTCATCTGGAAAATGGTGTCTACGAAGTGTCTTCTTCAATGGGTCGAAGAGATAAAGAAAAGTGTTGGTCAAACCTTCGAGAATCAAAGTAAAGACTTTTACCGCACCGATGACAGACAGCGTCTGGAGTTAACAGATGGCATAAAAAAGATGGAGATTATTTGGAAAAATAACAGTGTACACAATAAAGACTGAACATTGCTTCATGTAAAAACCATAGTTCCAGAAATAAAATTTTCTGAGAAAAAATTGGAAAGCATTACTTTCGTACTGACCTTCATACTTAACGTCGGGTCAATAGAGCTGAATATACGTTAATTTAGGTGTGCTTTATGCGTGGTCTAAACTTCAGTACCTCTTGCGGTATAAAAAATCAAGATACTGAGCCTCAAAGTTTCAACTTCTTTTATTAAATTTTGGTAAAAATTGAAACTTTGGAGGCTCAGTATCTCGATTTTTACCAAAATTTAGTAAAAGAAGTTGAAACTTTGAGGCTCAGAATCTTGATTTTTTATACCGCAAGATGTACTGAAGTTTAGACCACGCATAAAGCACACCTAAATTAACGTATATTCACAGTTTCAAGAAAATCTAGAGAAAATCGATTTTCTCTAGTACAAGGACCGGAGAACTACCTTAAAACTCGAAATCCTGCAAAATGTTAATAAATTTAATTATCTGAAAATCTGTGTACATCCGATTTCCAAATAACAATACGTGAACGTATAATCATATAATAGAAATAAATATATGTGCGCTGGACATACATGTGCAATACATGACCGATATGATTAAACCTTTAAAAATTGTGCTTGATCAATTAATCCACTTCGCGCTCGGTTAATCAACGCTAGAAGGGACAGGTCTGAAGTCTGAAGTGCAGGGGATGCGGGAATCGGAGCATTTTTAGGGCACGCGTTCCACCTGTTACGCAAATCTACGCGTCACGTGGAGGAAGAGGTCGCCGTATAGTTAAACAACACTGCCAATAGACACCCGGGTTGCCACAGGTATCATCGTCGACCATCCCGAGATCGACTCTACGCACCTTTGTGCACGCGAAGCGAGGCCGAAGAATATCCCTCTGCCGAGGTGGAGAAGAGACCGAGACGCTGCGGGGACACTCGCTTCTCGCGCAGCCCTGACAATGGACCATTCGTCCGCCATTGTGCCCGCGGCACATTAATTGTCTCTTTGAGGCCCGATGACCTCCGCGGATATGACTCTCGCCCTCTCCCTCCCGTCGCCGTTTCTTTTTCACCCGCGCCGTTCGTTCTTTTCTCCTCGCTCGATTCCCTGATGCGTTAACAATAAGTCGAACGTAATCACGTGGGAGCGGAGGAGGTGGACCGTGCAATTCATCGAAGAATAAAATTGTCCCGTGGAATCGACGCCGTTGGACGTTTGTCGTATTGGTAACATGTTATTTTGTAAATGATCACCATGGGCGCCAACGCAATCTTTTGTACGAACCTCGCTTCATGGACATGAATTTGTTTGGACACTCATTAATGAATTATTGTTGTAAGGCACGTATTTTATTACATAATTACAAATAGTAAACTAAAAAGACAGATTTTATAAAGGTACTTTAGATGTGATTAATTCACATAAACGAATCACGAGAAAGATAGTAATGGGTAGTAATAATAACGCTATAACGTCTCGCTCATGAAAGGCACTTTACGAAAAATGTATCTGATGCGAGACACAGTAGTGTCTCTTGATTAAAAAATAGAATTGTGGCATGCAGAACAATGCAATTGTAATAAAATTCTGAAAAGAGCTGGCATAAATATTGCTTTAAAAAATACCGTAACTGCATTTTAGAGCGCATTATAAAAATTTTGTTTTCTGTTTATATCAATAAAAATATATTACCTATTAAAGAAATATATATTTAAAGTTCTATTTTATATTTATTTATAATGACAGCAGAAAGAGTGTGTGCGTGTGTGTGTGTGTGAGAGAGAGAGAGAGAGAGAGAGAGAGAGAGAGAGAGAGAGAGGAGAGGGAGAGAGAGGGAGGGAGGGAAAGAGGGAGAGAAAGAGAGAGAGATAGACATATTACTTTATAGTTTTCAGAATAATTTTTTACTTTATTTAAGTTTATTCATCAACAATGAGCACAATGGAATTGAAATTTTGATAAGAAACAAGTAGAAAGATATGTACTCACGAATAAAGTTACAATCTTATGTTTTGTTACATTTTATGTTATTAAAAATTTTAAACAATTTAAATCACTTTTTATGATTTAATTTTAACTTTTGGAATTAACAGTTGTTGCTTTTTGAGTTTTTCATTGTACGCAAATTGGCATTTACACTTAAATAAATGCAGATAGTAAATCAATTTTATTTATATTCTTTTAGCAATATAATAGCGAAAAAGAAGCACAGAATTGCTATGCGTTATAATTTAACAGGAAAAAATTTCGATAAGCTAGCTAGGGGATATAGTCAGTAGATGGTCAGACACGAATTTGATACTTATGACAACCAAGTTAACTGCTCCATCCAATAACTTATAAGGAAAGCAAAATCAGATTAACAGATAATTCATCAGAAGACAATAATGTATGTATATTTATTTAATATATTATATGTAGAATACATGATATAGGGAAGCCTAATAAATGATTAATGCAAAGAAATCTCAAATTAGAGAGAACAAGTTCCTTATAATTTGATTATTTTTGTCCGTTATTTGTTTAAGAGATTAACATAATATTGTGATTATAAACTAGGAAACAAAAACATAATATTATAATAAATGCAACAAAGACTTATAAATATACATACAGGAGTAAAATTCTTTTTTTTCTGATTTATTTTATTATAAATTTATAAAAATACAAACATATGTAAACTCTATGACGATCTCGCTTCAAGTCGTTATCGAATAAAAATGAAAGAAGGAAGATGAAAGAGAGAAAATAAAGATGAAAGAAGAAAAAAACATTATGGAAAAGAGAAAAAAGTGCAAGCGGAATAAATAATCCTATAAACTTAACCAGATATTATTTATACCCGAGTTCAGTAATATAATTCCAACGCCAACGAAAGGGTTTTAGCTTATGTTTGAGAGGATATGAGATTTGGGTGGCCCGCGAGTCTATCACGTTTGACGGAAAGATCAGTTAAAGAGAAAAACTCAACTCTCGTAGCGTTGAGAGAGATTCACGTAGGTGCCTCGACGATGTTCGCTGAATTACGAGCGATATCGAGGAACCCACCGATATAATTAAGAAGACGATCATCCTGCAGCAAGCCGCCGGCTTGTGTCTCTTTCTCCTCTCCTCTCACGGTGGAATCCAAATTTTATGTCGGTATCATAAAAGCGCGTGACGGCAGAAGAATTAGGACGGCACTCAGATTCTCCGCCGCGGCCTTACAGCTTCGCTAGAAACATTATAAAGGCTAATCCACACTGAAACAGTTGATGCGACGCCTCGTGAGACAGTCCTGGATTATCGCGCATGCCTTTGAGGAAGTGCTAAACGGTTTTATTAATCACTAGTTGAATACGATGCGACAATTAAACGTCTCTTAATATACGCCTATAACGTGCGGCGAACATTTGTCGTCCATTTCATAGCGTATAAAGAAAGGAATTTTCCCACTTCATCGCTTTATTAAACGCCATGCGTATACCTCTACCATATAAACGTAAATTTACACGTAAGATTTATGCTAGTAAGTTATGAATTTCCAGATTTTATACGTTATTAATACTTAGCGTGATCAGATACTGACAAATGAGTAACTGATAGCTGGAAATTATCGATTAACGAGCGTGCTTCAAGAAGCTTTGTGAAAATTGTGCTTAAGACGAACGTGCGAATAGACGGGGAAGAGGATACCGGGGATAAAAAGAGAGGAAGCAAATATGGATGAGTAATATGGGTTCCTCTCTCCCTGCTCTTACGAGGACGGCCAAGGAGGCAGACGAGGGTGTCGCGATTCCCCGCTGTGCGTTGATGGCCTCATCTAGCCTAGAGGTCCTCGAGAATTCATCGGTAATTACCTTTTCTTCAGATCGACGCCAACGAGGTTTCATGGTGCACCGACCGCCCGGACACCCGCAATCTTTTATTCGCTACTGAACGCTTTGTTGACGTTACATGGACAATCCGAGAAAAATCGTGTCGCATGCAAATTAACTACGCACCCTTTAATGCCCTGTGGGGGGTTAAACTCTTCCTGTCGTTTGGCCCGCTGATATACATTTTTTCTTCGGATACTCCGCTTTAGATGCGAAACTGTTGACAGCTTTTATATTGTTGCGCGCTCATCAGATATCGCAAGCGACGTTTGTTTTTGAAAGCTTTATCTTATGCCAGAGCATTATTTGTGCTTAATAAGTAAACTTTAGAATAAATGAATATTGACATTTTGGATTATCGGGTAGGATCTTATTCCTAATAATAATTTTTGTGAATTTTATATATTTATATATGCTTTTAACTATGCCATGAAATTAAACCATAAAATATAGTTTGATGCACCAAAGCTGAAAATGTAATATTACATTATTAAATATTTTAATTGTCAATTTATAAACATTACAAAAATTATTATTAGGCGTTAAAAAGATCTTACCCGATAATTGAAAATATCAATATTTATTTATTTTATATCATATATTGGTCAGTAATATTTATATAAGCAAAATCTGTTTTATAAAAGAAAATTATATAAACAGATTATGCAAAATTTTGATATAAATAAAATATTTAGAATTACAGTAGATTTAGATTTAAGCAGTCTTTCTTCGCGGGTTGCAAAGAGGGTGTCGATATATTTCGGTATTCGTTCGGAAGTATCAAAGGGAACGAAATAGGAAGATAACCGCGCGATCATACGCTATAATAATTTCTGTCCGAAAGCAGGGAAAGAGCGGCGATCCGTTATGTTCGATTCTTCCACGGCTATTCACTATCCGCATGACATGGATATAAGTTACGAGCCTTCGAATAATTACACGGTTCAGTCTCGACCCGAGAGAGTCGCGGTCAGCGGAAGGCAAAAGACAATTTTACGCAGCGGGACACCATCGTCCCTGGCGATCCGGTGGCAGCCTCCTTTTCTGGTAACTATTTGCCCCACGGAATCGACAGCTGCGGGCCTGACTGGTCACCTTGGACGCAGGAAGATATCCATCAAAGGTCAAACCCGATTCATTAGTCTGCTTTATACGTCCATATGTTATTTCGAAGAAACGCGTGCTTCTTTTCGAATAATCTTTCTTTAATTTCTTTAAGATCGATGGCACTTTGAAGTGTTATTGAAACATACAAATAGATATATGACCTGAATTTCTACAATTTATTTATTAATAGCGAGAGCGACGAAACGGACGAAAGGCAGGAACATTGACGCTCTATACTACGTTTCTTTATCTCAAGCAATAATATATAAAAAAATAAAAGATAGTTGAAATTTAAGAAATTAAATATATCCATGAAGTCTTATTGCACGCATAATTGTAACACATCGAATGACAATACAAAAGGGCACGTTTTTATTTCATAAAACTGCGACACAAAACGCGAATTTATTCGGAATTGTAAATTTAACCATCACATGAGTGTAGTGTTTTGTTCGTGGCACGAAATTCGCTAGCGTTCTTTGTGTGTCGCGTTCAAGCCTCAAACTTTGTAGCACGATGCGTACGTGAAGGTAGAGTTTCCTTCGAGATGCAGAGAGTTGCAGCCTTCATTAGCCTGTTCTACACAATCTAAGAGCGGACGCCGTCGGCCGGCTTATGTAAATCAGTCGCCGCGTAATTGGCACTGAACGAAAAAGCTAATTACCAAAATCGTGCACCCGAGACCCTTAGGACCCAGGGCCCCATCAGTGCTCAGCGGGGAATCGCGACACCCTCGCCCCCTCGTTCACCACCGCCCTCGCCCCGCGCCTCGTCTTTTTATCTTCTGCGGATGCATCTCTTCCCGGACACGATCACGAGACCCTGGAAATTACTCATCCACCACCGATATATACAACTACCTGCTTCTTGATTATACGTCGCTAATCTCGGATGCGTCGGCGAACGTGCCGAGAGAAGTATATCTCGATTTCTTCTTTACTCATGCGATCTTTCGTCTCGTAAGAATCGTTATGTTCAAACGAGCTAACTACGATTTGACAATAAAACAATCTGTTATACTACTTTTTATTATTGTCTTCTCACAAAAAAATTAATTAAAAGGCGAAAAGACGAAAATTTAAGGTCTGAATCATAAAATGATTTGAACGATAAGCAGAGTTTAATTTAAAAAGTTAAATTTAATAATTAGCAAATTGTACAATTATTTTATTCTTGCATGACAAAAGCATTGAGAATATAAAAATCGATACTCTTCTTGCTGCATTTTCAATTAGCACACATCAATGCGGATTTATATCCTTTGCTATGGAATCGAAGAATCTATAGAATAAAGTGCCTTTCATTTCCGATGAAATTTCGTTGAAATAGACAGATCGGGCGCACGGTCTCCTGGCGCCCCGCCCCGTTCAAGAGTTTCCCATAATCGCCAGGGGGTCCATGCAGTTGATGCTGCCCGCGCTACTATATTTTAACCGTTCTGCTTCGGATACCCAAAATTTGTGGTTTTCCTCAAACAACAGCTCCCTCACATTATCTCCGTCGCACGCTTTTTACCCCTTTGTGAAGAGGGAAAAAAAGAGGCTGTTATTAATCGTAGCGCGACCCGTGAAAAGACCTTACGACGGAGATGATGAGAGGAGGAGATGACCGCGACTCCCTATCTACCTACCTGCAGCAGTAAGGACGCTCAGGTAGCCGAAGGATCCTTTGACCTATCCACCGCCTGTCCCGCGGGATACGTCCCGTTCCTGTCGAGAACCTTCTGTCTTTTCTCTCGCCGAAGAAATTCTTCTGAGACGAGGCGATTCAAGGGGGGCGGAGTCGCGCCAACTCCCGCGCCAACTCCCGCTATTCATTTTGCTGCCTTCTGAGAGAATGAAAGAATTAATAAGTGACATCTCATGGGGGAAAAGGTTTAACGCACGCCGCGCCCCGAGGGAACGAAGACAGAAGCGAGGGAGGCGGAGGGAAGACCCAGCATGGAGAGAGGCCGGGAATCAGAAGGAGAAAGAGACAGGGGGCGGAAGAGGGTCCGCGGTGGCTCCTAAACTCCCCATGTCTTTCCCTACGGTTGACGCGGACTTCTTTGTTGCGCCGATGCTGCCTTTTGTCAGCCAGGCGAGAAAACGAAACACCTTGTCTTAGGTCGCGTGTAACACAATGCCAACCCGACAAACCCGGCATCTGGCCCGGAGAAATCTGAAATAGCCAGGCAACGACGTTCCGTTTATACTCGCGAGTTATTCTTTCTGCCTATCGCCTCGGTTGTGTACTTTCTAGCTTAAGGTTCGGCATACCTGGTTGCGATAATTATCGGGAATGACATCCAATAATGTATTATACATATTTGAATAGCCTCGAAGAAACTCAAGTCGCCGTATCTTATCGTGCTACAATCTCGTAAAATCTTTAATCCTCTTATTCTTTTATATTTTTGATGGTTTCTTATATTTTTATAGTTATTTTTATTATATTTTAGTAATTACATCCTATAGATGTACTTTTAATAAAATTGATAACTTATTTATCCCTTTACATTAAATTTATTTAAGAAAGTGATTTTGCTTATGTACTATACGTAATT
The DNA here is from genome assembly GCF_030848795.1 of Temnothorax nylanderi. NCBI lineage: Eukaryota > Metazoa > Arthropoda > Insecta > Hymenoptera > Formicidae > Temnothorax > Temnothorax nylanderi. The sequence goes on along the minus strand of NW_027249090.1, from coordinate 1,287,393 downwards.
GAAATTAAGACGTAAGTGCAAATTTGACAACAATTGAATGGATTATAAAGTTCATGTGATTAACGTGAGTTACGTTATTAGACCAAAAAAATAATAAAATTACTCAGAGTAGTTTTTCTATTACAATTTTAAAACAAATACTTTTTGATTGTCATTTTTTATGTTTGGAAAATTGAAAGACGTTGAAACAATAAGTGAGTACGCATTTTCTGTATTTGTAAGCATATTTTGCGCTTATCGTATGCTAAATGCAGATTCATAGTGACATATGGAATCACGATTGCTGTTGTCACCCTCTTCGCGAAACTGCGGACGTCGTCCTGGGTGGCACGGTAATAATTACCATCGTGAGACATCAGCTCATCCGCCAATTGGCCGATCGAAGTGATGGCAACGATGACGAAGGTACCTGCGTGCTCTCAGTGTCGTCCAAGCGCGAGAGAGATAAAGAGGGGGTGAGAGAGACGCATTGAGCAGCAGGGGCAAAGGAAGGGGGGGGGAGGAAGAGCGAGAAAGAACGAACATCGCGCGTCCCGCGAGGAGTAAGAAAGAAAGTGTATTGCGTCTTCATTATAAATCCTGAGAATCACGCAAATTGATAACGGCATCCGAAGGCTGCCGTAAGGGTCCTCGCGAGACGCTAAAGAGGGCTCACCTCCACCCCAAGCGCAGCGGGGTGTCCTCGGCCACGAAATAAGAAGCCACCACCTTCTCCTTACTCTTTCCCCCGCCCCCTTACCCTCCACGATCGCTCGTATATTCTCCCTCATCCCTTCGTTGATTTTCAAGGCTCTAAGTTCGTTACTTCGATTAGCTCCCAGAATCGACCTTGCCGTCGTTTTCACGCAATGCCGCGGATGGTGATTCGTGATTTTTTTTTAGCAATATTGAAACATTGAAAGACAAAATTTTTTGTGACTACTTTCCTACAATTATTTTCCTGAGAACTAAAATCTTTTATATTGTATTATTTTACAGTAATAAATATGAACACACTATGTGTGGATTATGCATTTCTAAAAAAACATAAAAATAATAAAATAAAAAATTTCAATACGTATATATGAATTAAAATATAATTATTTAAAATTTTTTATTACAGGAAAATATCTTTAAATGTATTTATACACAATTTCTCGATGATTTAGTTTTTTAAATGAGAATTAAGGCATTTAAATGTTTTATATATACCGTAATTATTTCCACAAATATTAAAACTCGTTTTTAAATTATTTTTCTCGCGCAATATTCAGGAAAATTCGTACAGCGTTGCTGCTAAATTCTCCATCAAAATAAATCAAGAAGTGAGCCAAGTATCCCTTAAATTTCAGCAATAATATTAATCATAAACTCGCAATTGTAAATAAAGTTGAAATATGCATGCACGATCACGCGTACGTTTCGTACAACGATATCATACTTTCGACGTCGCAATTTACCGCGTGCGAAAGCCAATCAGAGGAGAACGCGAACCCACGTTCTTTTCAAGACACATTCGTCTGCCCTTCACCTACTTTTACAGATCCACCGACGCGTGCGAAGGTTCCGAAAAGTAATGAGTTCGTTATTCGGCGAGAGTCACGGTTATATTCCCTCTCTCGCTGGTTTCACAGACGGTTCCTCCCTTGTCCGTGGTCCTCACGAGCTCGGACAGAGAAAAAGAGAGAGAGAGAGAGTGAGAGAGCCTGGAAGCCGCGCGGCTGGCCCTCGCTAGCTGACCGGTGGAAGATTCATAAATTATTTCAGGAAAAAAGGAGGAAAAGTATTTCCAATTACAGTTTTTTGTGAAGGGTTGCCGCGGGCCACGCGCGGCAGGGGGTCCGCTTAATGGCGACCCGCGCTCACCGCTCCACCTCCTCCGCTTCTTCTTCTTCTTCTGCTTCGTCTACTCCTTCATCCACCTCTTCCACCTCCGCCTCTCTCGCCCTTTCTCTCTTTCGCTCGCTCGCTCTCCCGATTCTTCGGTATCCTTCGACGCCGCCAACGCGGTATTCTCTACTCGTACCTTCTTTTTTATGACGTATACACCCACCACACGTTCCACTACACACCGACTCGCCTCTCTTCCCTCGCTACGGACTGACGGATACCGGTGACACGAAAAATATCGATCATCCTCGAGACGTTCTCGGTTACGACTCGATGAAAGATCCATGAAGTTGCTTGTTATCCGATATGTGGTGAACAGTAGTTTGAAATCGTTACGACTTAACTATAATATGTACGCACATTTGTTAGCCATTTAACGTTAAGCTTTTTATGAAAATGTATCGGAAAGTAATTAGCCGAAATGAGAATAATTGTGCATAAAGAAGTTAGTTAAATTTAAATTTTACATCGATTAGTTAACAGTTTATTGTCTGACATAAAAAAATAAATATGATCATTATCTTAAATAGTAAACAGTTCTAAATCTCTTTTTTAATACAAAGTTACGACCTGATTATCTAATTAACTATGATATTTCAACAATTATACGCTAATTGCACGTAATTAAGTACTTACTAATTTTTCAAAGTAACAACTTTTGGCATTGATCAGCATTTCTCAAAATGGGCTCGCTCATCATCACGAATCTCTATCACTAGTTCGGCCCCCAAGGCTCGCGCGACATTTTGGGATGGCCCCCTGTGCGAGGAGAGAGCCCCGGCGTATGCGGGTGTCCGGTACATATTTTTGGGAGAACACCACGCGGTCGCCGGTCATGTATCGCCATGGGCAACGATATTCATAACTAATAGATCGGCGGCCCGCGGGTGACAGAGCAATACGTCCTGCGTTTCGATGTTCCCGGCTTGGCGACCAAGCAAGCGGGCTCGCGGTCGCGCGAGCAGGCGGGCGAGCGCTCGTTCCTCGCTGGATCCGTCGCTCGGTTAGGTCCGCTTACACGGTCCGGGCATTCCGGGAAGCTCGTTCGCCCCGAACGACCATAAACCAGGCGCGGGCTCGCTCTTCCTAACTTGACCGCCTTCCTTCCACGTTTCCTGGTTCCTCGGCTCGATGAGGCTCGCGTGTTACGATACCGCGTTGGCGATACCCCAAACATTCGTGGTCGTCTTCGAACGAGACCGAAGAATTCCGGGCTGCTGTAAGATACACGAGTGACTCAAAATAGATACGTCAGAAGTTCTATAAATATCTCGAATAAATAAGGGAAATATTTGCGCAAACGCATGATTTCGGGATGTCCATAAGATTAAAGTGTAAGTACGAGCGCTATTCCGTCGCTCTCTGTTTTTGATATTGCTAGAATTGATGTGTCTAAATCAAAATCTCAATAATATATGAGGTGACTTTTATTAAATGAGCAATTATTTTCGATATATGTTGTTCGATCACGAAGAGATAAACCGACAATCTTGGAGCCGGTGAAATGAGAATGCGCGAATAAACGAACGTTCGTCTATCATGTAAGAAGAGGAATGCAGCGCGACACTCGCGACGAGTGTCCGTGTGTTGCGACTGACCTTTGACCCCACAGGAGGGCGCGGCCCTGGATGTTACCAGGCTGGAGGTACAGGTCTAAAATAAGGCGAAGGAGGAGACGCAGAACTTCGTCGACAATAGGTCCCGGTCATACGATAATAATGATCAATTATCGATCTGTCATTCAACGGCTGCGCCCGTGGAATGCACGACGAATCGAGTTTCCTTTTCGACTTCTTTCTCCCTTCGAGTTCGCTTTCAATCGTATTTCTCGTACACGTACAGCATGAATAAGTTGAATCATATTTCTGATCCTACATATCTAGCCATTTTCTTATATCGATGTAAGAAACATTGTCACCAATAATAGAGTATCCAGTAAAACGTGTTCCTAATTTGAGAAATGTAATTGCAAGTATGAAATAAGAATAATAACGTTTGGTGAGGCGTTATAAAAGATAAGTAATGTTTTTATCATCGTACGATGTCCTCGTGTTCGTTAGAAACCACGGTTGACAAAAAAATGTAATAAGGGACTGTGCAGATTTCTTTCAGTGGGAACCATATTTCGCAAGGTTGATAACATTCGTTAGTACAATCCCGAGTGCGGAGAACTTCCCCGAGATCTTTCTCACAGCAGTAAACCGGCGAGTAACTGCAGGCGACGGTAAAAAAACCTAAAATTAATAATAATAACGGCAGGTTACGTAATAAAAAGGCGCTGCTAACTGGAGCTTCCCGGAGGTCGAGTAAGTCCATCCAAGAAAACGGCGATTTCGAAGGGTCGACTTTAACTTGCCAATTTGAGAATAATTGCACGAATTTTTCAGCGTTCAAAATCCGTTTACTGTTTTGTTATAAAAAATATAATTTATTGTAGTAAATTATTTATATATTTCTGATAAAATATTTTTGAAACTGAATTACCAAGAGTTGTACATTGACCTGTATGATTTTTTTTAACTTTATAGGATGTAAATAAATTTGAAATTTTATTTTAATTAATATTAATCAAAATAATACTCTGCAATAAAAAATAAATTCGAAAGTGGAAGGCTAATTTGCGTAACTTTCTCACACACGTTTCCCTCTCATTGTTATTTTAAGTGCAACATAAACCGAGTTCAGAAGGCAAAATCCTGCGGTCATTTTCGGCCACCTCCTCAACAGCTCGAGCCGGCGACTGGCCGCGGGGCAAATGGAGGGAAGAATTATAACTATAAAAACGGGATGAAGAGGCCACGGTGAATCGAGAGAAAGGAAGAGGGATGGCGAGACGCCCCCCGTCGCGACGCCGTCGCCTAATCATTCTTTAAACGTGCATAAACAAGTCTCCTCGCTAGCAGTCAAGGGGATAGTATATGACTAATGTCATTCCTGAGTCGACCAAATTCCCCCTTCCCCCTTTCTCATCTCTTGCCCACCTCCTTCCGTTCCTCCCCATCTCTTTTGACGCGCGGCGTTGACCAGAAACCAGAAATCAAAAGCGAGGGAGGCAACGAGTGAGAAATCTCAGACGTATACAAGAGGTAGGACGTATCCCCCCCCCCCACTGACCGGGAGATAGGTAGTTGATACGAGGAAGGAGGGGCGAGAGAGGGAGAGAGAAGAAGAGAGCCAGAGAGACGCGGTACAGGCACAGCAGCCTAAATCTAAAATGCAAATACACTCAACAAATCACTATCGGCGACAGGCATCCTTACTTTTAAAAAAGAGGAAGGAGAAGCCGGTGTACGGACCCCCCGTCAGGGGTTTCGGGGGTAACCCCAGCTCTCCTGAAGGCGAGTTTACACCGTATGCGGTCAACGCCTGTTGATGCATCTTTCGGATGCTGCCTGGCGGGCATGACACCCGCATCTTCTTTCTATCGTTTGTAGAGATTGCGATTATCACCCGTACCAGGGGTAGCATGGACAAGCCGTTTGTAGAGATTGCGATATTATTCATGCAGGGTAGCGTGGACAACCTGTTTCTCTGCTGGATTGGGAAATGTTGCCATGATTGATGTTACATCAATGCGACATTATTCTTCGAAAGGTTCGTCGCAGTAAATTGCTCTTATTTGTAACTATTTCCAGAACAGTAATACCGAAGATATTATTTTAACGATCTGAAGTCATTAAAGTGACTCTATTATAAAAAATGACTCTATTATCAATGTTGTAATTGTTATAATATTGATAGATATGCAAAAGAGCATCAATTAACTTTTTTTGTGGGCCTGTGTTATCAATTGCTATAAAAAATAAGCATCGCAGCTTTGCTTTCATTAGTTGTGACCAAACTAACAATAAGACAAGGTATATAATTACATCATAAATAACACTATAAGTAACAAGAAGATATTTCAACATTTATATGTATATTATATACGCGCAAACGCTTTTAAATATAATCTTTATCCATATGTATTACCGTAAAGCTGACGATTTTCTTTCTGGAAAATTTTTTACGATGGAGATTAATTGTGACAGCCGCGTGTCGTAATGGGATCGCGCGTCGTATACTGCGCGTTGTAAAGAGAGCAGTCCGAATGTGTAAACGGTGCTTTAAAACATGCGTTGTCGGTGGTGAGGTCCTGACTAATGGAATCACGCTTTGCCTCCTGGTGATACGTTCCATCGTCGAAGGACCCCTTCCCCGGACCGGTGTCTCCGTCTCTTTTTCATTCGAAGACATGGAAGAGGGAATAAGCCTTTTCTAGCCACCTTCTCATCTTCGAGAAAAGGGTCCCTTCGTCGAGGTGGAGTTATATGTTATTTATGCGCGAGAAACGAGACGGACTTTCGGAGCTCACAAGGCGGCAGTGCTGAAAGTATCACATTTATTTCGTCGGCCGGTGCGAAGCCACGAGATAGGATAATATAGCGGGTGCACTACAGGGAGCACACTCTTTGGAAAAGAGCGGGAGTCACACACCGCCGCCTTGGCGAACGTGTAGTGAGTAAATCATTTTTCACTTCATTTTTAATTTCCAAAATCATCCGTTCTCCATGAATAGCTTTAGCTGTACGGCTAGATACGCATACTTTTTATAAAAACATATTAATCTTGAAAATTGAAAACTGCTGCGTCTATTACGATTGTACGTGAAAGGAGAAGGTATATATCAACGTGGAATGTTAATGAAATATCTAATTTATAATTGATTAGCTGATAAAAGTACGTAATTTGTCTAGCAAACAGTACAGTTTTTACTTCACATTATGTATAATTATTTTACATTTAATAAAGAAGTTGATAAATAGTCTCTAATAGCGAACAAGTAAAATTATTTTAATATTAATTATATATATTATCCAAGAAATTATTTTAAAATATTATAAAATAAATAAATAATTATAATTACTTTCTAGCATCATTTTTCAATATATAACTATTAGTCTAGATATATTGATTTTACAATAGAAAAATAATTCTCGCACTATTCTTACTTAAGCCTGCCGGCGAAATAATCCGTGCGAAATAAATATCTAACAATCGCTCATAAGCCTGTCAAGAAGTAAGGCTTCAATTAAATAAATGAGCGGTCATATATCACGAAATCAATCTATTCAATCATCGCTTCCTCGATATCTTCTCGTTAATTATATAGCCCGATTTCCGGCGCGAGATTCGTGAGTCTAACGTCTAATGTGGAAAGAAGTAGAATTCGCGCAGCGTAGGTGACACATTTGTCTTATTGAGTGGCGAGTTCCCCCTTTTTTTTCCTGCTTCAAGAAAGGCACGATGGGCTCATTAGTCAAAAGCGTATAGCTAACGATCTGCGCCTGCGAGGAACACGATAAATTCGTAGGCTCGTTTGGCCGACGAATCCGCTAATTTCGCGTCGTGAGACGTGTAATGCGCGTATATCGGGGGAACGGGAATTTACATTCACAAATTGCAGAAAGTTGGCTGAGAGCCGGGCGACCTCGCGAACGGTCCCAGGATGCCAGGCGATCGAATTATCCCGGGGATTGTTTAACGTAATTGGACAAATCAATCTCGCGATCCCGGACGGGGGGTCCACGGACGTCCGTGCTCTCTGTTCTCTCTTCATCGTCCCGATCCTCTCGTTCATTCCACCTCTTTGTGTCCTGACTGTCTCGCGATACCGCGGCACCAACGAGCGTGTAATCGGTTAGAGAAAGAAAGAATCGAACGGCCGAAGGAGAGAAAAGGGCAACGAGAAAAGAGAATAAGCAGAAAAAGAAAGGGAGAGGAGATGCAGTGAAGATTTAGGCGGGACTTCGTAGGTGACGATGTGTAAAAGTGAAGACGTTGTTTCTCTCTTTGTACCTGCATTTATCATCGTACTCCAAGATGACATTTATAAAAATAATATATAAGGCAATTAATTATATAGAAGGTTGCGTGACATAAGCTCAACAATAAAAAATAAAAAGAATATTAATGTTAATCAAAAAGAGTAACTTTATTATCACAGAATTTCTGTATACATAAAAAGTAAAATAGATTAAGACGAAACATTCCAAAGAAACTAATGATTTTTGTATTAACTAAAAAAAAGATAAAGACACCAATTATATTGTCTACTTAATTAATCTGTTTCATTATGTTGAATTTTACATTAATTTCGCTTTGTTAATCAATATTAATATATTAATTAAGCAATATAATAGTTTAATGCACATAATTGTGCAAAATAAGCAAATAAAGTTATATAAATATCGTTTTTTAAGAGGAATCAGAGCACGAGAGAAGAAACTATGCAAAAGGAGTGATTATTGCAATCGCATGGTCAAACGTAACGATGCGTGCTTTCCTTTATTACGTCAAGAGGGGAGAGGGGGGACCGGTTGTATCACGCCGTGAACGCGCATGCAGTCAAAGAGAAACAAACGGGGCGAGAACTCGTATCCAAGGGGGATGAGAGGCGGAAAACAAGGAGAGAAACAAGTGCCCGGGCTGTACGCAACAGCGGAGGTGAAGATGCGTGAAAGTGGAGGTGCTTAGTAGCGATCTAATTATCTACGCGGCGGGATGTCGCGGCCTCCCTCTGCGCTTCACCGCATTGAGGAAACAAGAGCAAATTGAATGGCGGTGGATGGTGCCTGCTAACCGAAGAGAACCGAATCGTTCCGCTAAGACGGCACACATTTGAAACAGCTTTTTTCAACGATTGTTACGTCATACAAGTATAAAATATGTGGGAAAAGAGATATGAACAATTAAATTATGTTATTTCGTGATTTTCCGTGAATTTTACAGTTGATATGATTGCAATTGACTTTTATCATTCTTAATATAAAAGGGATTCAAAATATTTTGTTTCAAATATTATTACGAATGTAATAATAGATATCAATTTAGAAAAGTTAAAGACAATTTCAAAAAGAGATAATATCTCACTATTGAACGCGCACTGTCGATTTCATAAGTTTTGTCTCGTTCGAAGTACAATACTTTCCACAATGCTCGCGTACACGTGCCTCGCTCGTGTCATCGTTAAGTGTGTTAAGCACGTTAGAATCGACTCGAGGACAGTGATTCGGGCCCTTTCTTTTCGATTCAACGCAGGTCGCCGATCGCGAGGAATTTCTCATGTCACGCCGCGTTACTTTATTTATCGACGTTGAACAGCACTTATAACCTTTTGCCTCCAGGAGTTAAAGAGCACAGACGAGAAGATTTCCTGACATATAAAATCGATTGATAGATTCTAAGCATTGTCGAATTGTTCGCAATAATACGCTTGACTGCGGATGCAATAGCCTTACACTGTTCTTCTTTAAGCACATAAATGTGCAGAAAAAAGATTTTTTTTCTCTATAGTAAAAAATTAAAACGTATTTATTTCATTTCTTCAGATAAGTCCTTAGTTTCTGTGGGAACGTAATAACTTTTGAATTTGATACATATAAGAATAACCTCATAATGATAAATATCTCACGTCTACTATGATGTTCGACAACTAGATGAAAGGACGATTACACGGAAGGACGATGTCAGATGTCAAAATTTCGAGCATAAAGTTTCATGACAACGATGAGGCAACGCAACGTTCGATACGCTTGCCGTGTGAGAAGATTCCACTTGATACTCGTCGTTTCGAAAGCACGTACAATCGTGAGTGCGTTGACATTACTACGCTGTGACTCGCGCATGTTAATACGTTGTGACACGGTGAAACACAATGAAACACGGCGTGAGATACGAGCGCAGATCGTTGTGACGTATCCGCTTTACCTGACATAGAACTTGGTTCGGAAAGCAGCGCGTTACACGTCAACATGTCCAAATAAAGTGCCGCGTATATATCGCGGCCGTGTATTATGCTCTAGCCGGGCAATTAACTTGCTACTTGATTAACTGGGTAGAGCCTGTCAACTTTCGCGGAGAAGGACTTCACCGAAGAGAGAAGGGAGCGAGACGTGAAGACGCGAGGGGGGCAAAGGAGGAAGAGAAGAGGGGGGTAGGGGAGAGGAGGGAACGGGAGGAAAGTCGGACTTGAGGGCATCGAAGTTACGAAAGGGGAGTAAAAGATGAACGCGCGCGCGCGCGGGGGGGGAGGGGGAAGGAGTGCGGGGGCTCTCTTCGACGTAGAGACGCCGAGGAGGAAAAAAGAGAAGGGGGAGGAGCGGAGAGAGAAGGAGAGAAGGAACCGCGTCCACGGTGACGGTCAGCGAGCGCGAGGTGACCTCTGACCCCTTCGTGCGTCCTCGTCTGCGTCCGGCATCGTTCGGTCGGATCCTCTCCGTCCCACCGGCGGGACTCAAACGACTCCGTGGGGCCCTCGGTGAGGGCCCAGCGTGGGCGAAGCTTACGCGCGGGGGAGTAAGAGGCGGCCAGGGAGAGAGCGGGAGGAGAGAATAAGGCGAGGGAGAGGGGCCGTACGGGGAGAGGGGTGACGAGTTAGCCCGCGGGCGTCCCGGGACCGTGAGAACACCACCTATAATATTATTTAGTCTGCCCGATGCCTCGGTTCGCCTCTCTTCTCTCTTGACCGCGCTCTTTTCTCTCTCTTTCTCTCTCGCTCTCTTTTCCTCTCTTTCCTCTCGCCTTCCCTTACCGCACCCTTTTCCACTCCAATCGTCTCTCTTTCGCCTTTCCTTGAGAGACCTCTCCTTCTATATCGTACTCCATCGTACTCTCCCTCCCCCTCTTTCTCATCCTACCTCTCCTTCTCTCTTCTTCTTGCCCGGTTACTCGCCCTTTTTTTCTTGTCTCAAGTGCGCGCACGAGAGCGCGTGTACGGAATGTCTCTCTTTCTCCCTCGCTTTCGGTGCGCTCCGACACTGAAGAGGCAGCTAACTATAGGCGCTATACACGGCTTACTCGCGCGCATTAATTGCCGTCGTAAATTGTTGCGGCTTTGCCGAGAGTCCGAGTTGAGTCGAGTCGGAACGAACCCGCGGCACACGGGCGCGGTACCGCGGGAGAGATGCCTTTTTTCGGCGCGGCATCACTATTCACTCAGTTTTACCTCATTTCCACACGACGTCCATTGGGATATTATAAACTTAAGTTAACTGCATACACAGACCGTTCGTTTATATTAGATTCAAAATCTTTGAAACGCATGGAACGATCTACCCGATTTCTTCCATAAACATTTGATAATACATTCTCGGAATTCATAAACATTGTTTATGTAAAAGATGCGTTATTAGAATTGATTTATAAACGTTAACCGTCATAAAAATAAATCAGTTTATGTATAAAACATATTCACAAATTGATCATAATTTGTTGATTAAAAAAAATTATTTTCCACACACACACACACAAGAAAGTACAGCATGAAAATCATCAGATTGCTTTTCGTGTGATCTCGTTCATCATATTTTGCTTAAAATATGATCATTTTCATTCAGAAAAGAAAATGATTCTATTTATAGCTGATACTTTCGAATTCGATTGTATCTATTATCCGAAATGTAAATTAAGAATATTAAATTAAGAATATTAAAGCACATATTTAGAGGTACAATACTTTTTCAGGGAGTAGATATAAATATATTGTAATTTTCAGAATCAACTAATGCCTAAAAGCACTATGTAAGATATAGGCTATAAGTTTAATACCAAGATTGAATGTATTGAACTATATCAATGATGTTTATTGCACGAATCATTTTTATAATATATGTGGCACATTACTCTCTCTCTTTAGCCGTGCTCATCTCTATCTCATCTCATCTCTAATGATATACAAATGAAAATGTTCGCCGCATATTTGTCCTCCGAATGCAAAAGAGGCGCGCGGTTCGCGAAGGAAATACACGCGGGTTAAACAGCTGTTGACCCGCGAAAGCGATCGCGATCGCGATCGCAATTCACGTTTCCGGATTCCCCCCGCACACACGCGCGCGTGCGTCCCCGAGTGTACACTCGCCGTCGCGGCACGCAAGCCGCAGCGGCCCACGTCAGATCGTGCGGCCCCACGGACATGCGGTCGGGCCCGCATCGTCGAAACGGCCGGCGATCGCGCGGGCCAGCTGTGGCACGGCTCTCTCTCCTGAATCCGGGGCCCGTTCCCCGCAGACAGGCCCATTTTGACTCGGATACCTGCCACCAGGTGGCTCCACCAGCAGTACCCAGCAGCGGCAGGTAGGAGCAGTCTTCGGGGTGCCTTCGCACCGCCAGCATCGTGTGTGTGTATTCTCTTTCCCGTTTTCGCGTTCGAGCTCCGTGCCTAAAGGAACAATCAGTTTTGGGAACTGACAATCGATCGGCGAGAACATGTGAACGTGTGACCGAGCTCGGCAGCGTCGTGCAAGGGTGAATCACACGGGCGACTACCGGGATACCGGGAGGAACACCGGCGCGCATCCACAGTTACAATACTCATCAGGATCAATCAGGACAAATCAGGAATTTCCGATCGCCTTGCCAATGATACCGGCGAAACACGGCAGGTGCGCGTTCCAGAGGCTAATCCGGGACGATTCAAACGACGGTGGAGGATGCAGCAACAGCAGCAGCAGCAGCAACCGCAGCAGGAGGAAGAACAGCATCAGGAACCGGAGCAGGAACAACGGACCCTCGTAATGGTGCCGTCCACTTCGTCCTCGTCGTCGACCTCGTCGGTCACGGTCGCCGCGGACTCGCGCGAGATCGATATCACCGATCTCGCTACGGCCTCCGAATTGCCCAATTTGGCGCTGCAGAGTGTCGCCCTGCGGCTTCAGGGTGCCCTCCTCTCTGCCCTGCAGCGGGCGGCGCTCCTGCCGCCGGGACACGCCGCCGCGGCGGCGTTTAATCTGCAGGCCCTGGAGACGTACTTGACGCTTCATCGTCTTCATGCGAGCGGCGCGACTTCCGGTGTCGCGCAGACCGCGGGCGCTACCGCGACCGTCGCTGGTAATCAGAGATGTTCGTCGTTGAGCACGAATGTCGACGTGGCCCTGAGTCCGACAGCCATCAAGAATGACCACCTAACGGCCGATCAGCTGCTCCGATCGGCCGCTTCGGCGATAAGCGAGGACGACGAGGCACGGCTGGAGTTCGTGACCGATACCGAAGAGGACCTGGCGCTGCTCACGGAGGAGGAGGAAGTCCTGCTGAGCGAGACGTCCGGAACGAGCTCCTCTACCGCGAACCACGAGCTGCTTTTACGGCGAATATCCGAAGGGAATCGCGCGAGTACGTCGGTGACGACGGTCTCGCGATCATCGTCTTTGACGGCTCCGACGTCTTTCGCGTCGTCGAGTTCCTCGGGTTGCTCCTCGACCTCGTCCACCTCGTCGTCCTCCTCCTCGTCCGTGCAACACGCTTCGATCGCGATCGACTCGAGTGTACCAAGGACTTGCCGTACGTCCCGACCCAAGAAACAGTTCATTTGTAAGTTCTGCAGCCGGCAATTCACGAAGAGCTACAATCTGTTGATCCACGAGAGGACGCATACCGACGAGCGGCCGTACTCGTGCGATATATGTGGCAAAGCCTTCCGACGGCAGGATCATCTCAGAGATCACAGGTAACGTGAATAGACCCTAGTCATCTGGGAGATGTTAGTCTTCCGATTAGATCTTTCTTTATGAAAGCATTACACGCGCAGGTTTTACCTGTTAAGTGTCTGAAGTAACTTAATTGATTAAATAGAGAACATTAATTGAATTAATTATGTAAATTATGAGTTTTCGGTTTAAAGTAGTTTTAAAGTTGATAAAACGGTAATGATAATTAATGCATAATAAAAATATGGAATTATGAACATTTCTTTTTGTTCGAAATTATATTTTAATTTATAATACTTTTTATACCGTTAATTTTTCATTATATACATAGATGCTTGTATTATGAAGGGAATGTGCACATTAGCATGCGTTTATGAGTGAATGTAATTTATATTTTGAATTATTAACAATAAGTTTCAAGTTACGCCGTTGTAATATTTTCGATCGGACATGATTAAAATAATCATTTTAGTAGAATTTATTTATAACATGCAAGAGAGATAAACGTTGTAATGATACGTTACGTAGAAAATTGATTTAAACGTTAAGTGCACAAAAAGCTTTGATGATGGTTAGGATTATTTACCGAATTCATTCCCTTCGTGATGGAAGATTTAGAGACTGCGCGTATTTATCTCTTTATCGCGTCGCCATTAATTACAAGCGTCGTACGATTTACGAACGGACAAATTCATGGTACGCCTTTTTCACCTCGCGTAATTACAACGATGATTGAATGACGTGTATATTATATTTAATGGTCAACGTGTCATGATCCATTCATTCATTCATATATTTACCGTTGCAATAATTGCGGTCCTTATTTGATAATAATGTTAATTAAGTTAATAATATATTACTCGATGATTATTTTATTTTTCTCTCCTTTCATTTTTTTTAGTGTTAAACATACATATATATCTCGTCGCGCGACTATAATTTTACAAATTATAGTTTTACGCACTTTTACATAAAAAAGAAACAGACACGCGTTTGAGCAGGTAGTTTTAAAAGAAATTTAAACGTAAGATTCAAACTGGAAGTTTTTTATATATTGCAGGTATATACACAGCAAGGAGAAACCGTTTAAATGCGCCGAGTGCGGCAAAGGATTTTGCCAGAGCAGGACACTGGCTGTCCACAAAATTTTACATATGGAGGAGTCGCCGCACAAATGTCCCGTCTGTGCTAGGAGTTTCAATCAGAGGAGCAATCTGAAAACTCATCTTCTTACGCACACGGATATCAAGCCTTATCATTGCGCCTCATGCGGCAAGGTTTTTCGCAGAAATTGTGATCTGAGGAGACACTCGTTGACTCACAATCTGGGAGTACCGTCGTCGCCACCGCCATCGGTGATACCGGTTTCCGGCTCGAGCACCATTGTTCTTCAGGAGACGTCTTAATGCATGGATATCGATTACCGGACAAAATCTTGTTTGTATCACGCGCGCTTTCTTCCAACTATACGCGGATCGACATCCATTTATTATAACACCGCAGTCTTGACTTCAACGTGCGATCGACTCCGACGGTCGATTCGATCGCGTCGTATTTGAGCCACGATCCGTGGTCTACTGGTACGGTCAGGATTTGGATCTCTCGCGCATATTGAGTCCCCGACTCACATCGTATCTATCTGCCTGCACTATCTATCATCGTTAACGTTTAGAGCGTAATCATTGTTATGTACATCACGATAAGAATTATACGGATTCGTGCATGTTTAGATCTGTAATTTTATGTATGCGATACGCAGTAGGTACCTTCTTCTCTCTTGAATAAGATGTAGTTGTCTCCATTTTCAAACGGTGTACCTACTGTACGTGTCCGTTGTGTTCTGTCGTTCACATGTGTAAAATAAACATTTATTATTATTTTTTAACTCACAGTCGTCTGCACCCTTACTCAACCTCCCTCGCCTCTTGCGCAGCAAAATGATGGACAAATCAAATTAGATCTAATTGGAAATATTCCTGTTCCTAAGTAAAACGTTTTTATTCAAGACTTTCGAATAAAAATTTAACGCAAAAATATATAAAAAATTAATTTGGGCGGAAAATATCATCAGATTTGTTTATTAATAGCATCGGTTTCATTTAATTCCTCTAAAATTTTTTAGCTTCTCAGAAGCACCAGCGTGCGACAGACGTTTAATTTATTACACGCAAAACAGTCCTCTCTGCTTGTAGTCGCGAAATATTTTAACTGTCTAAATCCTCATGTGTGCGACTCCTAGATATATCAGACGTTATGGAGTGTTCACTTAAACAGGTTCGCCGAGGGAGTACGTCAGCTCGACCGAAAATTCCAATCCCCCTGGTATTAAACCAGGATTTTTGCCTCCTCCTTTTTTATCCGTTCCACATATCCAGGCTAGGTATAAGCTGATGACGGGCCGGAGAGAAGAAGAGACAAAAGAGTACGGTAAGCAGAGGAGAAGTTAAAGAGGAGGAGGTGAAGGAGGAGGAGGAGCAGGAGGACGAAACGCGTGTATTGTGTTACAAAGAACGGGGCCGCCAGGTGCGCAGGACATGACACCGCGATACGTCTAGAGTTACGTTTCTTTTCTCCGAGGGTGCCGGGAAGGGTGGAAGAGAGGTGGGCCCCAACGATGCTATTTCGGATCTCGATAGTGTCCAAAGACGGGCCTCCTTCGCGTCGATAAGGAGAATCCTGTGCGACCGGTCGACTGCTGCTCGTCGCGTCGTCGTCTCGAATGGAGCCGCGTGTACGCGGCTAACGCTCTCGCCCGTGTATATGCGCACGTAAACCCGGACTCCCGGGCGAGCTTTCATAAATTCTTACCGGCGGACGTTTTACCGCGAATTACGGCCCGTCGTTTTACCGCAAAACCCCGTGTTGGCAAAATCGTGTTTACGGCGACGGGGATATACATATGGGAGTTACGAAGACGAAGAGGAGAGAAGCGCGCGGGAGACGCCGCGCCGTGCCGCGCCGTGCCGCGCCGCGCCGCCGGGGACAGCGAGGTTCTGGATGCTGGAAGCGACCGGAATGACTTCTCGATGGGAGTCTTTGTGTCACGTTCGTTCGAAGTATCGTTTAGTCCCGCGCGCTGGCAGAAACTCGAAGACTTCTGCGTCGCGCCATCAGAAACCTCGATAGTAACCATCACACTTGACCCTGCGGGGTCCCCTCTTAACTTGCGCGCGTATAAAGGCCATATTTGACGCGTTGAAAATGACAATAAAGATAAACGGAGTCAATATTATCAAGAATGAGTCTAATTTGAAGCAAAATGAAGGAAGCCTTGGACATACAATATTTTATTAGGATCCAGACGTGCTAAAGATAAAAAAATATCGCGATACTTATACAAGGTCAAATAAATTATATCATTTTATGCATGTTCTAAAATCTGCGTGAATTCTGTGAAATCTTACATTATCGAAAATCACGTTTGCTCCAGGCCAATTATTACGCATCCATAAACGATTAACAGAAATTATTTCAAAAGCGTCCGCATAATAATTTGCGCACAGATGATATATCATCATATCACCTCTTTCATTATCCAAGAAAAATATCGCGCCGGAGAAGATTACAGAATTTAACGGTTATACGATACGATATAGAGTGGCTACGTGGGCGAGTTTATGATTACCTTACAGATATGAACTGTCAGCCTGGACGACACACATTTCTAATTAAAACGATCGTATCATAATGAGGATGGAAGCAATCGCCGGACTTTCCCGGCCAATTATTTATTATATCGACAAGCTGACGTGCAAAATTACAAGCGGGGGTGATTGTTAAGTGGATGTAGCGCTCTCGCGATGATTCGGAATGGAGAAAAGGATATCTTCAAGTATGGTGGAAGCGAGGAAGGAACCGAGAGTAAGGAGGGGAACCGAGGGGACATAGAAGGACCACACGCACGCGCCGCCCACAGATACGCTATCACTTGGCTACAACCGACGTGATCTGCATGCGCGTGTCCCCTCTTCGTCACAGAGCGGAGAGAAAAAAGGAAGGAACCGAGGGGGAAAAGGAAAGGAAAGGAGTATTCTCTCATCCATTCCCACTTACACGCTTCACCCCTCGGTCTGGCCTACCTACCTTCGCTGATTTAAGGAGTCGACGAAGCGTCGATAACGCGATCGTGCCGCGCTATTTCATTTTCTTTCCCCTCACACGTTGCCCCGTCGCTTTCCATCTTGCGGATAAATTTGATCGTGGAGATTAAGCTCCGCAATGTTACGCGCTGCTGACAATTTGTACAATGTGATTGATCCGCCGTTTACCGTTTCGGTTTGTATGTATCGCGGCGCGACCGAAAAAGTGCCACAACTTGCGATGTCTGATTCTTTATATCGGTGCCACACTAAATTATTATATTTCTTGCAATTTTACTTATAAACTGACAAATGATTAACGTTTTTACTATCTAGGTACTACTAACTTTTTTTTAGTGTTGAATTAAAAACGGATTTTTATTAAATATGAATTAAATTATTGTCAGTTCTTTATATTTTGTTCTCAGATGTTAAGTCTCGAAATGCCATAACGACATTATATGACTAATAAATTAAAGGGAAATTTAGGTACTATAACGCAATAACATGGGAATATTTCCGTAGCAACAAGAAGCGATTATCCCACGTTGGCTTCGATGATTTTTCCGAAAAACGATCCAGCAGTAAAACGATTACATTATTACGACTGCGTAGTACCAGTTATATCGATTTCATCCGCGATTATCATAAAAAGAACCGCCGATCCTCAGCCGCGGTCATTAATCCCGGGGGCTTCACGTTGCACAATGTGATATTCTCATCCCCCTCTCCCGCGAATAATTTTCAGGCGTTTGCGCAGCCGAAACGGGGTTTGCGCTACTCGTTGCGTAACTCAATCCCGGCGTATTTACTACTTATGCAAATTGAAATCGAGCGTCCCGCGTAAATCGTAAATTTATACCCGCCCCTTCTTACGCTCGGCGAGAGATATCGTCATCATCAACTCGCGCCGTGCCGTGCCGCGCGATCGCGTGTATCGAAAAAGGATCGACCCAGTCGCGAGATCCGCCGTGCACGAAGCGCGTCGGCCGGCACGTGCGCCAGTATGCGTGAGCTTTTTGCGAAAGAAGAGGTCATACGCACCGGGGTATTAACATCTCCATACGCGGGAGAGAACGAAGTTGTACTTACCGATATACGATCGGCGAATGGTTGCGCGAAAGGCGGGGGCCACCCGCGATACCGCAGGCGTGTATCGCTTAACAGCCGCGCCACGGGCATTTATAACGTGCCGGCGCGGCGCGGCGGTGAACGCACTGACGCGCGACCACGCGGCCTCCGCTGCGTCGCGTCACGTCGCGTCGCGTCGTGCCGGTTATCACTCTCGGCTCTCAACGTGACTCGAATCGCTTTTCTACCGCGTTATTAGGGTAACTGGCATTAAACTCAAAATCGCGAGGTGCTAAGTAAAATGTAAGAAGATTATTTTGCGATCTAGATCTAATATCGAATATACTTTGTTAAGCCTTGTGTCCACGATGCTAGAAATCGCTCCGAGATCTGGGACGGAGAAAGAATTGACAAATCACATTTAATTAACAATTCGATCAATTGATCAATGCGATTAATCAATTAATCGAGTTCTTTCGACCGAGATTTCTCTTTCTCCGTCCGAGATTTTGAAGCAATTTCTAGCTTCGTGAACACAAGGCTTTATAAACGTAAATATATATAAATAAAAATACTATTAGGTTATTTATGTATTATATAATAATATAAGTGTACTATAAGTAGAAATAATATAAAATGTATCAATTATAAAACTTATGTAGCACGGATTTAATTATGACAAATCTGTTTGATATTTTAACGTTATCTATAAGTGACATAGTCGAATCGTGAACGATCTTACGAGTACAATACTTTCAATTGCAACGTCATAGTTGCTGTTTTTTGAGCAACATAAAGTACCGACGTTAAAAGCACCCGTGCCTGTAGCCCCCTGATTGTAAAACAACGTCAACGTACGTACAGGAAACAAACACGTAAATCGCGATATACGGCCGTCGGCCATGTGTGACACTTTGACTGGCCAAAAAGCGCGGCTCATTTGCGCGGCCGGGGCCCGCGCCGCGCGTGATTGGCGGAACGCTGATGCGCGATGAGCCGTGCGTGCACGCGCGCAAGCACGCGCGCATGGCCGTGTACGTGCACGCGTGCGACGGGCGCGTGTGCGTGCGCTACGAAATACGGACGGGCGGACAGGATGACGGACGGCGGGACGCTCGGGGCAACCGAGAGTGGTGACTCGCGCGACACAAGCTCACACTCGCCCACGCATTTCAGGCTCGAGCTCAACCTTCCTCTTTCTCTCTCTCCCTCTCTCTTTTCTTCTCACCGGCCGGGTTCCTCCCCGTCTCCTCTTCTACCCTTGTATCCTTCGTCCCCGATGATGTACCGTGCGCGCCGCACGCACGATGGACTCTCGCATGCCTGGATAGACCGACGGACACTTTTCTTCCTACGATTGATCTTCGATGTACCTAATCCTTTTATGTATATCTTGAACCGTTTAGAAATCAGGGGGACGTTTTAAAAATCATGCAGTTTCCGGGGATAAAAGAGGGAGCAAAGAAAGTGGCCGACACTACACTTCGGTGGTATGCAGAAGCACTATTGTGAAATACGAATTATGAAACAGTTGCGTGTTGAATTGCAAAATGAATACTTCGCTATTTAATTCGAAAATTGTTATCTTTTAACGTACTCAAGAAATGATTTTCGCTTTACTAAACTGAAAAAAATAAGCGGAATATAAAATGCAAGGGGGGAGGGTGGGCCCAATTAACTTTATTTTACTTTAGGCAGAATCTTTGCTTCAACAAAATCCGAAAATTTTGCCTGAATATTTAGTTAGATTTAATCCAAATTTTTCTTTTACTCTTTCCGCTGTGGCGGAACAAAACAATCGGATTATATAGTAATCTAAAACAGCGATTGAGTATATTATATGTATTTTACTCGATGAAACTGCAAATCGGTGAGGACATTATTTATTAAAATTGCCACGGGGGTTCCTTTCAAAGTTCTCGTCCTCGATCAGACTATCGCTCGAAACTTTATTCTTGCGGCTGGCCGCAAGGATGGCACGCGCAACCGTCGTCAAGACGTTCGTCTAGATGCATTCAGAAATTACGTCCAAAGCATGGCAGATCATGGTTGCTCGTATATGCGATCTCTCGCAATATGTTACAGCTTGCGGTTGCTCTCGACTTCTCTCGGCCTTTGTTTGTCGCCTTTTGCCAAGTTCCGTGTAGACCATGACGAAGCGAGAGCGAATCGCTAGTTGCAGATTTAAAAGTACTTTGTAGGTTTTTTATACATTAGGAAGATCATAAAATGAAAATGCCCAAGATAATCCGTAGAGCTAATGTTTATCTCAGCTGATAAACATATTCGGATAAAAGGGATTCTAATAGGATTGGAATGTAATCTTTTCTGATTTAAAACCTTTTTAGAGATTAACAAGCGTAAGATATTTGTACCTTTTCGCACGAAAGATAAGATATACGGATTGTCGTATCACTTTTACACAAATGAGTCATGGTATTATTAGTATAGCCTATTGTTATATCTTTTGACAGAAATTATGTCATGTAAAACCAAAAGAGAGAGAGAGAGAGAGAGAGAGAGAGAGAGAGAGAGAGAGAGAGAGAGAGAGAGAAAGAGTGAAAGGAGAGAATAATATATCATTATTAAGATTACTCTTTTACATAAAAAATAAAATTTAAATTACTCTTAACAATTTTAACACAAATTATAAATTTGTCTGGCATATTACAAGAAATGTAATTATGATTTCTAATATATAAAAAAAGATATAGCCGTCTTAAATATTTATACATACTGGACAATTATGACATCTCTTTGAAGTTCTTTTTTTAAACAAATTCTACTACTTTAAATATTTGTCTTATAATATAAGGGCCACATTCTTCTTCAATACTAAACGTATTAAAAGAGAATATAAGAATTAAAGTTATCAATATATTTCAATTTCTAAGAAAATTGTATATTTTCTAAAGATAACGACGAAACGAGCGCTCGCTTATACTCCTGTTAAAATCTACGGATATTAATTTCCGGGCGAATTATTCTCGACCTCATCCGCACGCCATTAAGCTAGAACGTGGCGTTTGACTCACCTTTGAGTGAAACATTGTTAAACATAGTCAGAGCGGCTAAGAGCATGTTCGTGGTGGTCGAAGTGGAAGATGGTTTCCTCGTCGGAGAGCCCTCGCGGCGCTTAAATCTCGAGAGTTTATGCGATCCTGCCGGTTCCCTCGATCGTTTTACGCGCGCGTCTACGTACCCGTACGACGATCTATCTACCTGTACCGGAGTACCCGAGTACTCGGGACGTATCTTTCGCCTCCCAAGAAACGTGGAGATAACGTAATTTTACGTGTGAATGCTTCGGGGCGTGTGGATGAGAGCAGGTACCTGAGTACCCAATAGCGCGTTCAGATAACGCCAGCCAATAATTTACAGGTCTGATTCATCTCGAGGCTCTATCTCGCGGCCGGGAGTATATGCCTTTATTAATTAAAGCGCGCAACACCCACGCTTTCCGAAAATTCTTGGCTTAAGAACCTCCGACGTTGAATATTGACTTTCTATCCCTGTGGTCGCGCTACTTGATGAATTCAGTCTTTGGATGAAACGGTAGTGTATAAGTCACACTCTCTCTATCTCAGAAACAATTAATATAAAGATATGTTATGTCTATAAAGATATGGTATGTGTAAAGATATGCCATGTCTTTACACATATAAAGTATAATGTGTATCATAAAATAATTATGTTCAAAAACTAATTGTTCGAAACCGATGATGCATGCTATCTGAGTCTCCGATAATATTCTACAATTAGATTTGATAATTCTACAGAGTTTTATAAAGCTATATCGGGTATTTTAAGGATAAATATATGACGAGATCGTTGCTTCGAGGTCTCGTCGCTTCCCGTTCGCTCCTTAAACGCACAACGGTTCAAGCCATACCGTCGGACACTCCTATTTTATTTTTCATCGCGTTACCGGCGGGCGGCACTAATATCCCATAAACAGTGAATGATGAAGATAGAGAAAAGAGCGAGAGGAGAATGAATGTAGACGCGAGGAGCTGGGGAAGAAGAAGTTATCCGCGAAGGAAGGAGACGGCGAGAGCGCGGCGCACGAGCCAACGCCGCATTTTACGTGGCGTTTACTTCTTCTTCTTCCTCTCTTTTTTTTCCTCCTTTTCGTACGCGCAGCTGCGCATTCAGGGGAGGATTAGCGAAATTAATAAACGTAAACCTTTTAACCTAACGCCCGCGAGGCACCGATAAATTCTTATTTATATTATAATCGACCGGCGAGAGGCCAACTGGCCCAAGAAAGAGAGACCACGAGCCATCATTATGGATGTTTCACCGCATCGTCACTTCGTAAACCTGTTGAATAAATTCCGCGCTGGCGCCCCTCTTCCTGGCCCGTGGTAAGCGAGGCGAGTTTACTCGTTAGATGTCAGATCGACGACTTAGTCGAAGCCGCCTTCGACGTCGCCGCCGCCGAACGACTCCGCGAGGAGTACGTCTAAGGTACATTTCTGGGTTACATACGCTTCAATTACAGATCATTTCAAGTAATGTATGTAACGCATGCGAGCCACATCTCCGTCGTATATAATCCTCCTCGGTAGATCGTGTAGAGCTTAAAGGAAAAGTGACCGCGCTAGTTCCCTCAGAATTATTTGTTAAATTCATCCTGATTGAGAATTCTTGATGCAAAACAATGCAAATTGAAAAATAGCAAAATATGCGAGGATATTAAAATATAATTTCTAATCTTTTTTTCCCAAAAAAATGACTATGCGAGCGTCTGTACATTTTTGCTTACAGAGGCTTGAAACTCGATAATTAAATAACTCAATGTTTTCGAAAGAATTTATATGCTAGTTTATATTAACTCGTTTTTGATAAATTGTCGATTATATTTAAGTCCCAAGTTAAGAGATTAAATTATTTATTACGAAATTCTATTAAAAACAATCGCTGTTTTCATTTGCTACGATAGCTGGTTTATAATAAAGACTGAAGTGTGAAGATATATAAAACGTGAAGGTGACATAGTAAGCTCGTATGGCTGTATCGTTTCTCGAAAATACCAGTGTCTAGAATAGCGCTCGGATCGACTTAAGAACCTCGTGAAACTTGATCCCTCTTCTCCCTTTATTTCTTACATCCGAGATTGTCCTTTTTACAGATTCCAAAACTTGTCACGATCAAATTCACCGAAGAATTTTAAGGAAGATAGGTTTATCGAGACCGGAGAATGTTAACGATCGGCGAATACAAAGAGAGGAAAAAGTACTACTCTATTAATTATCTTATTGTTTCAGAATAAACGGTTTTTTTCTCAACTTAATTAAAACATCATCTATTGCTTTTATGAAATAATATTCTATGATACGAATATAAATATTATATACCAAACGTATCATATCATAATTGTTCAACTTCCAGTGACAATCCAAATTGCTTATTCAAATTTTCATTCTCTTTCAATTGTATTGTTCGGAAATGGTGATATCTATCATTATATAGCGTAACGTGTTACAGCATGAACTATTTCTACACAAATTACACGAGCGCGAACGCACGATCTACATCGATGAATTATGTATCGCTGGATACGTTATAAATCGCGACGCATTTACGGAAACGTTAATCAACGCGACAATACCGTGGCCGTACTCGTGCCACGAAAAGGGTTTCGAAACAAGGCGCCGAAGAAAAACGTCGAGCTCAATGCCCGAATGGGAGAATGGCGAGATACCGACGTCTCTACATATACGCACAATGTACAGGGCCCGAGCTCGGGGCCCTTTGAAAGCACCCGTACGAGCCGGCTGGATGACAGGGAAGAAATCGAAATATGCGATGACTGCGCAGATGAAATATCCGTGTCTCTTAATGGCGGCCCCGGACCGTCTCGAGGGTACAGCAGAGGAAAGGG
Source organism: Temnothorax nylanderi (assembly GCF_030848795.1). Lineage (NCBI taxonomy): Eukaryota > Metazoa > Arthropoda > Insecta > Hymenoptera > Formicidae > Temnothorax > Temnothorax nylanderi. The sequence goes on along the minus strand of NW_027249090.1, from coordinate 1,263,025 downwards.
GGTGCGAGCCTCCCTCGGAGCGCAAGCGGGTGTAACTGCAATGCAGCTGTGCGCGGGTATAGGGCATTTTCCGATCTTATCGAATCGGAGCATGAACTATTCAAATGTCACTATATGTTTTGCGATTACTGTGTATATTAAATATTATATTAAGAAAATTCTAACTTACAAAATGTGAATAAGAATGATAGTAACATGGTTGCTGATTACATGACAGAAGATATAAAGAAGAGGGTTCTTGTGCAGATATCTTCGTTATTAATTTAGACACAATTAATTAAATGATTCTCAAAGAAATAAATTTTTATCACCTTCTTTTAAACCAATCTTTAAAGCCATATGATAAAGGTTCTACTTATCGAGATGATATCAACAAGTATTAATTGAAGGATTTAACACAATAACCATCATAACCGAAGACTTTTAAAACTTGAAGAAATAAATCTAAATCTGATCCTTGCAATATAAGAATTTACTTTTACACATTCTCAGAGAAGAAATTATGGCTGAGCTCTCCAATTTCTGGTGTTGATCCATCTCGGCGAAAAGTAGTCGGCAACGAAGCGCGGAGACGGCGCCGTAGGAAGATGAGAGCAGGCGAAAGGGAACGGTGGAAGAATCCCGTAGGAATCCCGCGGAGTCGAGCGCCGCGCATACGGGGGTGTGCCGCGTGCCAGACTCGAGGCCCTCTCTGCATAGGCTTCACAGGGGGCCCCTATGGATGGGGGCCCCCTTCAACGTAAGATCCTCCTGGTGCGAGCCGACGACGCGCGACCGACATCCATGTCACATTATTACCATATAGGTACCAGTCGCGTCGTCACAACACCGCACGGCGAACGTACCACCACCGTTACATACATTGCAGAGGAACGAGAAGAAATCAGTCTGAGAAAGAGAGAGAGAGAGAGAGAGAGAGAGAGAGAGAGAGAGAGAGAGAGAGAGAGAGAGAGAGAGAGAGAGAGAAAGGGGGGGTGGAAAAGGGGACAGAGAGGAGGAGAAATCATCCTCTATTTTAGTTACGAACCGGTTCGATATGTTTCTTCCTCCATTCGTCAGCAATATCGCATACACGCGGTGGACAATCGTATGAAAGTCGCATAAACGGCTTCCTCTTACAATGGACAATCGTAAAGAACGTAAAATGGCTATACCATTCGCTCGTGACCGTTTAATTTGTGGAAATATTTGGCACATATCCGATAATTGTATCGGAAAATTAAAATATCCTTCTTATTTGCGGTATTGTTATAGTAATTATAATTAGTAAAGTCAAATACATAGAATTGAAAAAAAGCGGATGTTACATTAAATTATATACACTGTCTTTTTATTACCCGTCCGAATTTACTACAGTAAAATTTTTTATCGAATTCGTTTTCCAGCTTTATATCCAATTTGTGATTCGCCTTTTATTGTTTCTTGATAACGAAATGCTCGGAATTTTATCGCCGTGTATTTTGTCTAGGAGCATCATAGCATGAATCACATCTGCATTGGCTTCCGTCCAATGCAGGAATGCAGACGCGACGAGGTATACCCACGTCCTTTATTTCTTTCCTCCGCATCGGTAGAAATATCAATAGCTACCGTAGACATTAATCGCCGTCGGGTCGAGGAAATTTATTCTCTTTTACTTTTCTGCCTCGCGCCGGGAACGTTTCCGTTTAAAGACGATTCTTAGACCAAAATCGCGGTGACTCGGGCCGTACGGGCCGTTCGGGAATCGTAAAATTGGGTAAATCATTGACTGGTCCACTGGTGCTAACCGCGAGCTGAATTCTACTCATCCGTGGAAGAAGGTGTGGTACCGGCTCGTGCTCTATCTGCCCGCGATCCCTCTCTCACCCGCCTCGTTCTCTCTCACTCGCCCTATCTCTCCGGTCGTCCCCCGGGTGTTAGGTGCATATAAACACGGGCAGGTATAGAGAGCTGCAGGTAAAACCCATGGTGGTCGGTGGCCGAGTCGCGAGATAAACTTTACTGCATATAGGTAACACGTACAGGTAGGTAGGTACGCGATCCCCGGCCACTCGTTGTAAACGGCACGATGGCCATCCGTTATCGCAATGATGATTCGCGACATCCGCACCTTGAGAAACCATCCACCGGTATTGCGAGTCGACCGCCGCGATCTCCACCGTTGTTCAGTGAATCCCTGAAAATCCGCGCCAACGATAATGTAAATTTAGCAGGCAAAGATATTCAATTCTGCGAAGAGCGGGAGATCGCGATATTCGACGATCTTGAGAAGTATTCCGCTGAAACTATTTTTTGTTTAATATTTTGTTTCATTTTTTCTTGTGCATATATCGTATGTATACTCTACCGGCAGGAATGCCTGAACATAATACATATACATATACATATACATATATGTCATATACATATCAAAATGTCCAGGCATTCCTGCCGGTCAGTGTACACATATATCTTATTAATTTTATTTTTTACGAACAAAAGTTCGAAAACTTGATAATTTCAAGTTACAAGTTGGGAATACCACGTCGTCTTGGATCGCTAATAATTCGATTAACAGCAAATTTTTTCCTTGACAATACAAAAAAATAATATAGTCACGTATATCTGAATTAAGTAGTAATTTTGTAGAAGGTTTGCGAACATTTTGTATTTTCCTTTATAGCAGCTTTAAACGATTATAGCTACAGAGTTTTACATGATAATTAAGAGGTGTTAATGCGATAGGAATGCTTGTGAAAGGAATGCTTGCAAAAGACATGTACAAAGAATAAAACAAAAAATTTAGGTACGTAAACAGAATAATCGCAAAAATTGCAAACGTATGTATTTATATCAAAGACATATGTCTGGATTTAGTAGACATTGTAATCGACATACTCTATTTCTATTTCTATGATTGATATATTGATATCAAATCCTCGTAGTCGGACATATTAAATCACAAATGCTGCAGAACGTTACGAAGGGTAGAGTAAAAACATCGCACAACACACGCATAAACGCAAAGGGCTAGGTAAGACCGAGCGTGAAAGAGACGGAAGAGAAGGAACGAGACTGTGGAACGATGCAGGTGCTGGCCGATTCGTGTCGTAGGTACGCATGCATCGGCCCCGAAGACGAATCCATTAGCCGTGAACGCGGATTGAGCAATAAACCAACTGGGAGGTAAGTCGACTCCGGCCGTCTCGCCTCCTCTCGAGAAAGAGGTCCTTCCTTTCTCTCCTACCCGCCGTGGTTTCGGTTTGCCTCTTATTCCTGTTGGGCCCGCATTCTCATACAAGATGTCGCGCCGATAAAAGTTCCCGAAGGCTCGTGGTCTCTCTCGGGGCCCACCCCGAGTAATTCATTTAAACATTCCCGGAGGTGGTCGCACGACAAATTACTCTCACGAAACCTTCGCACGACAGCCAAAAGTTCCGTCGGGACCATCGTAGGCCTATCTCCATTGAGAGATCTCCCTCCTTCCCTCTCTCTCTATCTCCCTCGCGCCACCCCTCCCGCGTTCCCCTTATCCCACTCACGATCATTTCGTCTTCCTTCTTTCATCGGCGTTAGGTCCCCCTTCCCCCTCCCTCCCGGGCTGTGGCCCCCTATGCGGCATAAAACCTGGTGACACTTCTCACCCTTCTTAAGAGGCTCCTCTCCGGCACGAGCTGGCATCGAGCGAGACTCCGTAGAGATGCGAAGGATGAGTAAAGCATCCGAGGCATCGGGGGTATCTTATCTCTATCGGTATCTCCGTCGGTTGTTTCGATCGACGACAAAGTAATACCGTATGCCACGTTTACACGACGCGCGACGGCGCGTATCACGGTGGCATCCGTTTAGCGCTGATATTACGACCAACGTTGCCGTTAATAACATTCGCGATTGCGATAATATCTGATGATATATAATTATCGGATAATTATCACAGAAACATTTTTTTATATTACATTTCTTTATATTGAACAAATCTTGCTTTCCAATTTCAATTAAAGTCTGACTTTGAACTTATTACATTGTACGTTTTTGTTTAGCGCTGATATCACGCTGATAATAACCGCGTTGTCGTTACGATTCAGATTAATTATTTTTGATAATGATTATTTTGATAATGTAAAATTATCGAAGGATTATCGCAGAACTCTTCCTTTTTTATCACGTTCATTTTATCGAATAAATCTTACTTTTAATTTCTCAATTATTTTTAACTCACAATCAGATTGCCCGTTTTGCTTCTCGTATTAAAAGCAATAAGTTACTCAGCTTCTTTCTTAAGCTTTTGTTATAGGTAAATGGAAAGTTCCTTCATTCCTAAGTTAATGAAGAAACTTGATTATTAATATTATAATCTCATTATTCTATAATTCTAAAAAATAGGATTTCTAACGTTTAAAGCAACATTTCATTGCTAGATATATCGGGACAAAGATTTACCAATTAGCAGGAAGCGCGGACGTCTTCCGACGGCTCCGAGAGAATTGATCAATCATGCGACAACCGCGGCCTGCGATTCGTATCTCGAGGCGAAATCTCTCATTGACGCGTTTCGCCCTGACCGTCGTGTCTGTTATTCTCGGGGAACGGACACGCCTGTCAACCACGGAAATCAGGATCCACTCGAGACCACTCGGGATAGTGTGTTGCTGTGTCTTTCGCCGGCCGGTGGAACACGCTGTCGGGACTCATGGGATACGGACAGCTTCCGGAAGCGTGGAGATCCGAGATTGGCCGAGATTGCAGCGGCGTCGAGCGTACTCCCTCCTCCCTCCTCCCTCCCCTCACCCCCTCCGTGTTAGACGCGGCGGGGCAACCCCTCGTAAATAAAGTGTCGGGATGCGCGCCGAACGGACCGCAGGGTGGCTAATATATCTCACGACTCGGTTAATTGACCCGACGAGCCTCGCGCACGGCTCCACCCGTGTATCCAATTCGTCTTGACACCTCCGACTTCTTTCGGGATTCCGTGGCGTATGGTCTACACTGTCTACAGGTAAGAAGAATGCGCGCTTTGTTCGTATCGCCTCGGAAATCGCCCGGCCAATTCCGATAATGAAGAGCTCGGGAGGACGCGCATGAATAATCCCCCGAGCTGAGGAGCATGCCGTGGCATTACGCATCACCGTGGATTAGGACAGGCTCTCTCGGAAGCAATATTTCCTTAGCCACGAAATTTGATTATATTCTTCCCTACAGTTAACTACTGGCATTAAATCTCTTCGTCAAACAAGTCTTAAATTAAATCGTCGTGGAAGTGAAAACCACTCGATATGAAAATCTTGTTAACCTATTATCGCATGCAAAATGCGTTTTGATTTAAATAAATTATTGATTTAATACAGACTTATATTTATTCTTCCACAAGCAATATTATGAATTATGAAATATGTGATATGATACAGAATGTTTTATATAACAACAACTATGATCTTCTATTTTCATCATAAGGGATCATCTCTCTCTTATTCCGCGAGCTGTCCAAATTCAAAAATAGTATTTCCCATGACGCGATGTAAAAATACAACGGCAACGGTTCGCGGAATCAATTACCGTTCGTTTTGCTCGGTGCACGGGCTACGATAGCTTCGCCATTAATCATGCCCGCGCCGTGCACGATTGTTTTTTACATCGGGAAAATTGCACGCCTTGATCCGAGCTGCCAAAAAGTGGGTCACCGCGCCGGGATGGGAACCGCCGTGAACCGGCGCGGCGCGAACGCGGATCGAGCGTAGCCGTCATTACGATTACTCGCACGTATCCCACACGTAGTCGATACGTTAATTACAGGGAGGACTCCACGGCTACGGCTTACATCGCGCACATTGCGCGAAACCGCCTTGGGCGACGCGCGTTCCTCGGTGTGTCGTCGACCATCAGTAATAGAACTCGAACGCGCGGCGCTTTTTATAACCGCGCGTACATCACTGTCCGGGCGTATCGGATAAAATTAAGTGATAATTAATCGGGATAGTCGTAATGAGATTTAAATAAAATTCGGAAGAGATACAACTTGAGATACTACATTAATATGACGTGGGCCCGGGGCCCGATCTATTACCTAACCTGAGACTCCCCCGACACTCGATTTCAATGAAAACGGATTCGCTAAAATTTAAAATTAAGATATACGCGTCTATTAATATTTAACAACTTTTAAAAGTTCTTTGATGTAAGAGTTTTGATAGAGTTGCCGATAGCAGGCTGACAAAATCAATTTAGGCGCGACGTCTTCGGACACTTTCGTCCATCTGCTGCACATTGTATAATTAATTCGGTTTCTCGCCTTATAGTGTATGTATATTCCTCCGTTCCCGTTACTTCGACATAATACGAGAGTCTGGTCCACGCACGTTTTACGAACGCGAGACTGAACATTAACTGTTATAAAACCTTCGGGATTAAATTATACGACGCGCGGCGTACGGCCAAATATCGGGGTTGCTATTTTTTACACGCTACCATTTCGCGACGATAGTGGTGGTGGAAAGGCATTCGCGCCACGGTCGTCATCTGTGGGATCTTCCGAAGCCGAGGGGAGATCAGGGGTCATTTGAGCGAAGAAAATTCTGATTATGCAACGACGACCGTGGGGAAGGTGGGGAGGGGGGCTCGTTCGACGTTCCGACTGGAACGTCGCCTCCGAGGGAGGAAGATAGATGAAAATCGTGCGAGACAAGAGACTAGAAGGTGGACGCCGACGGGGGCGGCGGGGGTGGCGAGGGAGGAGCGGATGGAAGAAGACGAGGGGGAGGGCAAAGGGGGCGGGAGGTGGGAAGGGGTCGCCCACGCACGCGTAGGATAATTGCACGCGTGATTCTCCCTCGGTGTGCCGGCTCTCCTTTTCTTTCCCTATCTTTCCGCCTTGCCCTCTCTCGCCTTGTGCTTTCTGCCTCGCGCTCATGCGTACGTACGTACATACATACGTATGTACACGCGAGTTAGCATCTGCATGCGAGAGAAGCCGGAGCGTAAGGAGATCCCGGTCGCGCGGAGCAGCAGGGACGGCCGGGAACGAGGGAGGAGCGGGGGGAAAGGAGTGGAAGCGCTTGAGGAAGAGGTCAGAGGTCAGCCGCACTCTCGACGAGGCAGACGCGACGCCCACCGAGCGACACCCACGCGAAAAACCTTCTCCACGAAGCCCTCGTCTTCTTCAACTTCTTCCTTCTTCTCCTCCTCGTTCCCTTCCTTTCTTCTGCCCGAACTTCTCTCCCCTTGCTCGCGCTTCTTTCGCTTCTTTCCGCCCGCGTCCACGAAACGCGCCGACTGCACGAGGACCCACGGTTTCTTCTTTGAACCGGACTGTACGTTACACATATACCGATACCGAATTCTTCGCATATCAACAGGAATACTTCGGCACATTTTGCCTTCGTATCAAATAATCGTACGCTCGCTCGCAGGACGTCTCGTCGCCCAGGTGAATCATAAAAGCGGAGAAAGCTGTTCATTTAAAAATATGATAACAGATGCAACATAAATTATTACAAAAAAATTGCATTTAATAATTATTGATAATAGATATGATTGGCTTTGCTTTTTTGAAGAATACGAAACAGCAAAACAATATAAAAAATTATGCATTATAAACTAATTTTTTCTCATAAATCAAGAAAGTTTTTCATGGAGATTTTAAAGAATTTGACTCGTAATACTAGCTCGTAAATAACATATGAAATTGCAATAAAATCAAATAGGATACACATTAGCATCCTCATCCTATAGAAAAGTTACATCAATTGAGAAGCCCAAAAACCGATGGTCGAAATGTCTTGACAATTAATTGACCAAAACTAATGATCATATTGTCGTGACGATTATAAAGATAGCCAATCAAGTCGAATAAAAAAATCTTTATTGTTAATTATTCACTGACGAAGTAAAAATTACTTATTTAGAAAACTGTCACTACATTATTACATTCGCCCATTAATGCGCGTGTTATAAACGTAACTTTTTCTACGACTGTCAAGACAATACGCTGCAAGTTATCAATGTTATTTACAGTTACAATATACGTGCGTTAAGTAACAGAATAGCTTCGCGGGAGTCCCACGGACAGTCACTTATTCATGCCGTAAATCGAGGCGATACGCGCGAATGATGAACTGAGGATGAGCGCGTTCGCGAGACGCGCGATGTTCGCGTAACCGGCGCGGAGTGTGCGCGCAGTGACGAGCTAGAAACGGCGGCACTAAATCAACAGGCAAAATTTATCGCTAATATTTTTCCGGCGCGCAGTTAACTGTCGCGCGGTCGTTAGCGGTGACAAAAGATTCGTAATTTATCGAGTCTCCGGTTTAACCGGCCGGGGTAAAGTCTTCCGCGGACGCTAAACTTTCCGTTTACGACTCCTTCAATGGATCGTGAAGCTCTTCCTTTGTACGCAGCGTGAAACGCTTACGGATGGCGAAACGCTCGTTCCTCTCCTCTCCCGTCCTCTTTCTGAATTCGATTATCTGCTCGTCCGCGACGGACGGACCGACCGGTCAATCCGTGCCGTACGACGCTCGGCGTTTATAGCGCATTGAAGAAACGTTATTAACGAGCCTTCCACGATCAAGACATTTCTCTTCGTGCCGCGACGACCCGCATCGCTTCCATTGCTTCCCTCGCGCGAGACGCGAGCACCGCGATTCTTCTCGGTTACGCACGAGGAATCCGTAAATTCAGTAAAGTACCCTCCGTACTTCGGATGAAGATAAACTCTTTTCGTGGCAAGTCGCGAATTAAAACCAATTTTTTAAAACGGCCTATTGATCCTTAAAATATTTTTTCTAATAATTTTTAAACGGATATTACAAATAAAAGTAACTTTATATCAAACTTTTTATTTAATTTTTGCCATAAAGTTTACATCTGATATCTATTTATTTGCAATTGATACGTCAATATAGATAATGTCACAAATTTTCATTCAATTATTAATTTACATTGAAAAAGTATGGCACCGGCAGTATAGAATTATTTATTTACTATTTACTTTATTATTTACGATAGATTTGTTTCACGATCGCGATACATATGCGAGGATAACCGTATTCATGGGTATTTAGCGCCGGCTGTTAAAAAAAAGGCAGTTCGGACCAACGAAGAAAATGACGATGGACTGGGAAGCATTACGAGGGATTACACCAGTAAGTCTGGACTAACTGGCAGCCTGACGTCATAATCTTAAGAAATATTCGGGCGACTAACTCTGCCGCCCCGCGTTCTCGCTTCATTCTTCACCCGTCTTCTTTTTCTTCTCCCTTCCGCCCACGATTATAGATTGGGGATCGAAGTCGATGTTGCGCGCGGGAGGAGGGAGAAAAGTGACGCGAGCAAAGACGAGAGAGAGAGAGAGGGTACAAGGCGGCGTGCGAGGACCGGACGAGCACGAGCGAGGAAGGAATAGTTAGACGAAGAAGGAATTTATTATACTCCTGAGAATTTGAGGTAAAGACTGACGGGAAAGAGATCTGGACACGATCTACGGTAAATGCTCCAGCAGATCCTCGAGGTGATCACCAAGATTTTCGAATCGATCAATTAAGCGGCGTGTGGGAACCGTCCGGTCCGGTCTCGTCCGTCCGTCCATCCGATCAGAACCAAAAAATCAGATGTTGATCTCTCCGCAAACCTGTAATCCTCCTGAAAAGAGAAGAGAGGGCCCCGGCTTCGAGACGGGATTCCCTTTCTTCCCCCGTCTGTTGCCTTCCTTTCGGGATCACCAAATATGACGAGAGTATAAAAGTTGGGCGGAAGTAAGATGTAAATAATTCTGTATGCGAGGAATGTCAGACGAAACGACAAAAATTCCATAAATATTTTTCACGTCGATTGCTACGATCCGACACGATAATATTATCTGATCTCAATTAAGCATACAAAAATGGCATACATATATATAATATTATTTTTAAATTATACATTTCGTACATTCCCAATGACGCGATAGAAATAAAGCTGTTTATAGAGATATCGTGCCATCGTTGCCCTGAGGAGAACACGATCTTCGATATCATTTCCACACACGTAGTGAAAACATCAGGATCAAGAAATGTGAACGCATCGGACTTAGGCAGACTTTCTCGGCAGCGTGTCGCGGCGAAAGACGGTGCGACGTCACGGTATTTTACCGAAATAAGCGGTGACGTCGGCGTACGCACGCGATCCGCCGGCGACGTCGTCGCTGCCATTACCGTTCCACACGCGTGCCTTTCATTGTGCCACGGTTTCGCGGCGGGCAGCAACGGCAAATTAAGGAAAGTAACGTATCGCCGTTGGCCGCGTCGCCGCCATAGCGGCGGGAAACGATGTGTCTACCCTCTCCGAGGGCGGCGAGAAATCGAGGCTTAATCTCGCGGCGAAAGGGACCCTAAACGCACGGAACGTGGATACGATGATCTTAAATTCTCGCGAGGGCCCTACTCGATTACCTGCCCACGCGATTTCTCGAAGCTAACCCGAGCGTCAGGACGAAACACGGGGTAGGAACATCGGAAGAATACGAGATAACATGGGCGCGGACGAGGAGAGAAAACGAGAGGAGATGGAGGAAGAAAGCGGTGAGAGAAAGAGAGGACGAAGAAGGGATGGATGAAAGGAGGAGACGGAGGAGGAGGAGGAGGAGGAGGAGAGTGTGTATCCGTGACAGGAGACTAGATCTACGTCGGTGGGACCACACGTGCGACGACGACGATGACGACGACGACGACGACGACGACGACGACGACGACGACGACGACGACGACGACGACGACGACGACGGCGACGACGACGACGGCGGCGACGAAGACGACGACAGCGAAGAGACGAGAATGGATACAAGAGTATGTTTTCTGGGTACCCAGGACAATTTTTGGTCGTTCCGGAGGCTGCGGATATCTCGCTGCAACGAAGCGTAAGGAATATCCGAAGGATCGCGGACGGCGCGCTGCCGTCTCCTTTTTTTTTTCGTTTTTCCCTCTCAATGATCCCCACGATCACGCGAGGAGAAGAGGAAGAGAGAATCGGTCCTGAACGAGGTGGATCAATGGACCGAAGGAGGCAAGAGTCCGGAGAGGATGTAAAAAGGGTGAGAGACGGGGGAGTCGAGGACGGTGGACCACCGGTGACGTCCTTGACGTTTTATCGTTATCCAGTTGATTGGGCTGAAAATTTGACGAACTGGTTCCGGCCGCCTTACCGCCTTCCGTCCCCCCGCTTCCCGCTTGACATGTTTCTTTCCTTCGTCGCAGTTCGGGATGCGTTCCGCGGCGGGATACGCAATCGGACAGCTTACTTAATGCGACGAGATGACGCTAACGATAATACCAAATACGAATATATATCTAGAATATATATCGAATATATATATATATATATATATATATATATATATATATATAAAAGATGTTACACGATGACAAGATAAGAGCAGAATATGCGCACGAACAACCATGCGAAGATTAATATTCGTAACGCGATTTTGTTGGTATTTTAGCAGTCGGCACGGTCACGAATAACGATGAGGTAGCGTGACGTCGGTTTATGCCACAACCAGATCGCGACCTGCACAAAAGAGGCGTTTATGCGAAAACCAGATCTACCGATGGCACGAGAGGGACAGCCGTTGACTCCGTCTCATCGGCGCGTTAACAAAGAGCACGTTTCTGCATTGACAATGACGGCGTTGGAGAGAAAAAAACCGTGTGTATATAGGGTGTCCGGATTTTCCTGCATTTTCTTTCATACATTTGGGATTTTAGGATTTATTTTGAACCAGATTTATGTGTCCCTTCTCTTCTGATTGTGAGTAAAAATATCAAAATATTTATGGTTTTCAGATTATAACAGAATGAAAATCTAGAGAAATTTACAAGATAAACTTTAGAATAAAAATGCGCAAAAGATAAAAAAAAGAATAAACATAACAAAAATTTAAAGGAATTAAATTCAAAAGTTAATTAAATTTGAATAAGAATAAAGGAATAGACCTCAAATCAAGTACTGAGAAAAACTTAATTCCACACTAGTTAAGGAAAATATTAATGCAGATTTATAACTTTTAATAATAAATAAAACGTCTTATTTATTTGATTATATTTGAATAAATATATAATAAACAGTTATAGGTTCTATAATTATTTATCAATTATTGTTCTAAACGCGTATAAATTATGGAAAATATTGATCTTCATAAATTTCAAAATATAAAATAAGATTTATCATTGTCATAATATAAAAGAGATTATATTTCAATAACCATCGAAAATCAAATCCGTGCCGATGTAACATGTTCCGCACAAAATTAGCTATAGAATCCGCTATGTGGAACCCACAATCGAGTGTTTGTATTTCCCTCGAGACACCCTGTAGAGGCCGAGGACGAAGGGGAACGAGAGGGAACGAAGAAAGGGCGAGGAAGAGGATTGTCGCCGTTCGAGATCCACGCGAGAGCGCCATTCTGGGCCCGGGTGGTCCCCCGTCAATCTGCTGCTCATACTGCTTTCGGCACAAATATCCTTCGAGGATGTACTGGATCCTACCTCCTCACGCTTTTTACTTTCTTTCGACGATGCGTGTAACAGGCCATCTTTTCCCGGCTCGTTACTTCGCGAGAGTAACGCGAAAAAAGGATAAGCAAAATACGCGCAGAAAGTGACAGGGATTAATGCGTTCGCGAAGACGTACAATGAGTCGCTTTTACCGAATATATTGAAAAATTAAAAAGTTACATTGCAAGAAGTTTTAATATGCGATTTGCTAATGTACTCGTAATAAACAAAAAATAGGGATTTGCTAAGTTGCTTGGAAACAAATGAGAAGTAAAAACCGGAAAGGGTAGTTCTTTGCCAGGTGGGATAAAGATGCATAGGGAGAAGCAGCATCCGAAAGGAGATCGAAAATCAGTGAAGTGCAACGTCGCGAGAGATTCATACGCGGTGAGGTCTCTTGGGAAGGAAGGAAGGCCAAGATCTCGTAAACCAGAAGATTAGGATCTGAGGCCGACGGCCACCCACTCCGAGTTCGCTCATTTTCGCTCCTTTTCTTCCGCTTCCCCTTATCCCGAGCTCCATCTCTGTTTTCCTTGTTCTGGAGCATTCCCGGGTCTGTCGGTCACGTTAAACTGCCGTAGCGACAATTAACCGTAAAACGTCCAGAACCTTATTTATTTTCTTTCCCGCTGGGTCACGTGCAGTACCCGAGTGTGAGTAGATACAAGGATCGTTTTTCTCGGAATCATTATTAAATCTATTCAAAAAATGTCATTAAAGAACTCGCGAAGTTGTATCCCCGCAAAGTTATAGAAATTTTTCTTCGCTAATGCGAAAAAGGAAAATTAATTATTTAAATGAGCTTATTGTCCAAAATAATAAATAAAATTGCGATAAGTAAAATTCTCTCGAATTATTTATTAATATTGTTTATAACAATTGAATATATAGGTTGCATTTCGATATGCCGATGCTGAAAATATATAGTGCATATGACATAGTATGTTATAGATTTTCAGTAAATTGACAATGGATATTGGAACGTATTCGTAATAATTTTATTGACGGTGTTCTCAGTTTATTTATGAAAGCAGAAATTTATAAATGCGCTACGTTTCATTCATGGTAACTCGGTCGACTTTTGATGTGGGAAGATTTCCACGATTATTGGAGAAGCGACTGCAGAAGTTCAGATAAGCATAAACGCTTTAAAAGCCTATTACAGCTATCTGTCTTCTGCCAAGCGATTTAGCTTTAGGTAATACAATATTTTCCGAAGTTTCCGCAGTTTGATGTGGCAGGAAAGGCGAAAAGGTGTTGGTGTTGGTGGTCAGATCGGCCATGAGATAAGATTTTCCCGAAGATTGATCGGTCACCTCGCGGTACCATGTTCCTTAATATAGCGTGTCTCAACACAAATTGTCTTAATCGAATCGGGGGACGCGATCTGCATCAAGAGAATTTAAAGGTGAGTCTCAAGGGATACGCGATGCATGGGCGAAGCACCATGCTAAATCGGGCACGTGTGGACGATAGATGAGGAGAGGAACAGAAGAGGAACACTGAGAACGGCTTGAGCCACAAAGCAGAGTAGGGCGATAGGGCTGCCCTTTGAAAGGGAAGGGTTGAAAGACCAGAGAAAATAAGACAAATGTTAAGAGTTAGCTATAAATGATGACAACACTTCGCGTTGGACAACGTGTAATTATTATAAATCATCTTTGCATTAAGATATCTCAGTACTCTTTCATTCTTTTTATATAACACATGGGGGAGGGATATAATAATGTAATGGGATATATAACGTTCTCCTGTAAATGTTTTCTTGAATAAATAAATTATTGTTAAACATTCAAAGCACGAATATGATATTTCTCCCCCTTTTCTCGCCTCGTACTTGCAAATAAATAGAATAACACTGATAACACTGAAATGATACCGCATGCATGAATTAACATAGTCAGAATGAAAGTCACATTAAACGAATCTTTTTCAGACCTCAATCATCTCGCTCGTTTACCCGTGTATCGATTACAGGAACAAAAGAGAAGCGCGAGGTTAATGCGAGAACACGGAGGTGCGAAGAAGGGCTCGGGATAAAAGGGATAAAAGGAATAAGGAGTGAGACGAAGGGGCACAATGCTGTGTCGGTCAACTGCGACGCTCGTATAAAAGAAACCGTGACGCCGGAGAGAGAAAGAGACGAGGAAAGAGGAAGAGCGAGAGTACAACGGACGGTATGGGGGCAAGTATGGGAGAGGGAGGCCCAGCCAAAGTAGAGAGGGGAGAGAGACGAATCTTTGGAGGTTTCGCAGTTGTAAATAATGCATTATAAATATAGGCACGCAGGACGCGCACGCTCACGCAACACAAGGGACGCGTGCTTCGCATAGCTGCGCGCATTGTGGGCCCAGCACGAGGCCATACGGGACCCTATATAGCGGGTCTCATGGGCCTCACGGGGTCCCGTCGTCACAGCGGCCGGCGATACACGGGACGGAGAGGGCCCCGCTTAGACAACAATCACATTCATCGAGAAACTCACAATGCTAATCGTAAAGACGCCGCCTATTATGCCGGCATGTCCACGGAGGGTTCACGAGGGTCCTCGAGGAGGCGGGCTTATCTTCCTTTTTCTGCCAATGACCTGTGTATGTGTGTGTGTGTGTGAGTGTGTGTGAAGGGCTCCGAGTTTATTTCATCGACTCTCTTTGAATTGCCGTCGAATCGAGAGACACTCGCGGCTTTGTCGCGTTTGTAACCTTTTCCGCCTTCGAATGCAGAGGGATGCGCGCGGATGAAGTCGACGACGTCGGGGGTGGCGACTGTCGGGATGCCGCATATGGGGTTCATAATACAGATAGGACTCAACGCCGCGGGGTCTCCTAATATCACTCATCATCGACGGAAGTCTGTCTTGGCGCATATTATGCGCCCACGCGATCCTAATTAACTCTTTAAAACGTAGACCAAAGTTGGGCAGTAGATTTCCTTTATGTATGCGATATCTTATTACGAACAAACAGTGAGAATCATGAAACTAGTTCTTATGTCTCAGTACAGTATATGGTTAAATTATTTGATTTGAGTACCACAAAGTTTCGTAGATATTAAAACCGCACAAAATATTATGAAATATTCTTCAAAGTTTATGTTCATATTCGCTAAGAGTGATATTTCCGTAAGTATATACAACAGGATGAAAAGTATCAGTTACCGTAACTTATTGTACCTCTCCGCAGGATAGCCGACAGCGCTTATTGGTGATTATATTTGCGTTAGTGCTGAATACAACAACCTTTTTCAAACTAACCGTCGGTTGGTGCGCGCGTGGGAGTTTCACTTTCAAAATTTGTCACGGTTACAAATGTAGTAGCTGACCGCGGTACTTCCAACTGGAATTGTTGCCGCTGTTAACGGCCCCTTTTGTGGTAGAATTCTTCCCAAAACCTGCGATCAAAAGCGGCGCCCGAGATAGAAGATGAAACGACAAGGCCCCCTGTGGAACCACCGGTAGCCTCAGAGAGGTGTCTCCGACTTCGGACCACCGTTGACGTTTTTTTTCTTTGTGAGATTTATTCTGTGCGCGCGAATAGCCGTGGGAAGAATGCTTAAATCGCAGGAGGCGGAAGGGAAAAAAATTTGACTTTGCAAGGTACATTTAACGGTGTTTCATAAATTCCCTTTGATGAAAAAAAGGTTACCAAATTGGCGTTTTATTACACGTTTACTCGCCCTTAACTTATTACTATATATATAATATCTGCGATACTGTGTACAAGTTAATAGATCATTATTTATCTAATTACTTATGCAAACGTTCTACTTATGAGTACTTATAATTTCCTAATATAAATATTTAATTTTTTTAATACTACAATTACTAAATACTATAAGTTCTGAATTATAAAAAGGTACAATATTTAATAATACCTAATCTTTAGAAACTATTAACGTGATTATGTTGCTTAATTTATTCTGAACAATGTTGTATTTGCGTATCAGTAATTTAATTGCTTGACCAGTTAGTGTTTATCTTTCTATAGATAGGTGATAATAGGCACAAGCAAGTGCCTCTACAGACTAGTCGAGTATTTTTAACGGCCATTTATGGCTTTCAAGTGTCGAAATCTACGGATGAGGATCCTAGAGACTCCCGAAGGATATGCTCGAATGGACTATTGTTGCAGCAAGTGGGTGCCCGCTACCTACCCATCTACCTGTCGTCGAAATTGAGCTCTGCCTTCGCGCGGGTATAAGACCATTCAGCGTGAAAAAGGGGCTTGCTCCTGTCTCCTTCCCTTTTCTGTTGCCAACGAAAACGATCATCCTCGAGACACTTGCTCCCGCGGGAGAATCAACCCGGAACGTCAACCGTCACTTCGCGCCGCGCGCCGTGATGGAATGGCGCCCTTCGCGTTTGGCATCTTCATCCCGCGCTGGAATTTCCTACAGTCGCTTTTGTATCGCTCGCAGATTATTCGAATATTTCTCTCGATATATTTCTCCGGCGAGAAATTCTGGTTAAGACAGGACGTGTTCTGAATGAAATTTTTGCGTGCATTTATGACGATATTTTCTCCGTGATAATCGTTTCGTAAAAATTTTACAGTACTAATGATCCTACGAATACATTTCCTGCAATTTTTAGATATTCACTACTGTGATGTGCGATCACGTTTGCTTAATTACCACAAAAAGGCGTACTTTGAAAGATATTAGGTCTGGTACTTTGTTCGGAGAAACCGGCTCATTTGATTCTCAACGCAGGCAACGCGGTCTCAAGGTAAGCACTTTGCAGTTTGTAGTGCGTATGGGAAAACAACATTACCGCGACCTGTCCGTAATGCCAATCGTTCTAAAAATACCCCGGAGTCGAAGAGCGGAATCGTGTGGGTGAACTCGACCGTCGACTCAGGGTGAGTACGAGACGTGTATAGACTGGTGGGAGAGGTCAGAGCTGTCACTCAAGCGACCCGATGTGTCTAGCTACCCTCCTATTAGCCCTCACCGCCCCTCGTTAATTGCTAAATTGAAGGCAATTTCGACAGCGAATTGGAATTCGACGCGATATATCGTACGAGTTGAGACCTTCGAATCGAACGGAGATTACGCGCGATTTATGGACGCGTCATTCGTACCGTCCGTTTTTCTTCGTCGTAGAGAAATTTGTGCAATGGCTTTTTTGGGTCAAAAGGAGGGAAAAAAATGTAGAATCAATTATAATAATCTCAAAAATCTCTGATTCTTGGTAATCGTTAAGTCTTAGGAGCGGTAATCCACAATGCCGTTATTTTAAGAGAATAGTTAAAGTTAGCGAATAAAAAAAATATATAATTCTTTTTTACAGTATTTTCAGATCTTATTCAGTAGTAAAAGATATTATATATCATTCTTACTTCTCATCGAAAAGCGTAATGCAAAGCAATTCCAATTTCCCATTTACCTGAAGTGACAAAATCTTCGAATATAAATTCTTAACCAGTGAAGGATGGCATTAAAAAATTTCACTGTATTAAACTAAATTAAGTTACAAGAGATATATTAAATTAAAGAAGCGCGCGCTCACCATTGGTTTCGCTTTATGATTTACGGCAGCCTCGCAGCTTCCCAGAACGAGTCCATTCGTCTACCAAATTCGTAGAGCTGGATCGATTTAGTAAGAGCACGGCGCGGGGACAAAGCGGGGGGGGGGAGGGGAGGAGGGGGCAGTCAAGCCGAAAATCTTCGGGTAGCTTCCGCGGTCGAAAACGTATCGTTCTCAAAAAACGACCCGGGGCCGCTCGTAACCCGGCGCCCTGTGTTTACGACCCGACGGGAGCAACGTCTCTAAAAACCAGGTACGCCCAACAATTCCACCGGTCTGCAGCAGCCCCATTTTCACTGCACTGTAGAACTCTTTTCGCTCGAAGGCTCAATGCCCGGGCACTACGTCGTTTAAGACGTGAGAAGGATTCGCCGGAAAGTATATAAAAAGCACGCACGAAATTGTAATCGCCGACGCGACGGTGGCCTTCGAAATGCACGAAAGGCAAGGGAGAATTGTTTTTATTACCTTTTTTATTATTATCCGCGTTATGTGTATGTGTGCGTGTTATTATTATCGACAAATTTGAAAAAGTTTAACTTTTCCCGACATGTAACGCTTTTATTGTACGTATTTAATTGCGTAATAGGTATTTCAAGAAAAACAAAAGTGACTGGTTCCTTTCCAAAGATTGTTTGTAATAAAACATTTTATAAGACATTTCATTGACATATTGTTAGTATTCTTTTGGATAATTTTAAATTGTATTTCAAGGAAAGAGAGAGAGAATTTTATATAAAATTTGCACAAATTTTAATATTACAAAAATTAATTTTAAATTTTCGCGAATCAATTGTAAGATTCTTTTGTCATTAAATGTACTATTGTAAATGCCATGGAACAAAGTAAGCTCACACATATACACGCCTAAAATGAAAGAAAAAAATATCAAACCGCGTAAAGGTTCCTGAAGGTAGTCGTAGCTCCCTTCGTAAGCTGGGGGTAATTGGTCGTTCTTGGTTTTAATTGGCTACACACCGATGATTTTCGGCCCGGTTGTTAAGGCTTACGTTGTGTTGCGTTGTAAACGGTCCGCTGGAAGTTGGTCGAAATTTAGAGAAAAAATTTTGGTGGCCGAGATAGGGAGATGGCCCTGTCTACGTGTACATATATATATATAACCCACAATCGAAATCGAGACCCACGTGTTTACGACCGGTAAACTGGGCGGGTTCAATCGATGGCCAATTATACACGCGTTAATAGAAGCCCGGCGAATTTTATAACTGGGTCCACTGTATCCGATGTGTTTTACATAAATTTATCCGACGATCGGGGAAGTCGATGGGCGTGACGAGGGAAGTCGAAAAGTGCGACGGGTAACACAAAGTTTAAGAATACGATCGCGATTTTATGAGCATTTTAAGACATTTTAACGATGTGTGTGCGTAACAGGAATAAATTGCAATGCTGTGTTTTGAGATAAAAAAAATGATTCAGTAATTAACTCGGGTAAAGTTGATGATAACGTAGTGTGACGAGAATCAATAAGCCGACAAAGAATTATTTATGAAAAAACGCAAATCTACTTCTTTTTGCTGAAATATCGTGTTATTATTTTTCTTACAATTAGTGGAAACCATGAATTTTTTATATAAAATTTATAAAAGATTATCGCAAAAAGAAACAATATTTAGAAAATATTTATTGCTCAGAATTGTATGCTCAGAATGTGCAACAGAGACAAATAGCGTAGTAGACATTTACAGCAATAATAAAAGAAGTAAATAAGGGAAATTTATATTATATTATATTATATACGTACTTTATATATAATTATAGTACTTCATACCTAATACTTATAGTATTTTATAAACATTGTATAAAAATCAGTTATTGCATTTTTATTAATATCTAAAATTTCTTTACTTTTAATATAGTGATTAAGATGTACGAAAAAAGTAATAAGTTGATTTCGATTTTTGGTCTAATCTGTAGATAACATAATCATTATAACCATATAATACATATCTTGTGGATCTACTTGCCCCTTCCATTATTACGAAGCATATGATTTTATAATTGATATCAGATATTAGCAGATCGAAATCCGCCGAGTCCAACAACATCTTCCGTTTTATGCCGCCATTCAGAACTCACTGGCGTTTATGGTCAGTGGACTAAGAGGCCGATTAACGACCAATTATGTACACGTTCACGATGTGAGCCTGTGATTCTCGAAATTGAGCCTCGCGGCCTAGTTTCTTACCAGTGAGATTTTCCCCGACTACAAGACTCGAGAAAGAAAACGAAACGAAAGAAGAAGCGTCGGCGTCAGCAGATGGAGATGCGAGACGAGGAAGAGGGAGGCTAGATTCAAGAGACAGAGGGGAAAAGGTTAGACTGATGAAGTCTATTGGTCCCCAACGCGGTTTCGAAAGCCTAGTGCCTACCATATAATTGTTACGTTATTAAATACCGCTTAAGTTAAACCGCGCCCTTTCAAGGAAATTCCTGTCAAAGAAGGTCTCTTTAATTAAGGGGTATCCGTGGCATCCTCCCTCGTACGTTCTCCAGGAAAACGAACTTTTAATAGGCGGTAGTGTTTAGAGGGCGATCTGCAAGAGTGAATTCGATGGAGATAATCAATGCCTGTGTGATACGAAGCCTTTCGAGGCGTTTTATATTTATTGGGATCTTATATCCGTAACTAAATAATCCGTATCATTGACGTAATAGACTTATCATATATTTAGTCTATTTAATATAACAATCGTAACGGAATTTCATAAAAAAGACATTAACGTTATAATTTATGATTTTAAATTATTTTGATATTAATTTGATATTAGTATTACATTATATGCGTTTCTTAATTGATAATTTTATATTCAAAATTGCGTACATATTAGAAAAAAATGTGAATGTAAATAAATAAATGTATGGCAAGAAATGTGTACCATAAAAAAGAAATTGTTGAAAATTATTATTATTATGAGGTTGTTAATGTTCTACGCAGCAAAAACTGCATATTTGACGAAAGCTCGATGATGATCCAAGGCGTCGACAGTCACGCATTGTTTTGACGTTGTCCTGAGTAATCGTCGAATATGCATACAATATGCACCAGGTGTTCCGTCGGGAAGCGAACGACGTGCGGTTCGCCTTGCCATGCAAATGCGCCCGTAATAATTTATTTAAATGTAAGTCAGTCACAATCCTGTGGATGCGCATATATAATATTTACTGTACGTGCTGTACGTATTCGAGACGCTACTTCAACAGCTAATAGAAAATCACATAAAAAATCAGAAACACCCGCATAACATTGTTCCCAATACTTTTCGATGCTGTTAGTGTTTCTATTATGTATAATAAATACATATTATTTTTAATAATAAGTGAAACAGGACCGCGATATGAATCTTACAATTAATTAGAGAAGATGCCATTTTCGGTTAAACTGGATCTTGATAACTGAATGATAATATTTCTGTGTGAATTTTATATACTTTTTCCAACTCAGTAAACTGCGCGCCGATTATTTGTCGATCTTAAATAACAGCTTTTTGAACAGAATTTTAAAAAGTATACTTATTAAAGTACAATATTTCTGTGCAAATTTTATGCACTTTGTCCAATTAAGAAAATGTCTCAGTGATCGAATTAAAAACGCCCGGATTGTAGGAATATCCAGGGTTCAAACCCTGACTGTGGTGATATTTTCCGCAATAAATTCTTTACAGTGTTTTAAAAAGGATGTTTGATAGCATAAAAAATTAAACCGATTTAAGTTTGTAGATTTACTGTTCCAACAATGAGCTGTAATGACCGACAAATAATCAGCGTGCAGTTTAACGATTGTGAGTTGAAAAAAGTATACAAAATTTACATAAAAATATTATTATTAGGCTACAATAAGATCCAGTCCAACTAAAAATGTCAGGCTTCTTCTCTAATTAATTATATATAACATATTATTTAATACGTTATTATTTAACAATTGTCAAACTAATGTAAGTTTAACAATTAAGAAATATGCCATACAAGAATAATGGCTATACGCCATATATAATAATATATTAAATCAAACAGATTGAACATGAACAATATTAATTTAACGTTAATTAAGTCTTGCATGTTTTACTAGAAATTAATTTCATGTTTACGACAAGAATAAAATGGAATTCCATCGTGAGAGAATCAACAAGATTACCATGACAGTAATCCTTCGAAAATTGAAATCCGTTGAAAGCCGCTATAAGGCTGCTCTTTTAAAAACACATAAATTAGAAGCAAATAGCTGCACGAGAAAGCATCTTGAGCGGTAAATTATGGATCGCTGACGCTGCTGTGCGCTCCTGTACCTATAATGTCCTCATCTCTCTCAACAGTTTTAGTCGTATCTATGTTCTCGACTCGCGCGCGACAGCCGTTTCCGCATTCGAAGTGCCGCATCTCGTAAGCTGCGCGAATTTAAATGCATAGATATAATTTACGTATGCGTACGTTCCTATATAAACGATTACTTTATCACTCAATCATAAAATGGAGCTTAAGTTTTTCGCCCCGCCCCGTCTACATCTCCATTATCATTCAGTTGGCTTCGAATCGTTTCTCCGGAATCTCTTTATCGACGCGACGCGAATCCAGCATCCGACAGTAAAATCCGACGGAACACATTGAGCTTCGATTGCGTTCGTTATGACGGCGCGCATTCACGTTTGTGCGGTGTAACCAGATCTTTACGCGACAATGAAACGGGGAATAATCGTTTGCGATTCTCCGTCGAGTCCAGCGGGCGCTGAGGACGGTTTTACGAGTGGTCGACTTTGGCTGCGCGGCGGCGCCGTCCTCAAGGCCGCGGGAAGACCCGTAAGGCCCTCCCGTCGGGAGGCCGGTAAAAAGAGGCTTGATTTATTCGAAATTACGTTAACCATCGGCCATCTGCGAGGAGAGACCGTGCCCCGCGTTACCTAATTGAGAAACGCGATGGCCGATGAATCATCGCCGTTGCCGCGAGTGCGCCGGCGAGGAGAGCCCGCGAATAGTTTTACGACCGTGAGAGTGGCGACAAAGAAGAGGACGATGATGGAGAACGGAAAGCGGACTGGAAGAAATCGGAGAAAGGGTAAAACATGCGCGGCGTAGGAAGAAGCACAGACGAGAATCGCGGGATTTGTGATCACGGAAAGCTAAGAAATAAATAAAATATTAATGCGGTGTCGAAACCTTTTTTTTTACGATATGATTAACAATATAATCATATTTTTATAGTATTTATTAGAAAAGTCATTTATAATTTTGACAATTACTGTATTTATTATTAAAGAATTTTTTCCTGCTGCATTTACATACGTGTCATAATTACCACGATTGTCCCGGAAAGTAACAAGATCGTTTGAGGGCAAACGCAAATCGAGAAGTATTCGAAAAGAAAAATGAACAGAACACAGAATAAAAAAACCAACGGATAAAGAAATGCGAGTCTTGGCGTTCTCTTCGATTCCATGTCTTTTGTTCTTAACACGTTATCTGCGTACGAAGAAGAAGACACGGAAGAATGGAAAGGGCAGGCGGGCTGGCGGGATAAGGCGGAGGGAATAGCATATCGGGAGAAGCGCGCGCCGCGCCGGTGAGGGCCGGCTTTGTCCTTCCTTCTCTTCTACCGTTTTCTCGGCCTCGTCGTATACGCGTCGCCCAACCGCGACATAACCCGCCGTCGACCACACGCGTCGACAAGTAGATAAACCGATTGATATACGGCCTACATCCTACCGCTGCCTCCTATTCGTCTGCTCGCGCCGATTTGGCGGCCGCTCATCATCGGTGTCGCGCGTGTCTCGTAACACGACTCGCCTCGCGACAAGCAGAAACCCGCGTGGTTAGGTCATGTTAGGTGCCAATTCGCACAAGAGTTATTAAGCAAAGATAACTCGTTACTCTTATGGGGAGAGAGAAAGAGAGAGAGAGAGAGAGAGAGAGAGAGAGAGATGTGCACCAAGTTACTATCGAGATGAAGATTATGCTCACGAAGGAGAGGCATTCATTAACGGGACATTACTCGTTACCGATTTACTATCTACTGATTGCTTGTTGCTAGTATTATCGCAACAACCTACGTCTTTATTAAGTAATTAATTACTAATTAATCAGAGATAAATAAGTGGAGAGTATTTTTACTTTCTATTCACGCCGCTTCAGTCGCCATCAATGTATCTCCCTCGTCATTATTATTATCATTCATTATACCGTCATTCATACGGGTGTTCCCATTTTCGCGTGTCTGCCTCGCTGGCGCGGCGCGGCGGCGTCATCCGCATCGTCTGTCAATAATGCCTCGAAATTGAAATTAAAAAATAACTCACCGGTCGATGCACAACAGCGTAACCCTGCGTTGATCTGTAACACAAAAATATTTGTACATTAAAGAAGCGTCCAACATAATGAATGCTTGAATCAAATAATTAATTATTATCGCGCCCGTTGAATTTTTAAAACGTCATTTTAATATAGATATTTGATTTTAAGATGCTAATGCAAGAAACAATCACGGCCGCCGCAAGCGGGTGCATATTTCCGTATTAACTCGTTCGCATAATTAGTCCGTGAAAAATTATGCAAAAGTAATATTACGACCGTGAGAATAAGAGAGAGACGCGACGTAATATCTCTTCTCGCATATGCCGGAGATCGAACTCCGGCGTTTCTAGCGAAATTGCGTCGGAGTTAAACCTCGAACGAGTAATGAGTAAAGGCTATTCTACAATTGCGTAAACGTAGGGTTGTAGGAGTAGGAGTAGTAGTATTCGTGAATCTTGTACAACGGATCAATCTACAATAGAGTAACGATACGTTGTAAACTTGATTAAAGCAACCAATCAGAGTGCAGTGTGTATTTCGAATGCACTCTGATTGGTTGGCTCTTACGTTCACATCTGGCGTAGTCGTGAAAGATGAAGTTCAACCATCTTCCACAACACGCTTTACAACCGCAGTACCGCTTTACAACCACGCCGTACAACACTCTTACAACTACTTACGACCACGTTTACGCAATTGTAGAATAGCCTTAAGTATCACGAGTAATGGGAATCAAGTCGCGCTCGAGAAAGTGGCGGAATCCACCACGGGACAGCAAAATAACAAACAAATAACAATTACTCACCCTACGGTTGCTCCGCTGTCGCCCGATGCCTCCCAGGCCCCCTCCTCCTCTCCTCGGTCCTCCACCGATGTCGCATCTCCGTCGGCGCACTCACTCGTTCACTTGATTCGTTCATGCGTAAAAATATCGTCACTTAAGATCGCGCGACACTTTGCACGGCACTCGTTCCGGTATTAATCTCGCGACGCGGCGCGTACTTATAATTACACGGCGACACGGAAGAATTGCGGCCGAAAAGGTGCGAACTATGCGATCCGCTCGACGCCCGTCGATGTCCCGCAGGTAGATGCTAACATGGCGGAGAGAATTCCGTAAATAGCGCGGCCAACTTCACTCGCCACTCTCGCCCGGAGCAACCGGTGATCTGTGATCGCTAATTAAACACGTCGCGGCGTTAGGGCCAAAGCACATATGACAGTCGTAGTCGTGCATGGACGTAAGTAACGCACAAGCTTTGGCGTATCCTGATCTGTCAGGTCGGGGACTACGACCGTCGTATATCGCTACGCCATGTTATGTGCTTTGGCCCTTATTCGATTTAGGATTCGCTCGTATCTTTCATCCGTGTTCCGAAAACGACGACAAATTCACTCCGAAGCCGCGCGACACGACGCGAGACGCGAGAGGCGAGCCAAGTTGACAGCTGAGAAAAGCGAAATTCGAAAGAATGTAATAATGTAATCTAAAGTCAGTATTATCGAACGCGATATACCTCGGTATCGGTATAAATTTCGCGAAGAGTACATGTATTAAATACACATTCGATATCACATATATCACATATATATAACAGTTATCCGTAATCCGAAAACGGAGTCCGACGATACGTACGTTACTCCGCGCAACGATCTACGATCCGAGAGTCAGTAAATTCCAAGACGAGGTCGCGTGACGCGGGCGCCGCGCCGCGCCGCGACTTTGCTGTAAACATGATGGAGGTGGGGTAGAGTGACTAGCACGGTGCGCGTCTCGGTGTGTCTAGTTACTTTACTCCCGCTCTATCCCCATTACTCGCGTTGCCGCGACGCCCGCGACCCCGTCGTTGCTCTCGGACGCTCTCGGATCGCGTCGCGGAGTAACATACGAATCGCCGAGCCGGCGTTTCAGATTACACATTACAGAAAACTGTGATACATCGTATGATTAGCTAATACATGTACTTCGCGGAATTTATATGGACACGAGGTATATCGCGTTCGATAATACTGACTTGTCGGAACGCAGCCGACCGCGACGGTCCAATGTCCAATGAGGAAAATTTGTTTTCGAAAAAGAAATTCTTTCATTGTACCATCGGTTGCGTTCCAAAAAACGCGCGGGCATGACCACTCTCATCTTTCTCTCTGCTTCGACATACGACTGAATGTAGACCGGCCCTAATCGATCTCGCTTTTCTCAACCGTCAACTTGATTCGCCACTCGCGTTTCGCGGCGTGTCGCGTGGTGTCGCGCGGCGCGGCTTCGGCATTGTCGTTTTCGGAACACGGATAAAGAATACGAGCGGACGAATATCGGAGTAATGCCGCGACGTGTTTAATTAGCGATCACAGCTCGCAGTCTCTATTAATGTCGTACGTATTTAACTTTGTATTTAATCATGTTTTAATATTTGGCGATCGTGGGAGATAGACACGAATGCGTATGTTCATAAATCGATGATTTAATTGCAGTTAACCAAAATCGCCTGACAAGAGTGACAAGCAGCAAGTGTAGCGTTCTCGCGACGGTACGAGAGTAACGAGAGTGGCGAGCGAAGTTGGCCGCGCGATTTACGGAATTCTCTCCGCCATGTTAGCATCTACCTGCGGGACATCGACGGGCGTCGAGCGGATCGCATAGCTTCGTTCGTAGCTTTTCCGCCGCAATTCTTCCGTGTCGCCGTGTAATTAAGTACGCGCCGCGTCGCGAGATTAATACCGGGAGTGCCGTGCAAAGTGTCGAAAGTGTCGCGCGATCATAAGTGACGATATTTTCACGCATGAACGAGTCATGTGAACGAGTGAGTGAGTGCCCCGACGGAGATGCGACATCGGTGGAAGACCGAGGAGAGGAGGAGGGGGCCTGGGTGGCATCGGGCAACGGTGGAGCGACCGTGAGGTAATTGTCATCATTTGTTTATTATTTTGCTTATCTATGGCGAATTCCGCTACTTTCCAAGTTTAACTTCGGTGCAATTTCGTCGGAGTTCAATCTCCGGCATATGCGAGAAGAAATATTACGTCGCGAACATCGCGTGCCTCTCTTATTCGTACGGTCGTGATATTACTTGCACGATTTTTCGCGGATTAATTATGCGAACGAGTTAATGCGGAAATATGCAGCCGCTTGCGGCGGCCGTGATTGTTTCTTACATTAACATCTTAAAATCAGATATCTATTAAAATAACGTTTTAAAAATTTAACGGGCGCGATAATTAATTATTTACTTCAAGTATTCATTATGTTGGACGCTGTTTTAATATAAAAATATATTTATATGTTACAGATCAACGCAGGGTTGCAGCTTACAACTCCGCTGTTGCGCGCCGGCTGGTGAGTTATTTTTTCATTTCAATATCGAGGCAATAGATTTGTAAAATTATATTACAAACGTAAATGAAATGTATGTGTGAGAAATGAGATATTACACTGAAAAAATAAATTTAGATCCAAGAAAATATATATTTACTTAGATACTGCCAATAACGTATTTACTTAATATAAATACACATATTAATATGTGTATTATATTAAGTAAATAAGTTATTGGCAGTATCTAAGTAAATATTTTCTTGGATCTAAATTTTTTTTTCAGTGTATAAAAGAATCACGAACAGCCTTTTTCTAACAATTATTAGATATTACATCAACATTTTTATTTAAAATGATAAATTAATGTAGCGGTAGTGTTCTGTATTACTTAATCTTATGAAATATCTTTATTGAATACATTATTTATTCCTACAGTTATTACAAAAAAATTAAAACGTTAATTAATCCTTAAGGATTAAGAATATATAAATATATCACAAATTAATTGACGTTTTAATTTTTTTTGTAATAACTGTAGGAATAAATAATATATTCAATAAAGATATTTCACAAGATTAAGTAATACAGAACACTACCGCTACATTAATTTATCATTTTAAATAAAAATTTTAATGTAAGTAATAACCTTAAGGATTAAGAATATAAAAACATATCACAAATGAACTAATATATTGTAATATATTATAATCTATTGCCTTTTGAAATGGATAGGCTCGAAAATGGACAGATTTTCTCTCTAGAGCCTAAAACATATTTTTCTAATTTATAATCCTCTGCCGACTTTTTATTATACAAAGTTACGCACAGTCAGTGATAGTGATATCATCAGTATTGGACCGAGACTTCTCCAATATCCTGAGTGATAAATATGGCTACGTTCCAATATTCACTGCCGGTACTGAAAATCTGTAAGTTTACGTCACACTAGATTTTTAGTACTAACAGTGAATATCGGAACGTAGTTTTAGGAACGACAGTTTTTTTTTCCAGTGTAGTTATCACTCAGGATATCGGAGAAGTCGCGGTCCCATTCTGATATTACTGCCGTCTGTCCGTCCTCGTCGCGACAGCTTCGTTTCGATAGCATCATTGTACTACTTGCAAGAACATTCTTTAATGGTTCGCGCGCACGAAGCGATTCGTTATTCGTTATTCGCTCATCCGCCTACCAACATCAGTGACCATCTACCATCGCCTAAAGCGTACGCCGCGATGCGGCGACGGGTTCCGAGGCGACGATTTGTCCGAGAAATGGTAATCGGAATCCTGCTGGGCCCGGTAACGAGATTCGAGTGGTCCCCTCGACACACTGGGACCCCCGGGCCTCGTCGTGGCCCGGGAGGGGGCAAAGATCGATTTAAACGTTCGCAGGGAGGTCGGATATTCCTCGACCCTCGGCAGCCTCGCGAGTGTTCCCGAATCTGGCGAAAGATTGTGACAGCGACTCGTATATATCTTCACAGGCGCAACCGCCTGCGAACAACGTAGCGACAATATAACCGGCCTGTTGATAGCGGCCGTCTGTGGTTCTGTCAACGACTACGAAGGGTTTCGTCGAATGATGCCGCAGCTACCCACGAAGCGGTTTTTCTCCTCTGCGGTTATTCTTCTTATTTAAGCTGCATTTGGAAAAAAGCGCAACAAACTTTTATATACTATATCTCTGGATAAATTTCTATTCTATAACGAAAAAAAAGATTAATTTATGTATGCGCATGATTACTGCTTCAAAATTAATTATAAAGAATTGTGATCAAACTTTTTAAGTATCTATAATATAGAGGTAAAATATTCTCACATTTTTTAATCACTGAATTAAATAAACACGCGTTTTTTATTACTGAAGTGAAATAAGATTAACAAGCGAGGACTCAAAACGACTTCAATATAGGATTTAAAATAAATTTTGGTATTTGCAAGATTGCATATTGCGTGAAGCACGTTAGGTTACATAAATATTTTATATAAATGTAAAATATTCAAAGAAATTTAATAGGATCTTCTTATATACATGTACACAACATACGCCAACATAGCTTATTAAATACGTAACAAAACGCACGCATACGTGATATCGTCAGAATTCTGTGTTACGGGAAAAGTCAGTCTTCCACTTCGAATATTCTCTAGAATTTGCCTCATGCATAATGCTGCACCGAGAGTGTACGCGACGCTTGTTTCGCAATCCGAAGTACAAACGTCCTCCGGCCGTTCGTGCCCGAGGTCATAACCATGTCGTTGCAAAAGTGTCGCTTCGCGCGCTACATCCGGCATGCGGTTCCACGACGCGGTCGAACACGCGGTCGTAAAGAAAAAAAATATGGATGTGTCTCATCCCGGATTCAAATGCACACCCTCGGCTCCCGATGCCACATAAATTCGGTTCAAGTCGGTGTGAAGACAGCGACGGCGCGCATACTAAAACCGCGGCTGTTCCACGTTTCGCCGTGGATAACAAAGTAGATCTCCACGACATCCTCCCGCGTTCTCGTCCACGTCCTTTGTAATCTAGAAGCGTACATCATGGAATCGCATTTTCAAATAGCCGAGTCGATCTGCTGGTTGCAGTGAAACGTTTCAGATATCTTCGCGACGATCGTCGGAGTTCTCGCCGATCAGGTCTATTGAGTTCAACTCCAAATTGATATAAACTTTAGTATCAAATAACACGAATCTCTTTATAAATAATAATTTGAGTAGTATAAGAAATAGCGTTATATACATAAGTATATTCTTTTGTATTATTAGAATAGATATTTTTTTTTTAGATCGCACCCTTTACGGATAAAACATAAGCGATGCTATTTATGTTTAAAGAATTGATATGATAAAATAACAAGTCCATTAAATTTAATCGGCGCCAAGAGACATCTCAGCGCTTTTTAAAGCCCATCGTTTATCGTCGGAAAAATTCAGACAATTAACACATCCCCCCGTAATAAAATCGTTCGCCGCGAGATTTCTGACGGGTTAGAAGAGACGGAAAACGCCGGCGTCATTACGCGTGTCATCGTACCATCTATTTCGACAATAATTCCCGCCACTTCCTTCTGCGGAGCGCGCGTTGCGTTTATCGTCGCAACACGAGCACGGTTACTACGGTTTTTAAGCCTTTCATAAACCCCGAGCCCGCCGGGATCTCTAAACAGCGCGAGGTGAACGAGTGAATGAGCACGTAAGTGGGAACGGGAGGGAGGGCGCTAAGGAGGGTGGGAGGGAGAATATAAGGCAGTTATTTACGAGACAGCTCCGCGGCATAACGAGCGTCCGCGAGGCCAACGAACGGCTAAGCGGCGCGACACCAATCTGTTCTGGACACATAGTGAAATTTCGCGAAACAAATACGAGCCCGGCGAGACTATCGCTGTCATCCCGATGGACCGGTGATTCCCATACGGAAGAGCGCGGCCTCCTAATGGGAGGAGGGTCAGGACTCTCGCAGAACTGGATTATACATCGAGCGCGGAACGATCAGAGTGGGAATAGTTCTTCAGTCGTTAAAGACTAAATTTAAGACGCAACTGCCATTAAGCGTTGCAAGAAAATTGAGAGAGAGTACAAATTATTTAAATTTAAAAAATATACGATTTTAAAATAGAGGTTGAAAGGTATTAATAGAAATTATAGCTGATTGATTGAGATTTCCATAATAAACGCGTTGCTTGCACACATACGAATAAAATTTGAATTAAATACATTTGAATAAAGTACACTATGAAAAAATATCAACGATATATGTACTTAAAAATCGATATATCATTTTAATGGTAGCCATTAAAAAAAGAAACAAAGGAAGAACTTGAGGATATATAATTTATAATTCGTAGATTTGTAATTTACCTTCGCGGACTTTCTCGGAACTCTCGAGCACGACATGCGTCGTACGTTAACGTGAGCGATTTGTGAATATGTGTATTTTGGCAGGTCCATTGGCTGCCGGCGAAATTAAATTTAGCTACATAACGTTAATTTGCGATCGATCGTCAGCGGAGACGATATAACGGCAACGTAAGTAGAGATAAACGTCGCGGCGGCACTCGAACGGTCGTTGGACGAGAAATTTATGTTCTCGTTGCTTAACGTTGTGGGCCCCGTCGTGTGTTGTACCCCGGCACACACCGCGCTTATTAATACGAGGAGTAAGGCACGGGACACGGGGCTCGGGGCCCGGGGCCCGGGATCGCGCGGACCGAAAGACTCTCCGGGCGTTACACCATTCTAGCTCTCGGATATTTATTATCGGGCGTCGATCGCATGAATCGCCAATCGATATGCCATTCGTAGAGAGACAAGAAACGGGACACCCCGCGGACGGTCTTGCGGGCTTGACACGACCTAACAAATGGCTGTTTTACGTCGGGCAGAAAATGAAGCGAGCATGACGAGTTGATTTTCGGTCGCCACGGGAGTGTGCGCGCTGAGGGGGAGGCACGAGGGCCCGACAGGGTGTGGATAGCGCTCGCTCATGCTCGCGCGGGCGCGAGCGCGAGCGGGGTATCGCGGGGTATCGCGGGGCCCTTCTCGTTGGAGGGAGCGACCATACGTAGAAACTGAGAAAGAGAAAGTGATACCGAACACACCGTCGGAACCGAGGGGGGTACGGGAGGAGAAAATATGTAGAAAGAGAAGCCCTCAACAGGACGACCAATGACGTGTGACGAGAGAAAGAACGGCGGGTGCAGGGGGAAAGCGAGAGAGGAGACACTCCTACAGTCCTGGAGAACACGAGCCAAGAGGTGTTACTTGTCAGTCCTCGCCTCGAGGCAATGACAGCCGTGGCCGGTGAATTAGCATGGGATAATGGGACGCGGTTGGCCCGGTACCTCCGCGGGGGCCAATGAGCAGCCACAAAACCGTAGTTGGAGCCGGAACGACTGGAAACGGGAACGATCGTCCTGAAGCTCTCGACTGGAAACCCAAATACCTCTGAGTCATACGTGAGAGATGCTTCTTTTTTCTAAGAAGATCCATAGTGTCCTTCTTCTAATTCCATCTGTGTGTTTCAAGATTATTCTTCTTTCTGAAGCTGCATATAAAATCGTCATCAGCACTATGTCTGCATATCCGCTAAAAGAATCGTCGTTCGGAGCGAATATTTGTGAATGAAGAAAACGTGCAGGATAATAGTATACTTCTATAAATGCCAACAAAAATTAGTAGTCTCATCCAAATATATTAAAATGGCAAGATACAAATGCACGCGAGTTCAGATCTCTCTTTGGAACCGTCATACAAGTGTAATCATATCGCGTAATATAGTTGTAATTGTAATTATAACCAATCTGCAAGTGTGCCCGACAAATTGATTATCATGCTACGTTGACATTATGTCAAACGAACAAGGAGAGGCGTAGGATAGAGCGATACACTGAAGCGCATGATGAACCTCCACGCCTCTTCGTGACACCTCTCCGGCCGACTGTCACCGATCTTTCCTCTCGCTCGAAGATGCGGATGATCCTTTGTCGACACTCCCACATTCCCCGATGACGAGGCCAGATCAGAGCTGTGGATAGCGCAGTGTATAGATTGTCTCGCGGGCGGAATCTGTCCGCACCATCCGCTGCAGATTCACCGATGCCGTTTCTTACAGATCACTCTACTTGAGCTTTTCAACGATTGAAAGACCCAATCTATTATCATAAAATAACTTATTACTTTCGATGTAATTCTCACTACAATTACCTTACTTTTAAATGATTTAACTTCATGCGCATTCTATTGCTTTGTCAATTAATGTAAATACGTGACGTGAATGTTTCTGCTATTTCTTTTCAAACATTTTATCAAACACGATTTGATGCGGATGGTGTCTTTTAAAGATTACTTTTTGTCAAAACGAAAAATGAAGAAAAATGAAATTAATTAATATTATCCGTGAAGTAACCATATAATTTGTTCATTTATGTGAAATTTCCCAAGAATCGTCAATACACTTAATAAGTGGCACAGCAACTTCATGATTTCTTGAGTCGAATAATCGTTATCGCAAGAAAGTAGCGCGTGACTTTTTGCCATACATACTTCTTGAATGTATGAATACTCGTGTGGGCGGTTGGGACAGAGAAAGGATTAGGATGAGGAAGGCAAGAACAAAATTAAACTCATACAATATCGTTAACAGTAACTTTCTAAAGTTAGATGAGTATCACATTTTAGTTTACCTCGCGAATTGCAGGAAATCCCGTATGAGCAAACGTGATAATTTGTTATTCAGTAGCGACAGAACAAGTTAAACACGTATATTTCAGACGCGATATGGAAAATCTACCGCTAGAAATTAACTATCAAATAAGGATATCAATTATCTCGTTTGCGTCCATTTGTCATTTCGACTTTTTCCATTCTTTCTTACTAGAATTTCATTACGACACGACGATCAGGATCGTCCGAGTCCCTCACGATTTTGCGCGGACAGAGGCGATCGGAGCAGGTTCACTTCGTCACCTGGAATTAATTACGCCGAGAGGGGCCATAATTTCTCCGCGTGCCGAGCCGTCTGTGAGCGGGGACCGATCGGATCGTTCGCCTCGCGGTGGGGGAGGAACGTTAAACGTCAACGTCGATACACCGTCGGCGTAAATAATCGTTATTGTTGAAGCCCGCGCAGCAGCAGCAACAGCAGCAGCAACGGCAGCAGTGCAACCTCTTTTCTTCCGTTGCACGCTCGTTCCGGCGCGACGTCGCGCGCGAGCGCCGGTCACCGGTGAGTCACAACGGGACCTCACTCGCGTCGGCGGAGATAGAGATAGAAGGAAAGATAGAAATAGAGTTATAGAGACAGAGAGAGTGAGAGAGAGAAAGAGAGAGAGAAAGAGAGAAAGAGAGGTGGTTCTTGCTCGTAATTTATAGATCGTAGCAAATCGCCGAAGGGGGACAACAGAAGAGACTCGTCGTTTTCATGGCGGACGCGCCGCTGCCGACGGCTTCGTCGCGGCTCTTCCTCCGTGGGCAGCGTCAGAGAAGCATTGTTTCCGCGTTTGAAATCACTCGGCTCGATTACCATGAACTGTGTCGCGTGAGAACATTGTCATTTCTGCCCGCGTTTGGTTAGGGCCCGATCTGGAATGAAAGCCTCTGGCGGGCAATCGCTCGAGAAATTCGGAGCAACAATGTTTCATAAAATGATAGTCTTATTAAATATTGTTAAATCGATCGTTCTCTCATTGTTTATATAATTTGATATGGGATGATTTATTCGGGAGTTTATTTGTATAATTTGATATGGAAACTTTTTCGAATTTTAATTGAATTTTACAGCAAATGTTATATTAATATACTAGGCGAAAATTTCAATTCTGGTATTTCCAAGTTTTCTCTGATGACTGAAGGTACGGTGACTGAAGGTATGAAAGAATATATAAAGACAATATTCGAAACAAATACGTGTGTATGTTTTTTTATTGTACGCATTTTATCCAAGTGTAACTTAAAGTATATATAATCTCGCTTCTTAATAAATACGCGTATCAAGATCTTGTAACTTAACATAACACAAAATATAGCACGCCTTCGTTTTATTATTACTTATTTATTTTAACTTTTCCTGAAAAAAGAACTGCTTTTAACGTGCGTATAAAAAGATTAAAACATATAACATATTATTGTATGTATCAAATACTATATATAGTAACAAATACGAATGACATTTACATCGCGAACAAGACGGAAATCGTTGACAAGACTATACATATCACCGAGCCGTACGCTTCGCAGTGTTCTCTTCGAGGTGACCTCTTACGCGCTATCATCCTACCTACTTGTAGTATCGCCCAATCCCCTCCGGTCGCAGACGATCCCGGTCGACCTCTCGAGTCCGGATAGTGTCTGTGTCTAGGCGCCACGAGTCGGAGTATCATCTCCAGGAGTCGATGGGAACCGTGGTGGCTTCGTCTTCACATATTGTGCCAACAATTAGGTGAAAGGCGCTCCCACAGATCTTAGAAGCCGCGCAAGCGGAGAGCACCTAGCAGAATGAGAAAGAGAGAGAAAGAGGAATGGGGAAAGCGGAGGAGAGAGAAAGAGAAGAAGAGAGTGCGATCGGGCACGAGAAGGAGGAGGGCACGGGGGACTGGATCGTTTAATATACCTACCGAGCGACCAACCGACCTACCTACCTACCAACCTACCACCTAGCAATGTGGACGCTTACCACGTCGCGAAACGTGTACGAGAGCGAGTCTGAC
Organism: Temnothorax nylanderi; assembly: GCF_030848795.1. Lineage (NCBI taxonomy): Eukaryota > Metazoa > Arthropoda > Insecta > Hymenoptera > Formicidae > Temnothorax > Temnothorax nylanderi. The sequence continues at coordinate 1,227,190 of NW_027249090.1, read as the reverse complement.
AGAGACGGAGTCCTAGTCGAGCAAAACACATCTCGTGCTCGCCCAAGGGGGACTAATCTAGCTAGTAGTTTGACGTGGCGATGATGCGGTAGTAACCTTTAGGTGCTCCGTCCTCCGATATACTACTCGCAACGATATCCCCGCGCACTTACGCCTCGCGTACTCGCCTTTTCCCTCTTCTTTTTATCTCGCCTTCACTAGCCGGTTTTTTCTTTCATTCAGGCTCAGTCGCGCATTTTGCTCTGTGAAATACAATCCGATTTCTGCGGAGCTTGTTTTTTTATAGTAATGAGAACTTTCGTCCCTTCAAGCCTGCATTATTTTCAGTTAAAATAAAGGTATTTAACCTTTGAAGGCTGCGTGTGTTTGTGCGTGGACAGAGAAATCTTAATCTTTAAAATTTTGCCATTTTAAGGGAAGATTTTAATTCCGTTGTAACATGTTAGGTGCGCATAATGCATCATGCGTGAAACGGAATGGACCCGTTTTTAAAATAAGCAAGTCTTGTTCTCTGTTTAGAGACAGACGATTTATCACTGTTAATTTTTTTAGCGTGCATTTCAATAGTTTTGAATAGAAAGAAGATAAATTGATTACAATGCCTTTTATTTATCTCTTCTGTTTGTTTTATCAGACGTTTTTGTATATTTTTATTGTAACACGCACATTTGGCTTCACGCAACATTGCGGTTAAAATCTCATTTATCGCGCTGTATTCGCTTTAAAATGATGATTTAGCGATAGTAACCTTCTTAACCTTTAGGCACTCACCTTTTGCTACTATACAATCGCACTCACTTTCACACGTAACCGTCTTTGATTATCTTCTCGCATATCGCCTTTTCTCAATTCGATTCTATATGCTTAATAATATTTTATAACGTAAACGTCATTACGTGTATCTATATTCATCTATGACCTCGTCTCATTGCTTTCATCGATTAACTGCGCGCCAAGCTTGCTTTATTGATCCCCGTTGATCCTTTCGCGAAAAGGAGCTCGGATCTAGACTCATGTTCGCCAATGATTGGATGCAACAAAGAGGTCCTTGAAAGGAGTGGCATTTATATATGAGATTGATATTGTCTCTTCCTGTATAATTACCATTACGCAATTATCGTTAGTAATACGCAATCGCACAATAACGGGCACGTTTCAACTGCCAGATTCCTTCTTCTTTCTTTACATTTCTTTTTTGTACCACGATACTATCGCTTTCGAACAGTAAAACAATACTTTTAGTAAAAGATAAAAATTAGAAAACGCGCTGACAAATCGTGATCTATAAAACTGTATGAAGCTATGTACAGAAACCTAGTCTCAGATTTACATAATATGTGTTTGTATTATCGATAATGATTTTGTTACCGTTGAAATCCAAAAGTATTGCGAAAAAAAATTTGATCTCTTCCGCAGTGAAAGCGAACCGTGGCATTGGAGCTACCGCGGTAGCTGCCGTCAGGCATTTTTCGCCAACCTTTCACCCAAAAAAGGATCGCGGCCACGACAGCGACGGCGGCGGCGGCGGTCGCGGCTGCATGACTGCTGAACGTCGTGTCGGCCGCGAAGTTCACTTTCCGCCCGCGGAGGTGAGAGTTTCATGGGAAGCTTCTGCCCGCTAGCTTAACACTCCGCACACGCCCATAACCGAGCGTGTAGAAACGCGTTCGTACGCTAAGCGACTTTATCAGTTGCATGCCCGGTTGTGAGTTCGCAGAGACGGTAATAAACCGCGATCGAAGGCGCGGGTGCGAATGAATTTCTTGAAATGTTATTGAGGAAACCACACAAAGGTAGTTCTGCCTTACAGAGTAGAGAAATTTTATGGTAATAAAATTCAACAAAATTATAACGAAGATGCATCAAACAATAAGTTTCATTTCCTGAATATTATTAATTTTTATGCAGTATTTCTCCAATTAAATAAAGATTATAGAGTTCTATAATTCTTGTCTTATCTTATCTACTATAGATGCTTTTCGCGATTTATTTCGATAAAGTCGTTTGTAAAAGAAACGTTAAACACTTGGAAATGTTTCTTTGTTATAGATTCGTGCACAAATTTATTATAAGCGAACATTTATTTATTAATAAACCGTTAGATATTGTTAATATTGATGGCTAAAGCAATTAGAGACGAAAATTACGGAGCACCGAGAAGACTGCGGAAAACCAATAGCGCATAATCTGTACATCTCGGGAAGCACATCAGTGGGTCGTATTCAATCACCATGACATTCAGCTCACGACTTTTGCCCCAGGAGGTGAGAGCAGCTTCCAGCCACAACATAAAGTGAACAGGATGCACCGCGTGCAATCTTATTCGCTCATGGAATACGACTTCGAACTCTTTAAGTTTGTTGCACAATGCACAAAGTGCACGATGGAAGAATTGCGCATGAGACGTCAAAACACGCCAAACAATAGCTTTGATATCGTTGACTAATGCAGCATGTCTAATACAAAATCAAGAAGAGATCAATTTTATTGAAAAAAGAAAAGAATAAACGCGCTGTCTCTATAATTAATTTATTCGTTTATCTTTATATCGATATATTTTTCACTTTTTTAAATATACATATACTTGTTGTATTTTTATACAATTGGAACACGATATACTGCTAATCATCGGTTAACTTATTGTGACAAGAAGGATGATTTCATACGGCCTGCTATTTCACGCCTGCGGGAGATCTGTCTTGATGAAGACTGCTACTCTTCTTCTTCGCCTAGCTGCCGGCCATCGTTTAACCGGCTATGATTTGCGTGACGACGAATCCAAGCGATTTTCAGGAATAAATTATCCCGATAATTTGTACGATTGAGTCATCTTGTAACACGTCTCAACCAGATGCAGATTAATTGTAAGGCACACGCGATTTGTAAAATAGTTGTCCTATATTACACTGCGCTGTTGTACTAAAAAAAATGCTGCAATGCCTTGAAATAAAATTAGAATCCATTGCAATTAATTAATTAAACTTACTGTAGAATATTCTTACTACTAAATAGAATACTACTAAATCCGAAGGTAGTTTAAACGAATATCAGAAATTTTTTCTAAATTATTAGTTCTGTGATATAATAATTGAAAAATTCATAGGAAATCATTTTAAAATCATCAAACATTCATATTTTAACATGACAAAGGGGATTTATATAAAAAATGGATGAAATAGCATTTTACAACTTGGTAAATTTATTTGTAGTCCGTTGAAGTGGAATTTTCCCACACACACTAATACAATACGTTTTGCGGAAAGCATACATGGAATCATCACGCGCATGTTGTCTTATCTCTCTTATAGAGACAAAGAACATGAACCTTTCTACCAGGCTGACCGTGTGCCTCGGTGGTGTAAAGCTAGCGATACATGCATGGATATTGATACATCATGGTAATAATATATAATATAATATAATAATAATTTTAATAATAATAAAATAACATTATTATCACTCCTATGATACCGTACAACGAAATGCAGCTCTACACTCGTGAGGCCTGTCGGCGGCTACAATACAGAATGACTAAGCGCTATTTCGATAACATCCATAAAATAATAATTAATAATAATAATCAATAATAATAATTAATATAATAATATTAAAGACGCACTGATACGTATTTAAGCTATGTACAAAGTACGACCGCGGTTTCATTCCACTAAGAGGAATCAAAAGTTAGAAAGAAAGAAAAAATCCTGTTTGCTCCCGAAGCCATCGTGGTTCCTTTTTTTTTAAATATGAATTTTTCATATAAATTTGTCCAAGTTAGCTAAATGGCAACTCTCGATATTCTTCGAGACGCCGTAGCAAAAACACACATTATATTGTACTAACATTTAAGAACGTTTTGTGGTTTTTCCCTCGTGTTAAAGCGAGAAGATATTTAACGGTGTCGTCATAAAGACACGTTAGAACCAGTCACGCCAATTCCTTAACCCTCATTAACGTACAAGTCCGAACACTTTCTCTCCTTTTAATGTACAGTTTGAAAAGCATACCGCGAAATATATTAAATTTAATACAAAAAATACATTCTTTACAATTTATCACGATGGACTCGAGTGATACTCGAGTCGAAGTGGTTAGAATAGGAAGAGCAAGAACTCATTATTCTGATTATGTGATAATTTGGGTGATATCTTTTTGCGCAGTATATCTAGATATATCGATAACATCAAGTATAACATAAATGTTAGAAGAGGAGCGATAGGAATATAACATATAAGATGGAAACAAATATAGGTGACAAATAAAAAACATAATTATGACTTTTTTCAAAAATACATAAAAATCTATGATATATGTAATGATTTTGCACATTTATTTCGTTGAAAAATTTAAAACGTTAACATGTTTAATTGCATGTTTAATTACGTTTACAATCAGGACGTAATTGGTAAACAAAATTGTTATCAATTAACTTTATATATCTTCAAAATCTCTCTAATTACATATGTATATTCCTACCGACTCCTCTACGAAAACTGAAGGTTTCTGCAGTTTGCATCTGAGTTGAACGATTTCGAACGCGACGATTATATTTATGCTCGCCACACGCGTTTTCCCACTCGCTTCTTGTATTTAGCATTTTGCTCGAGAAGCAAGCGGGAATCAGCATCACTATCTACGCCGCTTTACGTCTGCCTACTTCGAGCATTGTGGTGCCGATTGCTCCATCATACGCGATCTCCTCCCTCCGTCCACGTTTCGAGCACTTTATACCCATCCACACGGACACGGGTATGAATAAAGGAAAGGAGAAACTAAATAATACAGAAAAAAGGGAAGAGAAAGCAAGATACGATCGACGCTCGGAAATAATAACGGTTGATCCTCATTCCACCTCAATGGGTGGCGTCTCGGCCGGAATCGAAGAGACACGTCGCCAAGGGTTCACCCGCTGGAAACCGATCTCAGCTGACTGGTATTTGCGTCAGCGATACCACCGCGGACCCACCTTGTACCACGTGGCCCTCCAAGGTTGTCCGGTCGTGTCTTCACATGCAACAATCGCGCACGCTCGCGAGATACGATTTTGCTTCGGCGAATGCCAATCCCGAATGCGACTCGCCGTCGTATCGCCGTCGCGAGATTATATGGATTTTCTGAAGGGGAAGCCGAGTAGCTCCGCGGCCTGATTGCCAGGTGGTAGGTCAGGAAGACGTCGCTCCGGGCCTGGGCGTGGTCCACGGTAGCACACGAAGAAGCGAACAGCGTATCCTCCGACCAGCGCTCTTATAGAGCTAGTGGGTTATTACGTAGTCCAATTTAGGACGTTAGCCCGAGGAGCCTCCGAGGAACTGCGTCGTGGTAGCTTCCGTTATGAAAATGCGGAAGAACGTGGATCATCCGTTTTGATTCCTGGCTGAATTTCCGGTTCGTTTCTCTATAATTACGCGATAGATTTCCGATGCAAACATCATTTTCTTTCCTTCTTATTCTTGAAGTTTCGTCGTTTGTCCATTGATCGAAATATATTAGTATTGCGCGTAACAAGAAAAGCTAACACGGTTCGGCATTGTCGGTAATTTTATCATCTACTGTGAAACGTTTGTGGAAAAATTCTTATCGAGATGATTAGAACATCCTTAATAGGAGATAGTGAACGTTTAAATCAGAGCACGTCGATAGAAAGAGTTTTAGATTATTCTTCTAATCTGATAAATAAATTATTTTGTTACATTCCGTAGTCGCATCTATCTTCCTTCATCATATTCGTGTATCTTACAGAACGCTGACTGTTGTACATTCATTAGAGGTGCGGGAGTTCTCGAATTATGCATAAAATTTGATATCATTTATCGAATTGTATCTTAAACGGCAATTCCGTAAACGCTTCGGACATCGTCAATCGCTCGGTACGTACTTAATAAGAATATCATTACCCATTCGGATCAGGCGAATTATAAAAAAAGTTCGGTGAAATTACAATTGTCTGCCGCGTCGCTGTATCCCAGATCGCTTCCATCGTTCTCGGCTCTGCAATGGTGCTTCGTGTCGGGTCGGATCGAAGATTCCTCTGATGTGGCTGACGTCTGGGTGTAGGCTCGGAATACAGGAGGGTGAACAGAAGCGAAAAAAAAACTCAAAGAAGCAGGACGGACGAACTAGATGCGAGGGTGATAGGCGAGGGTTGGTGACAAAAATCGACGGAGTATCGCGGTTTCTTTGCCGTACGCAAACGCGACATCTCGCAAGTTTTGATGCATCGTCGTTGGATCGACTGGAAGGATTGCTCTAATAGAGGAGGAACATCGGGGAAGAACTGGTCGGTAGCTAGAGCATTCGATAGAGAAAGAGAAACGCGTGTCTACGGGAGTTTAGGATAGTAGTTGGCCGGATGGCTTCTAATACCTAGAGTAGCCATTCGAATAGCCATTTGAGTAGCCGTTGGAGCCCTTGTAGGGAACAGAGTGTATGCTCCTGGAACAGAGATGGTCGAAATCGGAAGATGAGGAAAGTACACTTCTAGGGAAAACCCTTCGCTTCCTTCCCACTCACATTCTTTACATTTCCTTTCTATCTATCAATCATTCCCGCCGCCTCGTTAAAGCGTGGGACCCGTACGCGCCGTGTGTTAGTATAAGAAATAGCCGACGATGAAGAAGTCGTAGTGAGGGTAGTAAAAGTCGTAGACACAGTGAGAAGACGAAATAGCGAAAGAGGCAGACAGAGAAGAAGAAGAAGAAGAAGAGGAAGATGAAGAAGAAGAAGAAGAAAAAGTAGTATACGCATGCTGGGGTTTTCTGTGGTGGCGGTAGTGGCATAGTTGTTGATCGCGCTTTCGCCGCGACCAGGAAAAAGTGCGGGTGATCAAATAAAAAGTGCATGGTTGTAATTTGTTGGGTTATTGTTGTCAGACTCTGTTGATTTGTGTTATTGTTGCTGTTGTCGTTGTTATTGTTGTTTGTGTTATTAATCAGTGTGTATATGTGTGTGTGTGTGCGTGCGTGTGTCAAGGTGCAGGAGGTTCAGAGCTCCCGCTCACCGCCACCCACATCTACAACAGAACAGAAAACAAGACCACCGCCGTTACATACAAGGTATCCATTAGTATCCACCAGTATTGAAGATTTATTTTATCGCTCGCTCGTTCAAACGCGCTCGCGCACACGTTCCATGCGGGGGCAGCATTATTTCAGACTGATTTATGGGTCAGGCCGATTCTACGAGCCCGCGCGCGCGCGCGCGCGCCGCGGACTCGCCGACTCGTCGACGCGCGCCCGTAGGCGAGAGAAGGAGTGCAAAGTTCGCGGATCTTCGCGGATCTCTTCTCTCTCCCTATTCGCGCCTCTATTCCGCCGTGAGGCGGGTGAAGGCGACACGTTGCAACATTACAAGGCTATTGATGCGAAAGGTCAACGCGGTAGCGGCCTCCTTCGGCCGAACCAATGGTTTTGACCTTCTCGAGGTCAGCACCGTGACCGTTTAAGCGATAGTTAGCGCGTCTTAACTTTCCTGTCGATTTACCGGATGTATTTTGACCGAAATGGGAAGAAAACCTTAAAATAGCACGAGTAATTGCACATTTGGAATTCGCAAAGTTCCATATTGATCTGACATCTTAGCCAGAATTCGTGGAACTCATTATTTAAATAATAATAATAAATTAATTGTTATTTATCATAAAAAGCACAATTAATTACGATTTATCATGTCGCTCTCAAAGCGATGCAATCCTTTCTCTGCTGTAACATGATGTCATCCTTTCTTTGACGCACTTAAACTACTTTTATATGCATAAAAATGACTCATGTAAACCTTTCTCATTGCATCCTTTTCTCGTGATCCGCCATACCTTTAAACCGATATATCTTTTTCTTCGCTTGTTGACATTGCGTTGACAGCCTCATATAACAAAAACAATACATCTTTTGATTCACAAATCGAACAATTCGGGGATCACACAAAAATACAATTTAAAATTGTAAACTTGATATGGGTGTGGCCAAGCGGTTGATATTTGTATATTTTTTTCTTCATACGACATATTGATTATATATTCATTTCAGAACGACAAATCTCTTACGCATGGAACGGTTTGCGCGAGCGTCGTTAATCAATGGTTACAAGAAGAACTATCGTGAGACGTTTTTATTATTAATCTTCGACTCACCCTCATATGGATGCCGTATCTTTATTTTATTATGTAAAGCTAATCGACGACTCGTGTTTCGCGTCTCGCGATTTTGCGTCAAACAATGAGCTGTTTATCTGACCGAAGAGTTGTTAAATCGCGGATCGGATTAATCCATGAAGCGAATTGCAAAACAAAATATTGACTTCAGCCGATTGTTTTGCTATCGATTGTTTTGACTTTGCGAAAGGTAAATCGACTCGACCGGTTTCCCTGGCGTTTGTGCCGATCTAATCTTAACTTAAAGCTTTACGCGCGATTAAATAGCTTTAATCTTTGTACTTATTACATGAAGATGAATAATATAAATAATAATCTCTAATGCACAATGAATACTTCAAGTTACTTTTTACCGTTCGGTGTCAAAATGATTATGCGTTACAGCTCAATAGAATCACAATTTTCGTCCCCATTGTCCATGGTACATGAAAAAAGCGAAATAATCGCAGTAGGAAAAATTCTACGATAGCCGATGACGCAATCTAACAACAGTTAATTTCAATCTAGCTCGACTTCTCGAGCTGATTGCCGACTGAGAACTAATCATTCCCCATCATCCCGCCTCGTCGTGCGGCAAACAGCGAGGACGCGCAGGCACGAGCACGAGCACGAAAACGTCTCCCGATAGCTTCGAATCTCTATTGCTTTTCGAACGCAGGTTCTTGCAAGTGAGAGTCACGCACTGACGTCTGATTCACGATCGGCTGCCGCGATATTCCGCAGGAACATTTTGCCAATATCTACAACGTCAGAACGTGTGTCGCGGGCTTCTCTTTCATATGCGCGACGCCATACTCGTACGGACCCTTGTAAGGGACCCCCTAAAGAGTACTCGGAGATCGCGGCGATTGATCATGGATCAGATCGCGTACGTGTCCCGTGCGAGCGCGCAAAAATAGAAGTCCTCGAAGGGAAATACAAAACGAAACAAAAATGGTCGACGAAACAAAGTGAAAAAAAAAATGGTAAAAACGTGGCGGGTGTACCTGTGTTGCTTGAGATTGTCCTGCCGCTTGAAGGACTTTCCGCAGACCTCGCAGGTGAAGGTCACGTCGTCCTTATGGCTGCGCTCGTGGATCATGAGGTTGTAGGGCTTCGTGAAGCGCCGCTGGCAGTACTTGCAGACGAACTCTACCGTGCACTTGGCGCGCATCTTCTGCCGCCGGCCGAACTCCCTGCCGTGCCCCTCTGTCTCCATCGGCATTATCGCGAACATCCTTATAAATTCCCACCGCTCCTTCTCTTGGTCGAGTCTCTATCTCTCCTTTCCCTCTACCCGCCTCTCTCGCTCTCTCGCTAACGCCCGGAGTCACTCCCACCACTTCGTCTGTCTCCCTCTATCTCCTTTCTCAATCCTCTCGGCTGCTTGCGCGTTCTCTCTCTCTCTCTTTCTTTCTCTTTATCTTTCTCTGCCTCACTCGCAGACTTTCGTACGCTCTCTCTCTCTCTCTTTCTCTCTTTATCTGTCTTTCTTGACTGTCGTTCTTCGACTCGCTCTTCTCCTCCCGCGCAAAGCTAGTCTCGGGCACGGCTGACTCCTGGGAGTGAGATCACTGCTTGTACCACGTCGCGAGAGAATCCTCGTATCGCTGCCTGCAAAGAGCACAGAATCGATGATTCTCCTCCGATCTGACTCGCGCGCTCGAGGAAATCACCCGGAGTCGCGAGAGCGGAGTATACGCGCGGGACGCCCGTATCCGACGAGATATTTACGCGAAGCGCCGTTGCCTACGAGCAACGGGTTAGTAACGTTGAAGCAACTTCTGAAGTATTTTGCATTCCTTACGAAGATGCGTAGGAGGGACGCGCGCATGCCAATGTGCCTCGCGGAATAGAAATTCTCTCCGATCGAATTATTTTCGCGATATTTTATCAGGAGTATCCTTTTAGGACGGTATAGGGAAGTACTTTTCCTATGTATTATATATAAAGGGTAACTCTGAGACAAGCTGACTACAATTTCTGCGAGAAAAGTCTATTTCAAGTTATTATATTGATTCAAAACATGATAAATTTTTTTATATGTATACAGCGAAAAATAATACGTTATTCTCATTTTTATACATAAAAATAGAAAGTGTTTAAAATGTTACAGAAATGTCACAAGCAAGTTTTGTTTTGTAATTTTATTTTTGCAGATCAGCGATATATAATTGCATTCTCCATTTAATATTATAACATTATAACATTATCGCAACATTAAAGTCTATATCTGCAAGAAACAGCAAATAAAGAAGAGCGATTAAATTGATGCTTCAATAAATAAAATTAAAAACTCATGGAATTTTTATACAAAATATTTTATACAAATGTTAAGGTTAAATGTAACCTCTGTTTAATTTCGCTTCACTTTATGAATTTGTATTATGATACTTTTTACACAATTTCATTGTTATAACTCTATAAAAATCGTGTAAAGTTACATCTGCGTGAAGTTGTAAGAAATTTTACGATTCTTATTTCTAAATAGACTTAAGAATGAATGTTAAAGAATAAGCAAAGTTTTTTTCATAAAATCTATCAGGAATAATATACCAGTCTAAATCTTATAATTATTTCAAGTATTTCTATTATTAAGTTAAGTCCTTCGGTATTACCGTACAAAAAACACGGTGTGAATGCCCATAAAAAGCTGTGCGCTTCCGAAAAAAAATTAATGACTAGTTTCCTAATTGGGCGCGTCTGCTCGATTCGCGAGTTTAAATCATCAGCTCCGACACGTCCTTCGGGCATATTTAATTTCAAACGCGACTGTCCAGTTTTAAATTTCATTCATATGGGATGCTGTATACATTCGTGGTAATCGAGGGGGAAGAAGCAGCCACTATTAGCGCTAAATGCGCGCCGCAAATACGATCCGTAATCTTTACGCTCGCCATCCGGCGCCACGCAAATCACGAGAATATTTCCCGAGCTCACGATGCTGTTCTAAAAAGAAACGTGAGAGCAACGAATCACCGATTAACTTTCATGCGACTGATACGGGCTAATTTTCAAGTTTTTCAATAAAATTTAAGTAAAATATTATTTACATGACATTTACAACTATTACTACGAAAAGGACTGTAATCCGGGCAATACTGTTCGCATATATTATTCTTTCTTATACAATTCTTATATTTAATGTTTTTTTCTACTGTGTGAAAATTGTTTAAAATCATCGCGTTAAAAATCGTTCAAAGTTTATTTTTGGAGCAACTTTCTTACATCTTACTTTGACTGAACCGTTCATAATCTTTGACACGGTCGCCTTGAGATGTCTCTTAAATAATTCGGAAATAATGTGAGAGGTCTGATGTAATCGAATTCCACTGAAGTCACATTTTCGCGCGTTAAAAATTAGAATTTTTACTGCTTGATATTTCCGCTTCTATCCATATTTCAAGAGAAGACAGTTCCTTCACGATAAAACTACGAAAGAGAAACATGAACTCTTTTTTTTATATGCGTACGATGTACTCAAATTATACCCTCGTGCAAGTATTACTTTTAAAACTCCCCCGCAATATAGTCGGCCGGATATGAATGAGCGATCGGAATCGTACCGCCACGGTCTAATGGCACGGTTCTCGAATTGGAATCGGCATGTTAAAAAATAGCCCGCGGGATCGAATCGCACGGTGCGGCCATTGTACAGGAGCGTCGGCCAGTCGCTACCGGCTCGCATTAAGCGCACGGCGCACGCTCGAATAAAGTGGCGTGTCCGAATGAGTAATAAGCGGTGCCTGGGCGTAGCCCGGTTGGTTAGCGTGGCTGACGGGCGGTGGAGCCTAATCGGAACTGCGCATTACGCGCGATATTTTGCGTTTCACAAAAAAAAAAAAAGAAAACAATTCCACTTCTTTTCCCGGTGAAACATCACGTTTCTGTCTGGCCATGTCTGGTCCCATCGCCGTCCGACTGATTCAGACATTGTAAATATCCGTGAACATGCTGATGCACGTAAAAACAAACGTAGAAAAAATATAAATGTGTTGTAGAAACAGTACGTAGCTGTCGTCGAGACGGAATACCTTCGTCATTCCGGTATTCAAACAGATGGAAGGACAAATGTTCGGCGGCACGTCCGGATTTATGGTTTTGTATAAATTGGACCTTTTCTTATCCCTAAGGACCGGAAAACCATCGATAAAGAGACGAGCAAAAACTCACAATATCTTTTGTAATTTTGCACGGCATAAATCATATATCTACACAGCTTACTAAAATAGAAATCGTGTGAAAAAATATTTTGTCTCCTGAGGGTTTAGAAGAAACAGACCTACCTTTAGTGCCTGTCTTCTCTTAGAAATTTAGTCATTTCACTTTCGAATAGCAAATCGGCACAGGCTACTCCTGTCGCACGGTATTGATATACGCCCGTGGAAATGAACGGTAACACCGGCTACTACATGGCAATCTTGTCGAAGAGTTACGAGGTCACAGTACGCTTGTATTATCCGAGACCGGGTACATGCGACTGGAACAGGTTCTCACTTTGCGTGAAGCGAAGTTAATGAGTTGTGCGTTAATGAGTCGGGTGTCGAGGAAAACGACATTAACCGTGTAAACGCTCAGGTTTTATATTACAGATGATGTCGGTGAGGACGTGCAAATAATCTTGAGGCCGATGATAAATGATCGTGTTCTCTGATAACCGCTAAGTCTGCTGAATTCGACCGCGCGATCGAAATAGCAGTCAGGAATAACAGACGTAAGCTGTCGATAATTTCGTCTCGATAATACTGTCCGGAATAAAGGCACATCCGTAAAGTGAAAGATATGATCGCGAACGTAACGAGATACGTAAGATTTACGGCGATTGCGAAGCGACGAATACGAGCGCGAGTCAACGTTGCTCGTGTGTATCGCGTGTGTAGAAAAGCGAACATCGTGCCTGCTACCATGTTTGCCTACCGAGTTCGCGTGATCGAATGCTTTCGTTTAATGTATGATAATGTATGATAATGTATGATAATGCGATATATATAAACGCTCGCGTTTATGGATGCGCCATACTAGACGGAGATTTGCGAATAGGCGGCGAAGCGTTTTGGTATGTACGGAGCTACGCGAAAGTGAATTTTGTTGTGAACCACGCAGAGGAGGGAACGTCGCGCGGAATAATCAAGTGGGGCTTCTCTCTTGACGTGAATAATCGAATCGCGCGTGATCAAATAAGCAATTAAAATAGATATCGATGTAATATAACTTTTATAACGTGTAAAAATAATCTTGCTATTCATGACTTCACGCAAAAGGAAAATCACTGTATTCTGACATGATTGACACGAATATAAGCAGAAGAATTGTTTTTTTTTATAACTATCAAAGAGCAAAATCGAGAAAAATAAACACGTTAAAATGGATTTAGTGTTATAAATACATATAATCATTAATAATACGTCGTCCAATATATCTTCAGATATTGAAAATTTGCAAGAATTGTAATTGAGTTCATCGAATACCTATCCAAGATAAATTTCGCCGTGTTGCTGATTTGCCCATGAGAAAAATAGGCAAAGGCATTCGTTGCATTTGAAAATTATCCTAACGAGGAGAACATTCGAAAGGATACCTAGGCGAGACGTTCAACGCCCGACAGGGTGATATTTTATTTCATTCACAACTACCGAGACCCTGAAAAAAAGGTAGTCGCGAGTACCTTCCGTTCTATCGCGCGATACGAAGGGCGGAGTGCGTGGTACAAGAAGCCGAGCAGCCAATCGAAGAAGAACAGAGAACGGCCAACCAAGCGAGCCCGGCTCGATGTGCGTGCACTCGTTCTCGCGTGTATGGAGGAATAAAGGAAGGAGCGGTAGCCCTCGTTCGTTCGCTTGCCACAGCGAGAAGGCCGGTAGCCAACCAAAGAAGAGTCGCTACTGTGCACCGCCCTACCGCCGACTACCGGTTTTCGGCCAGTCGCTACCGAACAGCCGGAGAAGTCCACCAAGTGGGACCACACCCTCCCTCCGCCGTCGAGACGTCGAACCGCGATACCACCGCGGCGCGGGGAACGCGGACGATCACGCAAGGGCGTTTCTTACGAGAGATATTACCTATCGCGCGGACTCGCGCCACGCGCGGCGCCCAAGAAAAATGGTAGCTCCGTGATGGATCCGTTTTCGTTCGTTCGGATGATTCTGGCGGATCCTTGTGATTTGAATAGACGCATGTCGCAGCGCGACATTTTGTGCAATAAGACCGAAAAGAAAAATTATTAAAAAAAGAATTTTAACGTTTATAAGGAAATATAGACATAAGATAATTGCTTTCTAATTAGATGTTGATTAACGTGATGAAAGTCGTGTCAGTGAGCAAATTTTCAAAATAAAACAGTTTTTATTTGTTTTTTTTTTTAATTCAATTTTATTTACCACATTCTTTTCTTTATTATATGTATATAAATATTATAATAACTACTCGAATATCAATCAAATTAACAATCTCTCAGTGCATGCATTATAGCCATTGAATTCTAGAAAATTGTTCACGATATAAAATATAAAATTGTGTGTTTTCCATATGTATATCTATAAAAATCACCATTGCTGTTTGGGAACGCAAGTTATCAGGAAGATCTAAATGCTAGAAGGATTGAAGAGGACCATCGTAAAATCGCCGCAGACAACCCGCAAGGTACTTGAGCACCAATCAAAACGCAGCGGCTACTGTGCACCGCCCTACCGCTTGCTACCGATTTCAGGCGGCGAGGACTCGAGATACGCGAACGAATGTAGATCACGCCTATTCCCGCCCGTTTGATTCATAACACGTGGAGGCATACAATAGAAAATGTAAGAACTCGGAGATGCAGTAGGAATAACTTTGCTTTCATCTTCTCTACAGAATCTAGATGAGAAATGGCGATGGTTTCGATTGAAATAAAGAAAGGATTTTTAGAAACAGCTTAATGGTATAATAGAACAGTCCTCTGATACGCGAAAGACCTGGTTTTAGTTTTGTCATCCCAAGTAAATTAAAAGAAATTGACATTGTCGAGATAAATATTAACGCACTGTGATAAGAACAAATAAATAAATAAAATTGAAGAATTATATTCACTACGAGTGAAACTATATGAAAACGTGGTACTGCATCCCATAAAAGAACAAAACTCCAATAAACATTCGATATATTTAAAATATGGTACTGTACATTCTAGAAGACCGAGATACATTGAGGAAGAAGAAGAAGAAGAAGAAGGAGAAACACAGTTTTGTAGAAAATATCCGATTTATAAACGATGTAACTAATTTTTTCTAATGTCATTTGGAATATTATTGAATTAATAATGTTATTGTATTAAGCGTTTACAAACGTATATTAAACAACTACTTCCACCTCAAATATAAATTATATATTAACATAATGTATTATTGAAATTATATGTAATGCTAGATAATATTTTTAAGAGATGATATCAATTGACTGTGACTCACCGATAGAGATAGAAAGAGTGCGAATAAGGGTTCGTCCTCGAGCAATGTCCAGTAGTAATCTTCCGCAGAGGAAAATCTTCGAACTTCGACGGAAGCGTTTTAAACTTTCGACGATGAACGAAAGAACAAAACTCGCGAAATGCGATTAGTTGTAAAACGAACTGCGGTGCGCGTATAATGTCACGCTGCCAACAGTCGGAATCTCCGATACTACTCAGTAGGTCGGTGGCTCGTGAAAGTGTTGAATTGCTGCGCGTGTGTCTTCCGGGCTGACAGGTCTGGACCGTTTGGGTGCGCGGCGTCGACTGAAGCTTCGTTTGGTCGCTCGGTTCGCTGGTAGCCCGAATAGGTAGGCACACCAGAAGACGGTAGGACGCCGTGTGTAACCGCCAAAGGTCTCCTCGTCGTCGTCGTCGTCGTTTGGCTTCTTCTGGTTGGAGGACCGGGAGACACCTCCCTACCGAACCGACTCACCGATACCC
Source organism: Temnothorax nylanderi (assembly GCF_030848795.1). Lineage (NCBI taxonomy): Eukaryota > Metazoa > Arthropoda > Insecta > Hymenoptera > Formicidae > Temnothorax > Temnothorax nylanderi. The sequence continues at coordinate 1,211,141 of NW_027249090.1, read as the reverse complement.
ACCAGTTATCGTGTGAAGGTAGCCTCCCTCAATTCCACGGGGAACGTACACGTCCAGGATGTTCCTTCCTCGACCTCGTTGCGGTGGTAGAGGTAGAAAAGAGGCGGTTGGGGAGGCGAGGGAGGAGGAGGTGGAGGAGGAGGTGGTGGTGGTGAGAAGGATGCGGAGGAGGAACGGGAACAGAAGAAGGAAAATGAGGGAAGAGGGTGACGGCGGGTGTTGGTAGAAGAAGAGGACGATGATGAAGAGGAGGCCCGACGAAGAAGGGAAGAAGTGGTAGCACGCCTTGTCCCGAGTCTACGTGCGTCCTTGTCTCACCCGGTCGCCGAATAGCAGCGCGGTTATTCACAAATCCTTCGTCGACGCGGCTTCCTGAGCTCCCGCTTGGTACCCGTCCGCCTTCCCCTCTCCTGAACTGTCCCCGCGGACTTGCTCCCTCTCTTCCATGCTCTACGGGTCCTGATCCCTTCCACCGCACCGCGTCTGAGCCCGCCCTCATAACCGTGAGACGAGAGCATCCCTCTTCACCCACGCCGAGACCTTTTCTGGTATAATCTCGAGGTGTCTCCCCTACATTCTTTTAAAGTATTCGAATACCGCTTCGGCATACTCGGACCGCTTCCTTCCGCCTTTGCCCTTTCCCAAAAGGATACCCCCCGCGGGGGCGGTAGCCAACCCCGGCCGTAAAAGCTACGGAGGTAGCGCTCGTATCCAAAAGCTAGAGCCACTGACTCCCTTCGGCTCACGCGAGCGCGCGTTCCACCTATCTTACCTGCCTACCTACCTACTCCTATGCGTAGGAGTATCACTACGCGTTGCCGGTCGTCCTCGGAACAGAGCGGTTGATATTTTCGTGGATAAACAATATAAGTGCGCGCGATCGCCATGGAAAACCCGACACCTACGCGTAAAAGCGAAGCGATAAACCGATTCTCGGGAGAAAATCCACGGGTGCGTCGATTTCTTGATTTCTACCGCGCTAGGTGAAGAAAGACATGGAAAAAGATAAGCAAAAGATAAGCAAAAGCGGGAAGAAAGAGAAAGAGAGAAGAGAGAGAGATAGAGAAAAAGAAAGCGAGACAGACAGGCAGACAGAAGGAGAGACGCTTGCCGCTGACGATGAGAAGCAGATAGTGTGGGAGAAGGTGGAGGTGGAAGGAGCGTGCAAAAGCAAAGAGCGGGGGCTGACACGATGCCGCGGGGGTTCCCAGGGCACGTGGGAACTGCACAGTAGTCGATGTCAATCCCCTCCACCAGACGGCCCGCTCGGGCCCCACCGGGCCCCACCACGAAGTCGCCGGGCCGGAGAGCCATCGCCGGGATTCCGGGCGCCGCCCATCGAGATCTTGCGGTATCGCTTCATTGGACAATCCCATGCGGACGGGACGATCGCTTCCCTCACACGAGTCACCGGGATGATCGAGTGGTGGAAAAATTCCTCGGGAACGGCGAAGAGGATTGACGACGATGAAGAGAGAAAGAAGAAGACGATGAAGAGGAAGGAAACGAGGGAGCGATTGGCAACAAAGGCGACGCCGACGAGCTTGGCATGCGGCGACTTCACCGCCGAGCCGTGTGGCCACCGATTCAGCCTGCGAAAATGCATCGCCAAAGATGGAGAGGCATCGAAATGACAATAGGAACTCGGATAATAGTAAATAAAGGGTAGTCTTCGCTGGCTTAATGCCGATTTAAATGACAGATTAAGAGATGTTTAAGTATTTTTGACATGCACGACGGCATGTTAGGAATACATATTGATTGCTGTAGAAATTGCCGATGTCAAAAGTATGTAACTGCTTTGTTGTATAAAATAATGATGCAGCGAATAGTATTGAAGCATCGATGGAGTTGAACTCAATGTTGCTAATTATATTGATTCCTGATTTTCCTGCATGTTTCTGTTTAATGTCAGGCGAATGCCGGATTTAATCAAATTGTATTTGATCATGCTTATGACGTATTATTTATTTATTGATGATATATTAATTCATATATTATAAAAGTGTGTAATATGTTTAAATTTTTTTAATTAAGAACTGATGGATTTTATACTTTATGATGCAACTTTTGATGTTATTTGCTTTATAACAACTGTCACGTAGTGATAGACTACTATTACCGTTCATATCTTATAGAAACATTAGTGCATTTAAAAAATCTAACTGAATAAAACGATCACATACTACGTTCAAATTATCAAGGAATTTGGGAAAAAAGAAGTAATAAGCAATCATTTTCAATAACAAGATAATTTAAATAATTAATGCGAAAGGAATACGCGCATTAAAACAATTCTGAAGCTATTTTATTTTTCCCTTTCGCATGCACTGAAACTTCAGTTTAGCCCTGCAGGGTTACATGTAACGATTCGTAACAAATTCACAGAAGTCAATTGATACGAAAAATATCGAGTCTCGCCACCTCGCCATATTCCTGTTCAAACGCATCAACATTTCTTAAAATTATTTCTCTATTACAAATATGAAATTAACTAACAATACATTATTAATTTCATGAAAAAATATTCAAAATTACAGAAATATAGTAAAATTGTAAATATAAAATATACAAATATATGATATATTATAATTGTATATTATATTATAATTTTGTTTCACATATAGATATACATAAATGCTAAAAACTAATTTGAAAATTACTATCGTGAAAATTACCATCGATCTTATTACACAAGAATTATGATCGCTATTTCGCTGAGTCGAGACCACAATTATAATTAAATACCCATTTGTTACATTTTTGGCTAATTACATAATTAATATTGCATACATTAAAACCGAAAACGTAAAGTTCATTTTTCTTGCGAGAACCGAAAAATCCGGTGTTCTTCCAGTTTTTTGGACGTTATACTACAGAAGCGATATGAACAAACGGAGACGCACAGACCAGATATCTGAGCGTAATCAGAAGTTGAAAGTGTACCAAAAAAATCGCGTTATCTTGATATCCAAAAGTGCGTATTCGGTGACCGGATGGATCAGAGGAGCCGCCGTGTTGGCGCAGGAAACGGAAACTGGTGGAAACAAAGCTTCGGCAAACAGACGGCATCTCACAGGGAATAGGGCAAATAACGCGCGTCCGCGCCTATTGCTCTCGCCTCGGTCGTCGGTCGCGACAAATATTGTCACATCCGTGGCGGAGAAGGAAGAGGGGTAACATCACCTCTCGTTTCGGCCTGGGGGACCCCGACCGATAGATTAGGACACGGGCACGATACTGTAAACGACGTCGCCGCACGCACGCAGCGTGAAAGATAACGAGAACCGATCGAGACAGGTCTTGTCGAATTAGCAGGTAGAGGTCCAAGCAGCGGCGTGAGAACTAACCGTCAACCGTCGATCCCGAGATAACGTAATCCGAAAGGAAAATCGTGAATGGGACCCGGCCGGAAAAATGGAGGAACGCCACTTAGGTCTGAATGTGTGCGAACGCGAGCGGAAATGACAGCGGTGAAACTTCTTTTCCGATCCATTTCTCTGATGGACTTTACAAAATGATATCGCTACCGCGCGCGCGCGCGCATCCTATGAAAATGTCAGTAAAAAGAATCATGTGACTTATTTTACGATTATTTTACGATAAACCAGACGTAATCAACCAACATCACTCCGTAATTTGAACGTCGAATATATAAGAAACTTTGTAAATAAAATTTGCAAATTTACATTTGCAATAAGAAACATTACAATGCAAATTGTATTAATATAATATTTTCGTTTATCTCTTCTTTTTTATACTCTAGAATTGCATAGATCAATCATCTTTATTCGAGAGGTGTAATTAGTTTCTGATATAATCTTACATGATAATGTAACAATATATAAAAAAGAATATACGCAATAAAGTTGTCGAGAACCAATCGATCTCATATAAAAACGTATCATGAATAAAAGCACGCGAATCAAATAAGAATAATATATGTATGATCAAATAGAAAAATATCAGAAAGTGTCTGACGTGAACGAATATTCTTTTTATGATCAGAATCAGAAAAAAAGATAGGTGTAGTGTGTTCGTAGAGTGTTTATAAAGTATAAAGCATCGACAAGAATTTGTCGTGGATTCTAAGTTGTCGCCTGTATATACGATGATAAGTGTGCCCTCAGTAATGGCGGTCACATCAAAGCTTTACTCGCGTTCTTCGTCGGCGTGAAGTCGCGACTCGTAGATACGCGGACGTGCCTAATGGAAAGGTGTGTGTGCACACACGACAATGTTTCGTATCTCTTAATGGTCGTTTCACAACCGTTTCCTAAGCGTACGAATTTTGCGTTTTGAAATAGCGTCAGAAGCACAAGCCAAGATGCGGCGACAACTTTACAATCGTTTCAATAAAGACGGATAGCATCTCGAGCTCGTCGAATCTTTGCTGACAAAGTGAAATTAAATGAGCAGAAGATATGCAAAAACGCTGTAAAATTCTTCTTAATGGTCTATTAAAACGTTCCTTTTTAATCTATCCGAAAAAGCAACGTAAATTTAATCTGATATTCGCAGCATTGTAACAAAATCATTTCAATAACGATTATTTTTATGAGAAAGAGGGATACAAGGAGAGTTTTTATTATAAATTAAGAATTTTTTCTCTTCGTATATGTAATATTCGTAATGTTCTATTTTTGACTTACAAAAATTCGAATTAAATTGCAGAATCTACAATGATTTCATATTTTACGTTTACGGACGGCAATATACATTACTAGCACAATCCTGGATTTACCAGCTTTTATTACACGTTATCATCTGCGCACTTGTTTTCGCGAGGAAAAGCCATTGACGCTATAACTCGAAAGATTAACTTGGATATTTTCGCAGTTTATTTCAAATCCCGCGTATCACATCGCCGATTTGTATCTCTAGCTAGAAAACTATATTCGGTCTTTACACTCTTGTATCAATTTAAACAAGCGCTTATATTCTACATTTGTGCTATTAAGACTAATTGTAAGTGTCTAGATTTTAATTAAAGGATAAAGTTGCAAAAATATTATTTAAATTATTGTAATTTACGTGTCAATAAAATGCAAATAAATGTTAGTAAATTCCGTAAATTTTAATAAACGAAATAACAATTTAGGATACTATTGTAATAATTAGATAGTTTTTTCTTTTTCTTTTATTATTTGTACATCTTACATGTGCACGTTGCATACTTACGTGGCCAGCGGAAGGTGCGGATTTAGTCTATGATTCTTCTTGGGTTCGTCCTATGCCCATTATGCTCATTATTCTCATGTTTCTCTTTTTCTTCTATTATTTATATATCTTACGAATTTGTTTATATATAAGCAGATATGTAATCCCATTTTCCTGAATTTGATTGAAATTTCCTTAATATTCTTTATTAAGAATCATATATTATATATTCCTGCTAAGCTTTAAAATAGTTAGTATGGTGATGATACACACTTATTTCCGACAATGGAGTTATTCTAAAAGTATACCCGTGAACAAAAATAAAATTTTGGTAAATCCGTACTTACAAAACATTCGGAAAATCAGTATGCGCGTAAAATTCTGCGGGTGACAAACGGGCGTCGCTGTGAGCGAGACTTTATCTTAAGGTCCAGAGAGGCACCACGAAGAGTTCGCTCGCATAATGGGCATAGGACGAACCCAAGAAGAATCATGGACTAAAGCCGCACCTTCCGCTGGCCACGTAAGTATGCAACGTGCACACGTTATAATGCTACGCCCGCAAATGTACGGGCGACGTAAGGTTACGGCGACCACCATAATACCGGACGCAAATTTGACCTCTTCCACGACGGCGTCGTATAGTCTTATACGTGCGCAATTATGCTACTTCCGATCCGCAAATAATACCGTATCCATTGAATGTCGCGATTAAAGTGATGCAAAAAAGAATCCTTCCTCTATATGAATTCTATATTATACAATTTAATAGTCAGATGATACAAAAAAAATTGCGAACAAACAGTTACTGCACTGAACATTAAAATTGTTAGCTCTACTCTTACAGTTCCACAAAATTGAAAATTTGTAGAAGAAAGTTACACGTCGTCATTTACATATTCTAAACATTACACATGAAAAAAAGATTCTATTAGCGAACAACGTTGTTAACAAATTGCAGCAAATTGTTTACGATAAGTCTGCGACATCCAAGAAACAAATGTGTGGAAAAGATATATTTTCTTGCGTCTATTTCATCGAATGAATATTGTTCATCAAGACATAATCTCTCAAAGAGAACAGCTTCTGCGAGATTCTTATTACTTGGCTTTTACAGCTTTATCACGACAAAGTGATCTCCAATCTTCGACGTGCGAAATGCCTAAGTACCCGTTGACACATCCAGTTTGCGCGATACATACGTACACACACATGCGTGCCTCGGTGCGTAAAGCAAAGCGTGACGTGTGTCGCTCGCGCAGGAATTTGCCTTCGCGGCTTTACCGGATTTACCGAGACACCTCGTGAAACACGCCCATGTTTGACTTAGCTTTTGAGTTACGCCGAAATTTTCACAGAAAGTCGCCGCCGTCACAGAGAGACCGACACTGACAACGAGGCCGGTCGAGGAAGTGGAAAGACGGCGAGGACGACGTGTTCGTATAGGACTTATCATCTCGTGTAACGACGACGGGCCGCGCCCGACATGTACGGATGGAATAGATTGTTTGTCGATTTTTACTCACCTCCCCCGCCATAAAGCCGTCTGCGAGCGGCGGAACCCGGCTCGTAAAATGTACAAGCCGAGCTGACAGCGGCACAACACGCGCTTAAGTGCAAACAAACTTTCTCACAAGTAATTCGTCCGATATTCAGGCCAAAACGGAAGTTCATTTAGAATTCGTTTTTGAAACTCGTTTTTGAAACTCGCATTTTTGCACGAACCTATCAACGACACGTAAAAAACAAATTTTTTTTGTTTTTAACAAAAAAAATATTTCTATATGTACCTCTGTAATATAAAGAGAGCATCATTTTTTTACAATATAAATAGACGAATAATAACATTACACTTTTTATCGGAATTATATAGTTTTAAAATATTTTCAAAGACATCAGAATTGAAAGAAATGATATGCAAAAGTTAAAATATATTTATGTACTAAATCTAAAGTATTTTAATAAATTTTTATCAAAAGTGACATAAATATCCGAATATTTTATTCTTTGCTTAATGACGGATAATTAATTCGATTGGAATAGCGATAGTTTTTAATATTTAATAAAAATTATTTTTATATACAATAACATACTAATACTTGAAAACAAATTAAAATTTCATAAACGTTACCCTGGTTGAAAAGAATATTAGGAAAGAATTAAAAGAATGTGATATAGTTATAATAAATTATATACTGCAATTAGAGATAATATAAACAATACACATTTTTGTTAATGTTACTTACTTAACTATATTCAAGCTTTCTTCTGCAAAAAAAAAGAATGGAAATGCAGCGAAGTTTAGAGTCATCACGGAATTATCTTATCTTCATTTATTCAGTTACATGCTGTTTGAACTGTAGTGCACAGATGGTTCCCGTCAAACAAAGGTTTTTTTTTCTTTCACAAAGGATTAAGATAACATAGTGGACATTGTCAATATGCTTTAAGTTGCTTAAAGGCACACTTAAAGTTTGTGTCTTCAGACCTAGGCTTCGGTTTCCTTGAAACTATGAATATTTATGTGTCTCCTAGTTTACAATCCTTTAGACCTATCTATAAATTTAACATAAATTTCGAGACGCCAAGACCATTTCTGCTCTTTTCACCATTTTTTTTCCGTCCCACGTCTGTATAGGAGTTAGTGCGCTATCTAGATAAAAGTATTAGAAAACCATAAATACGCGTGAAGAAACTAGCTGTTGGTAAACACTATACTTGCATATCGTGTAAATTAATTTTTTTTTAAATATATACGTATTAATCTGCTTATAATTAAATGTATTGAGAATTTTATTTTACAATTTTATTATTTAAATTGTTGAGTATAACTGGGCAGATAAGTTAGCCACTGTCGGCTATATACCTTTAGAAGCATCTCTTCAAGCATGGCATTCAAGAAAAAAAAAAAAGGATTAAATGTTTCAGTCGATATTTCAGTTCAGTTCAGACTGAAATATACGTTGCATATTATAAATTAGCATTAATTGCAGTTGTTTTTACATCTTTTGTATAATTTATTAAATTGTATTTTAAAAATATTTACAGGCAGGATATGCCTCGTAAAAAACATGACTTATAAAATTTACTAAAGCTAAAAAAGTTAATAATATTTGATAATATTTTTAATTAATATAAATAAATTAATATAAATCATCTTTTGTATAAATACCGTTACAATTTAATTGCAGTATTCTTAATGTGATTTTATTCTGGTAAAATGTTCTCTCAATGAATATGTTACAGCTGTTACCGTTTTTTATATTTTTTTTTATTTCATATTTCTTAATATAATTTACAAAGTTGCTTAACTTTCATATAAATCTAAAAATATACTGATATGAGGAATAAACTAGTAACGTAGAAAATAACAGGAGATTGATCGCTCGCACATTTGTAGTTTTCGATGCAGGCTCTCGTTGTACGTAGTATATTGTACATTGTATATATCACTATACATTAAAGTGTGTCGCAAAGCGCACCAAAAATGTCTTCTTACATTCTTCCTTCTCATTTCCTTTCTTTTCTTCTTCTTCGTCACTTTTCTTCTTTTTGCGCTATCTCTATCCCTATCGCTATATCACGCTCGCTTTCACGCACACATACAACTTCATTCTCCTTCTCACATATACGTATGAAAAATTACATTTCTGTTTGAAACATAGATTACTAACATTTATCATATTTTAAGTCATATCTGAATTTTTAGCACGTAATTTTACTGAGCTACTTTCATACACGACTTTCATACATAATTGTTGTAACTTGAACACGTGATACAATCTTGTTGTTAATAATTATTTTATAATTGTGTTCTAATTATTATTGTAACGTTCAATTCCACATATTTGGAAAGTTCGTAATATATCTAAAGTAATAATTACATTATTATTACACATGTAAAACATTACGCAAATAGTCTCATGTACAATTACTCGACTATTCGAATGGCGAATGTAAAATATTACATATCAGCTATTTATAAAATTCATGGGATTCCTTTCGTAACGTGTCGCTGCTATTAAAATAGCTTTGAAATAAATTAAATTAATTTATTAAAATAATAAAAAATTTGGAACATTTAATTGTAATAATTTTGAATTTGTTTAACATGTATTATACTCATGATTATAAGTATAATATTATAAGTATTCGTGAAGAATACTGAGAATTTAATTTAATTTATTTCTATTAATTTCGCACAAAACAAAGCGTTATGGAAATAACTGGTTCGCTTTCAGACAGTCCTTATGGAAATATTGAGTTTTCAGTATTTATGAAGATCTATGTATATTTTATAATTAAGAAAGATATATTGCTATTAGTAAATATCATTTCAAGCATGGAGTATATCCATTTTGTACCCGATTTTGTTGTATTTTTCCGTAACGCGCATTAACGCATAAAGTTGGCCGGATCATTCAAACATTCGAACACATCGAAATTTTATTTAATCACAATAGACACTTTAAAACGGAAAGCTATTCTAGAATGTATATTCGAGGGATCGTTTCTTATATATGGATTCTTTGAAATCCACTGAAAAGAAGGTATACCTTTGTGTTGGAGGCGTTACAGGCATAGCTCGAAAGGATCGTCTCTGCGGTCGGATGGTGTACAGTTTGGGTCGCACAAAAAGACCATTAACGCTTTCTCGCGTCGAGGGCACGGAAAGGCGAGGGAGGAGGCCGGAAGAGGAGAGAAAAAAATATTGATATTCGTCTAGGAATATTTTTAGAAGGGAAAAGCAGCAGCAGCAGCAGCAGCAGTAGTAGTAGTAGCAGGGAGCAGGTATTTCGCGCGCGGATCGAGCAGGTACAAAGCTGTATTGCACCTGCCACGGTGGCACAGGCACAGGTTATTACCCCGACCGCAAAATTTGCATTATCCCCTCTCTCGAACAACTGCAGGACAAAAGAATACTTCGCCGTATAGTCGCAGTTTTCTTAATATCTTCTGGACTTATTATTTCTTCGCTATTGCGTCGTTATCGCGATGCGCGTCGCGGGAAGAACTACTGTAGCTTCTACAACTGTAGCATGAAGCGAGAGCACCTCTCTTTAGCGATAAACTATTAAGGCACATTTTTGGTATATATTTGTTTAACCGTCTCATTCCTAGAAAATTATTTCTTAATACTGCATTCTAGGTTATATAATAATGAAAATATCTTTTTGATACGTACTTTTGAAATTATCTTGTTTAATGCATATGATTTTTATAATTCGTTTCTTTGTATTATTTTATAATAGGTATAAAAAGATAATATATGATTATTTGGAGTGAGAGGGTTAATTTTTCCAAGTCTTTAATAACTATTTTAGAATCGCGCACGCCTTTTTTGAAAGACTTATGAAGATATTTTTTTAGGACTTTGCTCATTGTTTATTTAAACTCTCTCATATCCACATGAAAAATAGATTGTATGCAGACTTTCTAAAAAATTCGACAAGTTATTAGCCATATCTTTACGTGTTTCAAAAATTTCGTAGAATCCATGGAATCTTTAGAAAGACTTTATTCTTTGTGAAAACCGGTACCTTTCCTTCGTGTAATCCATAAAGCCTATGAGAAAGAAATTCAAGCACAGGAAAACTACCTGCGACAAATTTTCTATCGACCCATTATATCCGCAATAGTGAAACCCTGGCGTGCTGGTGCAGGTCTAGGTGGTGGTGGTGGCTGCGGTGTTGGAGCTCTCGGTGGTCTAGCTATTTCCTTGTCACGTTCCCTGTTACGTTCTCTTTCCCTGTTCTGCTCCATCTCTCGTTCTCTCTCGCGCTCACGCTCTTGAAGCTCTAGGAATACTCTGGAAGGACCCGGGGAGCCAATTCTTCGCCGGTAAGAAGCCAAAATGAGTGGGGGTGGTGGCGGGAGTGCAGCCGGTGGGTTCTGGGTGACAGAATGAGCCGCAGATGCGCCGCTGGTCACCGTCGATGTCTTCACAGTGGGTAGTAGGTCCCTTCTGATCTGAAGTTGAG